>NC_092139.1:8782474-9091998 GCF_043159975.1 Macaca nemestrina | reverse complement strand
ATGTGATAGGAAGCAAATTATAATCAAACATCACATTTTTGAACTAACTGGACTCCAGGTAAATTATAAAACAATTTCAATGAAATGCAATTTCAGTGTTCTCAAGTACCTTAATAAACAGGTAAGATCTTCCCTGGCCAAATTCCTTTATGTAGCAAAGCTAACTCTTTTTGAAGAGAAATAAACATAAATGTTAGTCTAGCCAAGGTCAAATTATTATAAACCTCAAATTCATGAATTATGACTAAATCTGTTTTTACGACGCATTTAAAGTTCCCATTATCTTTAAAGTTCTTAGGAGGATAAAATAAATCAATAAAACAATGTTTACTATACTTTTCTTTCAAACTTTGCCTGAGTACAAAATCCTCAAATTATACTTCCCTGCTGTGCTTAAATTACAGTTTGGGGTTTGGTACATTTTGTGGCTACTATCAACATATTTATAATATTTTCATTGTCCTGCTATATGTTAGGACATATGTATATTCCTATGTCTATATTTTTCTAATATATTTCCCTTTAAATACATGAATCTAACCATTATATACCAAGACTGTTTAAATGTTTATTATATGTGCTTTAATAGAATAAACTTACCAAAACTGGGCTCTTATTTGAAAAGTAGAGCAGTAACAAGTGAACGATTAAATGACCCGCCAAATCTTTTCTGTGATTGACCAATTAATTGCACGATTCAAGATTGCTGCCTGGTAACCCTAGATGCATCCTCTGTGAGATTTCTGTGCAACTTGCACATTGTGAGGGGAGGCCGAATATCCAAGCTTCCCCTCCTTGTGGATTCCTTTGAAAATATGATGCTGTATAAACCCCCAGCAAACAACCATAAATCTGGTAAATGTTCACTGTGTCTGTGAAGATGGAATGATTCTCCCCAGACAAGCTTTGGAAAATAATGTATTGATTTCTGATGGCAATTTATTATTCTTTGCAATCAACAGTGCTTATACTGTGGCCTTAAATTATGGCCCTTCCTTTTTCACTCCTGGTCTTTGGAATGTGAAATCAGAGAGCCAGAAGGCTTCAAAGAGGTTATTGCACAAGTATAAGGAATTTAAAGTTATTTTTAGTCGTAAAATGTCTAGTCACTCTGGTCTTTTTTAGTAGAGTCACTTTAATTGACACAGCATTAACTAAATGTTAAGAACTAAACCAAAATATCTCCTGAGTCCTTTCAAAATGAACTAAAAGCAGTTATAGTTCCTAAAATCCACTCTTCTTCCAATACTGGATACTAGGGTCACCCAAGTGGAGGCTTGGGTGACTTGGAGGCTTGGATGACTTGACATTATAAATGTCTCACGAAAGCATATGAATTTGATTTGAGTCTGCATCGAGAGAGAGAGAGAGAAGGCACTGTATAAATTTTCTTTACTCTGAAAGGGTCTCAAACAATTGTTTCCGAAATCTCCTATGCACTAACCTGTGCACACATCCACCAAGTAGGAGCCACTGTCCTCTATTATCTCAGATCGTGCAAAAGAAGAACTCATCTCTAGATACATTGTTTTTTCTTGCAGTTTTAGGTCGGGTTTCCTAGAAACAGAGCCTGAGTCAGGGATGCAGAGAACAGTTGATTGAGAAAAATACTGAAAGAGCAATACACGTTTTTCTCCACTGGACTTAAAGCCAGAATAACATAGGTTAAGCATTTCTGTGAGTCCATCTTGCCATTACATAGAACCTGAGCATACAACCCACACAGAAGAGGAGAGAGACAAGAATGGCGAGAGACCTGCCCCCTGGTATTATCCAAGTCCCTGGATCAAACCACACTAAAAACCAACTCTAAATTGGGATGTTTTCATTATATAAATGAATAACTAGACTTTTTTTTCTGCTTAAGTCAATTTGAATGGGGATTCAATCGGAATTCCGGCAATCAGAAGAGTTTTAACCAGTGCAGACAGCAGATGAACTTTTTGAGACTACCAGGTTAAAAATGACTGAGGCGTCTTCGAAACTTCTGTGATCCAAGGCTCGCCTCCCTCCTGCAACATTCACCCTCCAGGTGTTTTACCATACTAAGACCATATGTTCCTTTACGGATTATGTATTATTATGTTTTCCTGTTTATGCATATAAATATATTGGGAAAGAGGAAAACTTTAAAAGAAATCAAACTATGAGAATCCTGTCATCAGAAGGAAAGGCACTGGCAGAAAGTTAAATGATGGTAGTATTTGAGCAAAGAGAGCTGGTGATTTTTGTAATAAATGGTTTTCAATGTGTCATGAATTCTCAAATTCACCGCCGTCCCCACTCATCCTAATTATCCTACACATGGACCTTTCAATTGGGGCCAGACGGGAAACAATCTATGGCTTTGATAGCCCCGATTTTAAACTTTATCTTCCCTGTAAGTAAAGATGAAAGTGAATGCTTCTTAATGTGATCTTTTATATTGATAATTGTTTATAAACAAAAACAATGGTTTCAACACAAAGCTTTACCAGTCACAAAATAATCAAATTTACTAACTCTCATAGATGTACCCGATTTTTGAAAATCAGACATTGAAGCACCATATCTGTAATCTACAGTGAGTGGAGAGAGAGATAAAATTGTATATAAGTCTCATGACAATATTCAATACCCTGGTTTTAAGTCCAGTCTCTTCTCTCCTAGGTATCATAAGACAAGTCATTAGGTTACCGGAAATACTATTGTAACTACATTTTTAAAAAATAATTTCAACTTTTATCTTAGATTCAGAGGGTACATGTACAGCTTCATTACGTGAGTATATTGTGTGATGCTGAGATTTAGGATACAACTGATCCCATTACCCAGGAAGTGAGCATAGTACCCAATAGGTAGTTTTTTCCTCCTCTACTAGTCCCCAGTGTTTACTGTAGGCTTTTTTTTTTTTTTTTTTTTTTTTTTGAGATAGAGTTTTGCTCTGTCACCCAGGCTGGAGTGCAGTGGCATGATTTTGGCTCACTGCAACCTCCGCCTCCTGAGTTCAAGTGATTCTCCTGCCTCAGTCTCCCATGTAGCTGGATTACAGGCACCCACCACCACACCCAGCTAGTGAGAACATGCAGTATTTGACTTTCTGTTTTGGCGTTCATTCACTTAGAGTAATGGCCTTCAGCTGTATCCATGTTGCTGCAAAGGACATGATTCTGTTCTTTTTTACAGCTGCATTATATTCCATGGTGTATTTGTACTATATTTTCTCTATTCAATCCACCATTAATGGGCACCTGAGTTGACTCCATCTCTTTTGTTATTTGAATAGTACTGCAATGAATGTATGAGTACAGGTGTCTTTTTGGTAGAATGATTTCTTTTCCTTTGGGTATATACCCAATAATAGGATTGCTGGGTTGAATGGTAATTCTATTTTTAGTTATTTCAGAAATCTCCAAACTGATTTCCACAGGAGTTGAACTAATTTACATTCCAACCAACAGTATGTAAGTGTTCCCTTTTCTCTGCAGCCTTGCCAGCATCTGTTAATTTTTGACTTTGTAATTACAGCCATCCTGACTAGTGTGAGATGATATCTCATTATGATTTTGACGTGTTCTTCTATGACTGCATTTTTTTTTAGTGTTTAAAAAAAGTTAGTCCTTCCTAATTTTTTAAAGAAACCAAATCAGAAACTATCCATCACTGAAAAACTTTCACTCTCCCCACCCTCCTTCTCACAATGGAATATTCTTTCTTTCTACCTTACATTTTAAGAATATATAGTGTCTCCATGCCATCCAACTTCTGTAGAATTTGAATGTCCAGCCCATCTTGCATCTCTCCTTCTTCTGGCCTCTGAGAGAGGAAAAACTGTTTCTCCAAGCATAGATCCAAATCCTTATCTCATTGTTAGATGCCTGAGATCTTTGTCTATTATTTTCACTTTAGTGTGGTATTGGGCAGCTAAACACACAGGCAGCAAGTACATAAGCACTTTGAGATATAACCCTACTACCTGTCACTAAGAATTTTTTATAAGATTTCTGATGGCTGCATGATTTTCTATTACAGGGAACAGCCATAAATTATCTAATCCTTTCCCTATTTGGGGGCATCATTTTTAAAAAGGGTTTTCCACAATCTTGAAATGAAAGTGCTGTACTTAAATATCTGTTAATAGCACTAAGTACTTACTTGTAATATGTTCTTAGGCATGGAAATACTATACCAAACAACTAAATTTTTTAAGATGAATTTCATACTAGGGATATATTAGATAACAGCGTATTACTTGATTTGAGTGGACAATATAAAATATATGGAAATAATGCCATATAAGCAAGGACTGCAGTGTGCACATCTCAAGACTACTACTTTGGGATATTGTATTATTTGGTGACAAAGAGACTGTACTATAACCCTTCAAAAGTATGATAGGTTAAATGCAATGGCAGGTTGCCCAGGTGTTTGGAGGAGTGTCATTGGCAAATGTGATACCCTCCACATCTCCCTCTCCTCTACAGTAAGAGTATCATTCTGGCAGGGAGAAGGGGTAGAGCTGAGTATCTTCTACTGAGAGCACAGTTTTAATAAGGCAAGAATCCAACCTAAGAAACATCATATTTGCTGTATTTAGGGAAGATGCAACAGAGTTATTTTATTTCTTGCCAGTTCCATTCCAAATGCAAGCAAGCAGAATGTCTTTTCTTTTTGACAGGCATATGGAAAGCTTATGAATGTAATAATGAGAACTCTGCGTGCCCATTTGGACCCTAGGGAGTTATGTAACTTCATCCTTCTTTTTTATTTCTGGTTAGAAGAACCTAGTGATGCCTTCCATTACCTCCTACACATGGCCACCTACTGCATCCTCTGAGATGTTTCCAATGACACAGAGGCTGGTGGTGTTGTGCCTAGGTTTATGGCTTAGAAAATGAGGGCAATTTTATTTGACTGTTCCCTTAGTGTTTCTGAAAATACCATCTTAAAATGTACACTTGAAATCATAGGCCATTGGTTTCAACAATATTCCCAAGCAGGACCAGCTACACAATTTGTGGACCTACTGCAAATGAAACTCTTAAGTCCATTGTTCCAAAATCATTAAGAATTTTACCACAGCATTAGGACAGTATTATACCAAGCTTGGGGTCCTTCTAAGTATGAGGCCCTGTGGGATTGTAGAAGTCCCCATCTCAAAAAGACAAAGCATTTTACTATTTTCTTTCCTAAAGTCTCCCAGGAAAAAGGTCCCTCTGCAGTAAATAAATTAAAAAATAATGAACACATGGAGGTAGAGGTATCACAAAGAAAAATAACAAACTGAGAAGGGTTGGTGGAGAGACAAAGGAGGAAGATAAAGAGAAGAGGGTTAAAGGGTACAAAAACATACAGATAGAAAAAATAAATGCAATGTTTCATAGTGGAAGAGGATGACTATAGTTGACAAAAACGTATTGCACTCAGGTGGCGGGCCTCAAATACTCTGACTTCATCGCTGCCTATGCATTTGGTATTAGTTCATTCTCACATTGCTATAAAGAACTACCTGAGACAGTGATTTACAAAGAAAAGCAGTTTGACTCACAGTTCTGCACGCTGTACAGGAAGCATAGCTGGGGAGGCCTCAGGAAACATACAGTCATGGCAGAAGGTAATGAAGAAGCAGACACATCTTACATGGCCAGAGAAAGAGGAAGAGAACAAAGCAGAAAGTCCTCCACACTTCTAAACACCAGGTCTCATGAGAACTCACTAACTATCATGAGAACAGGAAGGGGGAAACCCACCGCCATGAACCAATCACTTCCCACAGGGCCGCTTCTCCAACACTGGGGATTACAATTCAACGTAAGATTTCAGCAAGGACACAAATCCAAACCATATCAGTATACATGTAATGAAATTTCACATGTACCCCATAAATTTGTACAAATGGAAAAAAAAATATGAGATTCTGGAGAGATTAATTCAGATTTAATATGCTACAGATGCTATCTTGAACCACATGAAATTGCCAGTATTAAAATATTTTTTATTTCTAAACACAGCAATTTTAAATGGTTCCAACTCACGGCAATTGTCATGGTAATACATTTTTCTTGGGATTAATATCCTTACGAGTTGACACACCACGGGGAAAAAGGGGGTAAGAAATTATGGTAATGATTGCTACACAAGGGTTCCTTTGTATATGTATGTTTGCTATTTGTGTAAAAACTGTGTACATGTGTGCTAAGATATAAACAATGATTCAGCTAGGGTACATTCTATGTTGCTATAACAAGGAGACCACAAAAATGCAGTGGATTAGTGAAGACAGAGTTGATTTCTCAACCCCAAAACAGTATGGGCAGGGAAGCAGAGGTGCTACAGGCTAATGATGCAGTTCCATCCCAGCACAGTACTGCCATCATTCTCTAGGGCCAAGGGAGTTGCTCCAGCACCCACTACTATGTCTGTTACTCAGCCTATGAGTAGGGGAAGATAAAGATGAGCATGTGCCCAGTCTTCTTAATGACTCAACACAAACGAGGCACATCCTTCTGCTCACATTCCAGTGACCAGAGCTTAGTCACATGGTCATACTGAGCTGCAGGGACAGCTTAGAAATTTAGTCCCTAGCTTGGATGCTATGGCATCCAAGAACTCAAAGCTTCTGTTATTAAAGGAAGTGGAAAATAGATACAAGTGGACAACTCACCATATATCTGCCTTAAGCAGTTTAACTTTTTTTTTTTTTTTTTTGAGATGGAGTCTCACTCTGTCACCCAGGCTGGAGTGTAGTGGAGAGATCTTGGCTCACTGCAACCTCCACTTCCTGGTTCAATTGATTCTCCTGCCTCAGCCTCCCAAGTAGCTGGGATTACAGGTGCACACTACCAAACCCAGCTAATTTTTTGTAGAGATGGGATTTCACCATAATGGCCAGACTTGTCTTGAACTCCTGAACTCAAGTGATCCACCTGCCTCGGCCTCCCAAAATGCTGGGATTACAGGCATGAGCCACCATGCCCAGCCAAGTAGTTCAACTTTTTAAAAAAATAATTTCACATATACATCCATAACTTCTCCATATTTTGACATAGATTAGTGCTTGAGTGTAGATCTGCTGGTTGGGGTTCCACATTTTCTTCCTTACACAAAATATAACATAACTCTAATTTCTAGTTTTAATTCCCTGAAAACGCTGTAAGATCTTAAAAACTTTTAATGTAATTTAAATTCAGACTCCTAGATTTTGATATTTTCATTGTCTTAACATTTGTCTCCCTTAAATCTAATTTGACAGCATTGTTAGATAATTGTCGTTACCATTTTTCCCAAAGTATTAAATTTTATTTTCATAGAGATGATTCTCTTTCCATACTCATAATTTGTTTACATAATATTTAATTATATTGTATAGTTATAATAGCAAGCAAAATACCCATTAACATACTAAAGCACAACAAAACTAACACTTGCTGAGCATAGAGCTTAACAGAAGTGTGCAGGAGAAATAGCGATTAGCTTACCAGCCAAGTGTATTTAGCATGGAGGCAGAAGGAGTCAGTATCCTTTACAGAGAGAAGGAGAAGAGTCAATTAATCCAGCAAGTTGGTTGAGTCAATTAACACAGCTGCAACTGTGTCTTCAACAATATAAGTAATTCCTCCCTTCAACCTTCAAACCAATGATTTCCTTTAACCATTGAGCAAATCATTTTAGAGCGATCATGATATGGGAAACACAAATTTGCTATTTCTTCTGCCCATCTTTCTTCTCAATTGCATCTCAGAGTATAAGCATCAGACCCACTGGAGCTTAAAGATACATAACTCACTTTTCTAACAGCATTGTCTAAAACACAAACCATCCACTTCATTGGGTACTCACCTAAAAAGACAGAGGTATCTTCCAACCCAGGAGGAAAGTGGCCAGGTTGAAATTATTGACCTATGCTACACCACTTTCCAACATGATGCCTCCCAAAGAGATTTTCATAGGTGTTTTTCTCTGCAGATTAGTTTTGCCTTGTGTATTGACCTTAGAACTTTACCTCAGATAGGATGAAAATCCACTGAAAAGGTTTTTGCATTGAAAATATGCCAGTGCTTTTCAATGGTATAATAGATAAAATACTAGGTAAAACAGATAAAATACTAGATAGATGGTACTTTATATTTTAGATAAAATACTGAAATAATTTGTAAACAGCATTCAGTGTTGCTGGGCGTACTCTGACACTTCCAGAAATTTATCTGTACCCCTCAACCCACAGTCTCATCTGATCAATAAATTGCCATCTCATCTCCCCCAACCCCTATTAAAAAATAGCATGGTGCTCACATAATGCTGTTCTAAGAGGATTTATTATTACAAAATTGAACAACATTGATCTTCAAATTGAATTACCAGACCCAAGGCATTTCCTTTAGGTTAACAAAGGGTGACTGATTCTTATCAAGCAACAAGCTCACTGTTACATCAGATACTCTGGGATTCCTGGTTTATCTTGAAATAAGGAAGTAGGTTTTTCAAAAATTCACTTAAAACTAACATATAACTGTTTAAGTTTTTTCTCTTTTTGATTTTATGTTAGGTAGTTAATAACTTACATCAAACAAATGAGTAGTTTATTACTGCCTACGGGTGTTAGAGAATATCTGTCCTCTAAGGAATGCAATGTTATTTTTTCTAATGGATTAATGTCTTCCGAAGTCTCCGCAAAAGTATGCCTGTGTTTACAAACATAGTGTTTGTTGGTGAACCGGAAACATGGAAAAATTCTGCTATTTTCCCTAGGATAAAGACATGTGTTTATGTAGCACTCAAACAATCATACATTTAAGATCCTACTTTGCACCCAGCTTGTCTTGGGATCTAAGGACACAGGACTGACAGAGCCTCTCTCTGCCCTCAGGGACTCTAAGTTTAGGTTGGAAAATGGACATAACTAGGCAGTTTAAATATTCAACATAGAGAAGTACAAGGTGTTAGGGGGATATAATAATAATTATATTAATACAAGGTGTAATATTAGTACAAGTATATTAGTACTTGTATATTAGTACAAGAAGTACAAGGTGTTAGGGGGGTACCTAAATGCAGCTTATTTAGGGCAACAAATCAGTGATTCCCTTCAACTTCCTCCCTCTCAATAGCCATATAAAATTTGTGACACTCATCTTAGAAACTTGAGGCATTTTCAGATTACCTTCTAGATTATTATTGCAAATATCTTACTGAAAGATATTCATGGATTGTCTCAGAGGTAAGAGCAACTAGGAATTTCTACTTTGGCCTAGGGCAGAGCACAGCCAACTACTTTGGCCCACAGGCCAAATCCTGCTGCCACCTGTTTTTACACGGGCCAGCAGCTAAGAATGGTTTCTACAGTTGTGTGAGGTTTTTTTTTAATGGTTGAAAAACAATTTTTCAAACATGAAGATCACATGAAATGCACATTTTGGTGCCCCTACATAGAGTTCCATCAGAACACTACCTAACTACCATGCCCATTCATTTAATGTCTACGCTTTTGTACTGCAATGGCAGAAATAAGTAGTCGTAACAGAAGCTATGAAGGGTCTCCAGGCCTAAATTATTTACTGTCTGGCCCTTTACTGACAAATTTTGCCAATCCCTGGCTTAGAAAATCCATTGACTTTTAAGACGGTAGTAAAACACGAAGGCACAGGCCTTCCTAATACTCTTAGTTGCATGTTCCAAACAAACATCAATCAGCAGATTCCTCGGCACATTGTCTCTCTATTTATTGTCTTTCCTTTAGTGGTCCCCAGAAAGATATTACTCTGTGGCTGCCTACTCCTTTCTTGTTTTCATACTTAGCAAAGCCTGAGACATGGTAAGGGTACAGGGCTTTTCCGGAGGCTCTGAGATGAGTCCCTTCGTTTGCTCTTGGCCATTTACCCTCAACACACCTGATTGCACAGGTGGACTCCATCCACCTGGAGCACCTGGTTGGCTTCCTGAACGTAATCTGAAATCTAAATGAATGGATATGCCTCTTTCTCAGGGCAAGGACTAATATGAGGGAATGGAGGGACTGGTCTTAGGCACAAAATTTAAGGGCAGGGAGGGAACATCAAAGCTCAATAATACAGATAAATAGCATTACAATGCAATATTTTAAAAATCCCAAATTACTACAAATATATCCATGATGGAAATTATATGTGTGTGTGTATATATATATATAAAAATTTATACAATAATATATAATTTATATATATATTTATATAATAATTATATATATATTTGAGACAGGGTCTTGTTCTGTTGCCCAGCCTGGAGTGCAGTAGTACCATCAAAACTCACTGCAGTCTCAACTTTCTGGGTGATTGATCACCTCAGCTTCTTGAGTAGCTGGGACTGCAGAAACAAGCCACCATGCCTGGCTAATTTTTTTGTATTTTACTGTAGAGTCAGGGTTTCGCCACATTGTCCAGGCTGGTCTTGAACTCCTGGGCTCAACTGATTCGCCCACTTCAGCCTCCCAAAGTGATGGGATTACAGACCTGACCTAATATTACAATATTTTTAAAAGACAGAATCAGTATTATGGATGTTTCTTTTGCCTCACGCTCCAATATGGATTGCCGTGGTGCAGTTACAGACCTTGTTTTTCTTTAAAATTTTGTTATTTTGTTCAGTGTGGGATTTTGTGCATTAATGTTGATTTAAAAAAAAATTACTGGATTACTGAGTTTTTTGGCACCCACTTAAATTCTGTGCCGAGGTGAGAACCTCAGTCTCTGTACCCCCGTCTTGGCCTTGCTGTGGCTGATTCATGACTGACGTTCCCATAAGGACTAATAAACTTGTGTGGGGAATGAGGAAAGAGAGTAACCCTTAGCATTCGAATGATATAACAGGACTACATCAATTTAGGGAAAACTGAAGCCCATAATACTTAGCATTTTTATAATGGAAAAGTGAAATCCTCCCAGGGTTAAAAAGCCATATATTTGATGCGAATGGGAAGGCTCTAGCCTTCATTTGCTACATTATAATAGGAACCCCACGTGCCCCTCTCTCAAATTTCACTTTGTTCACTTTCACAGAGTGAAATTACTGTGCTACAAAACTATCCCAAGGGACCAACTCCCAAAACGTGTCTGCTGAGCTACTATGGAGTCAAAAACGACAGAGAAAATGTTTTGCAGTATTTGTTGGAAGCCAGGCACTGCAGATTCAATGCAATTGCAGAAATTCATTACACATCCAAATCTCTAAAATGCTGAGTACAAAATTTTCTACATCAAGCCTCAGCAGTAGAAAAAGGTGAGTCTGGAACAATGTCCAGGAATGAAATGACCTCATTCGATTTAGTGAATATTGACCAAATCCCCACCACATGCTAGGAGCTAGAAATTTAAATATGAAGTCAAATAATGCTGAGCACCTACTGTGTGCTTCATTTTGCACATGAAGAAACTGAGACACAGGGGTGTTAAATAGTCCCAAGGTCACAGCTCACATAGCTAATGAGTAGTGTGCCTGAGATCCCAACCCCAACTGTGTGATGCAGAGATATAACTCTACGCTGAGATCGCTAAGACACTGCAGAACAGTCATTTGAACTTACAGAACCTCCTAATTTCTTTCTAGACAACTAGTGAGTCACTTTACCCATTTATTAGAAAAATATCTTTGCTATTAAATACAGGGTCTTTCAGCCACCATTAGAGTTGTAGAAACCTAAAATTTCAAACTGGAAGGGCCATTACTGTGTCTAGTTCAACCTCCCTCCCCAATTTTATAGTTGAAGGATCTGAGGCACCAAGAGGTTGTAGCTTGTTAGAGTCATAGACAATTATTAATCTTCTACCTGTCTGAAAAACAAGGATTCACTAGCTAAGAATTTTTTTTAATATGTTAATTAAAAAAAGACAGACAGGATGGAGAATTCAATCATTAAGAAAGAAATTTGTTTATTACCAGGAGCTAAAACTTTGGAAGAATGATTAAGGTCTTCTGCTGAACTAAAGCAGAATTGTGCCCTAGATATTTGCATGCAGCTGTGAATGTATTTCAGGTTAACATTTGCCCTCAAATCTTCCTCCAGTTTCCCTTGACAGCAAAGCAACTGAAATGTACTGAATAAGTCTACTTTAAGGTTCCTTTTAAGGAGTTTATACCTTGCCAGTTAGAAGTAAATTTCATCACCTTGTTTGCTATTACTTAGACCTTTCTGTAAATTTAGTACTTTTATACATCTTACAATAATGGGGCTATGACATTTGTAGCAAAAGATTGCTTTTGCCTTTTCTCCCTTAATATTTTTTTTTCCTCAGTAAATTCCATGTGAATAAAATCACACTCGTAAAGTCTGAGTGGGCACTAGGAAAAGCATAGGTGATTCGGTTAATAGGTCCACACAGAAGTGCACATTCATCTCAACCTACGTTAGCAACTAAGGGCAAAAACTTAGCTTTGTTACAACTTAAGTCTTTGGAAGAAGGCACATGAATGATAACTTCCATGCTTTTTGCTCCGAATGAACCTTGGTCCCAAAATCAGAGGAAAAATTATTCATCCATGTAGCTTCAGAGCGAGGCATGTCAATGGGAACAGTGTCATCTTCTAGGCAGCAGGCTGGAAATCCGTGGGAGCATATTTAGGGGAACTAATAGTATTTAGAGGATGGGTCAAGGCTGCTAGGCATCTGAGATATTAGACAGTCCTGAGGTAACAAAAAGTTTTTCCACAGCCCATGTGACTTTGGATTGACTTCATTTAGCATATGGAAATGATTTATTTTTGATAATTTTAATAACAGTAAATTTTCCAGGAATGAGATTAGCATGCAAATCAAGGGATTTTTTTTTCTTAGTTTTGTTAAGGATCCATTCATTTTGTTAGGAATTTTACCAAAAGTTTGTTTTTCTTCATTTTGGAAAATATGTTAAAATGACATTATTACTTGGGATATTGCAGTGGCCCTGTATTAGCCCATTTTCACACTGCTATACAGATAGTACCTGAGACTGGTAATTTATAAATAAAAGAGGTTTAATTGATTCACAGTTATGCATGGATGGGGAGGTCTCAAGAAACTTACAGTCAATGAGGAAGGCAAAAGAGAAGCAAGCACCTTCTCGCATGGTGGCAGGAGAAAGTGGGGGGGAGAGAGAGGGGGAAGGAGAGAGAGAGGGGGAAGGAGAGAGAGAGAGGGAAGGAGAGAGAGAGGGGGAAGGAGAGAGGGAGAGAGGGAGGGAGGGAGGGAGGGAGGGAGAGAGGGAGGGAGGGAGGGAGGGAGAGAGAGAGGGAGAGAGGGAGGGATGGAAGGAGAGAGGGAGAGAGAGGGGGAGAGGGGGAGGGAGGGAGGGAGGGAGAGAGGGAGAGAGAGGGAGAGAGAGGGAGAGAGAGGGAGAGAGAGGGGGAGAGGGGGAGGGAGGGAGAGAGGGAGAGAGAGGAAGAGAGAGGGGGAGAGGGGGAGGGAGGGAGGGAGGGGGAGAGGGGGAGGGAGGGAGGGAGGGGGAGAGGGGGAGGGAGGGAGGGAGGGGGAGAGGGGGAGGGAGGGAGGGAGGGGGAGAGGGGGAGGGAGGGGGAGAGGGGGGGAGAGGGGGAGGGAGGGAGGGAGGGAGAGGGGGAGGGAGGGAGGGAGGGAGAGAGGGGGGGAGAGAGAGAGAGAGAGAGAGAGAGAGAGAGAGAGAGAGCATACGCAAAGGGGAAGAGCCAAATACTTACCAAACAACCAGATCTCATGAGAAGAGCAAAGTGGAAATCCACTCCCATGATTCAATCAGCGCCCACTAGGCTACTCCCCCAACATGTGGGGATTACAATTCAAGGTGAGATTTGGGTGAGGACACACAGCCAAACCATATCAGGCCCATACAACCTAGCTGACACGGTCTGCATTTGTAACTGCCACAAACACTATAACTCGATGTAAATGCACAAACATAGACATGCCCTAAAATTGACATACTGATGCACACATGTAAGATATGGTTTGGCTGTGTCCCCACCCAAATCTCAGCTTGAATTGCATCTCCCAGAATTTCCACCTGTTGTCAGAGGGACCCAGGGGGAGGTAACTGAATCATGGGGGCCAGTCTTTCTCATGCCATTCTTGTGACAGTGAGTAGGTCTTACAAGATCTGATGGGTTTATCAGGGGTTTCCGCTTTTGCGTCTTCGTTTTTCTCTTGCTGCTGCCATGTAAGAAGTGCCTTTTGCCTCCCACCATGATTCTGAGGCCTCCCAAGTGATGTGTAACTGTAAGTTCACTTAAACCTCTTTTTCTTCCCAGTCTATGTCTTTATCAATATGGTGAAAATGGACTAATACAGTAAATTGGTACCAGTAGAGTGGGATGTTGCTGAAAAGATACCCAAAAATGTGGAAGTGACTTTGGAACCAGGTAACAGGCAGACTTTGGAACAGTTTGAAGGGCTCAGAAGAAGACACAAAAATGTGGCAATGTTTGGAACCTCCTAGAGGTTTGTTGAATGGCTTTGACAAAAATACTAATAGTGATATGAAAAAATAAGGTCCGGGCTGAGGTGGTCTCAGGTGGTGATGAGGAACTTGTTGGGAAATGGAGCAAAGGTGAGTCTTGTGATGTTTTGGCGAAGAGACTGGTGGCATTTTGCCCCTACCCTAGAGATTTGTGGAACATTGAACTTTAAAGAGATGATTTAGGGTATCAGGCAGATGAAATTTCTAAGCAGAAAAGCATGCAAAATGTGACTTGGGTGCTGTTAAAAGCACTCCGTTTTAAAAGGGAAAGAGCATAAAAGTTTGGACAATTTGCAGCCTAAGTTATAGAAAAGAAAAACTGACACACAGTCCCTACTGGGTCACTGCTTAGTGGAGCTGTAAGATGAGGGCCACCATCCTGTCCTCCAGACCCCAGAATGGTAGATCCACCGACAGCTTGCACCATGCACCTGGAAAGGCCAGAGACATTCAATGCCAGCCCATGAAGGCAGCCAGGATGGAGGGTGTACTCTGCAAAGCCACAGGGGTGGAGCTGCCCAAGACCATGGGAACCTACCTCTTGCATCAGCGTGACCTGGAGGTGAGACCTGGACTCAAAGGAGATCATTTTGGAACTTTAAAATGTGACTTCCCCACTGGATTTTGGACTTGCATGAGCCCTGCAACCTCCTTTGTTTTGGGCAATTTCTCCCATTTGGAATGGCTGTATTTACCCAATATTTGTACCCCCATTGTTTCGAGGAAGTAATTAGCCTACTTTTGATTTTACAGGCTCATAGACAGAAGGGACTTGCCTTGTCTCAGATGAGACTTTGACTGTGGACTTTTGGGTTAATGCTGAAATCAGTTAAGACTTTGGGGGACTGTTGGGAAGGCATGATTGCTTTTGAAATGTGAGGACATGAGATTTGGAGGGGCCAGGGGCAAAATTTATGTTTTAGCTGTGTCCCCATCCAAATCTCGACTTGAATTGTATCTCCCAAATTCCCACATGTTGTGGGATGGACCCAGGTGGAGGTAATTGAATCATGGGGCCGGTCTCTCTCAGGCCATTCTCGTGGTAGTGAATAAGTCTCATGAGATTTGATGGGTTTATCAGGGGTTTCCACTTTTGCTTCTTCCTCATTTTTCTTTTGCTGCTGCCATGTAAGAAGTACCTTTTGCCTCCTCCTCATGGTATGATTCTGAGGCCTCCTGAGCCACATGGAACTGTAAGTCCAATTAAACCTTCTTCCCAGTCTCAAGTATGTCTTTATCAGCAGCATGAAAACAGACTAATGTAACGCATATATAAGTCATACATCGTATATTTATTTTCTATTAGAGATACGGCATTTTCTTTGAAATTATATCTGGGCCGGGCGCGGTGGCTCAAGCCTGTAATCCCAGCACTTTGGGAGGCCGAGGCGGGCGGATCACAAGGTCAGGAGATTGAGACCACAGTGAAACCCCGTCTCTACTAAAAATACAAAAAATTAGCCGGGCGCGGTGGCGGGCGCCTGTAGTCCCAGCTACTTGGGAGCCTGAGGCAGGAGAATGGCGGGAACCCGGGAGGCGGAGCTTGCAGTGAGCCGAGATCGCGCCACTGCACTCCAGCCTGGGCAACAGCGTGAGACTCCGTCTCAAAAAAAAAAAAAAAAAAAGAAATTATATCTGTAAGTAGGTTATATTATCTAAATGTCACTTTTTGATGGTAAGGGTATATTACAAAAATATCTGCCATAAATCAGGGTTGTTCGTTCTAGTAGAAGAGCCACTCTTTTAGAAAGACACTCCAACTACGTACTATGTGTTGATTGTTCAGACACAGACAAGAATCATAAAATATTAGACCCAAAAAGAAAAGAACCTGAAAAATAATTGTGCACAATGCCCTTCTAACAGATGGAACAGAGAGATATGCATCTAAGAAGACCTGGGGTGGGGACAGTAGTTATTAACAGGAGAGCTGTCTTCAAATACGAAAAGAACTGCCCACACAGAAGAAAGATGATAATTGTTCTGTACATCTGTAAGTGATGTTCATGTAAACTAGTTCAGGTAAAGAAAAAAAAATTTTTTTTCTTTAAAAACTAGTTCAGGTAAAGAGTGAGATTCAAAGAAAACTAGTTGAAGTAAAAATTAAGAAAAAAAAACTAGTTCAGGTAAAGAGTGAGATTCAAACAAATTTACTTGATGCAGAAAGCTATACCAAGTGATGTAGAATGAGAAGTATTTGTTTTATGGCTAAAAAAAAAAATAAGCCAACAAAACACAAAATGGAAGAGAAGACAGAAATGGAGCAGGGAACAGGAAGAGGGAGATGGGCCCAGTGGCTGAGGTTGGGAGTATGGACCGTGCAGCTTCCCTGGTCATGGGTTGGCCAAAAGGCATCTTAAAAATAGGTCTAATCTTCAACCAATATGAACTTGTTTGTATCACTGCAACTTAAACCCATCACAACAAGGCCCTCAAATCTTCAATAAAACTTTTCTGTGTCACAAATACTTAAATGAGTTGGGTTTGGAGGCATGTCTTCATTTAACATTTGGGCTGACATGGTGCAAGAGAGGCACCTTGCATGGAAGTAAGAGCTCAGAGCTAGAAGTGTCTGTGAGTCTGCCCTCTGGCCGGTCCTGATCTCCATTTATGATAAAGTTCAAAGATACCCAGGCAGGAATTTTGATGTCTTTAAGGCTTGGAGTAAGTGTTTGAGCTACTCTAACAGGTTGAATCATATGAAGTTGCTTATATCCAACCATACATAAGCTAAAAATCTCAATTGCTTGTTTCACTTTGACAGAAAGTCTGACAGTGCCCATCTGGTGTTTGGTTTAGACTAGATTAAAACTCTCCTATAATCCAGTCTGCTGTGCCATCCTTATAGGTAAAATTCATTCACTGTGTCCTATTTCTCTTTGTGTACCCAGCACATAACACAAAACCAGGGATATGCAGTAAGCACTCTATAGACATGTGATAAACTAATTGAGTAAGTAATAATGGACTCCCCAATCCTGGAAAAATTTGAGAAGAGAAAAAACAATTGGCAATGACTTTATAGAACTCATTTATGCAGCAGGTATTCTCATTATGAGAAATAACTCATACTACATGGATGAGTATGTAGTAAAGGAAGCATTGGATAGTATGACTTTTAAAGTCTTTTCCATACATGGGAATCTTTAGTAAATGCCACACATTAACTTCTAGAGCGCATCTTGCAGAAAGCTTCATCTGAAGCTAAAATGGTCAAAAAGGTCACCTTCAACCCTGTTATTTTAGAATACATAGTTAGAACTTGGGATGCCCTACAAAAGTCTCCTGCTTTGTAACCCAGTGTTCCTCTCAATTACTTTGCCTATTTTCTGGCATATTGTGAAATTAAGAATTAATTTTGTGGTGACAGGAAGTAATCACCAATCAATCTAAACACAAACTTGTTTCTATTTTACATAGCTTTTTCTGAACATCATTTGGAAGTACATGAAATCTAGGGGCCATCAGTTGTAGATGACAACAGAATAAGCAGTGACTGATCTGCTTTCTTTCTCTCTGTGGAAGACAGAAAAATAGGCTAAGCGAAGTAGTACTAGTGAAGACAACACAGGAAAGAAATGAGACTCATGGACACAGCATTCCAGAGAAAATAAAGCCATGGTTTTTTAGAAGGAAACTGACAGGTATGTTATAGGAACAGTAAAAAGACCAGCATGGCTGGAATAGAATAAAGTAGTAGAAAGGCAGTTGACAAAAATAAGCCAGACAGAGGGGAT
Organism: Macaca nemestrina; assembly: GCF_043159975.1. Lineage (NCBI taxonomy): Eukaryota > Metazoa > Chordata > Mammalia > Primates > Cercopithecidae > Macaca > Macaca nemestrina. Next base: position 9,073,847 of record NC_092139.1, on the reverse strand, counting down.
GCCAGAAAATGGGTGGGGAAGAGCTGTCAGCCATTGTAAGGCTCCTGACTTTTTCTCTGAGACAGGAAGTTGTTGCTAAGACCTCACAGCGTATTCCATCCACTTCACAATCACGAAAGCAAAGACATCTCTGAGTGAGACATTAACAGGAGGAAAGGACAAGGAATAGGATGAACAAAAATCAGGAAAAGGTTGTCTTGACAGCTTAATTGTTGCTTTGCAATTTTCCTCCTTTATCTTACTTTTACCCAGTGCAATTTGATACCAAAGTTTTTCAGTGAGTTTCATCAATTCCTTTTATTTCTTTATCATAATCAATTGAACCTAGGTATCAAAGACCACAGGCTGATCAAAATAACAGAGAAAGAATGTGGGTTTTTTAAAATATGAAAATGTGGTTCCATTTTTGGATTCATTCATTTAGGTTAATCTTGATTACGGTTATTTGGTGAGAAATTAAATATTTTTGAGGACAAAAGGGAATGTCTATTTGGATAAAATATGTTGAACTAAATATGGTTCACCAATTTATTATATCTACAAATTGTCAGCAAACAATTTGAAATCTCCAGTTTCAGTGATCAACTTTTTAACCTTTCAAGGAAATTTTCCTATAGAAAGAAGTAATAGTATATAATGAGATGTGATTATGTTAAGTGGAAGGAGAGGTACTATCCTTGCCAACCGTGCTAGCAAGTTGCTTGCCTGGCCTTCCCGAATGCATCAGCAAGAATTTCTCCAAGACAAGACAAGAATTCCATCCAAGGCCATTTCTCATATAAAAAAGAAGATAGAAGAGTATTTTATATTAAAGGCAAATATGGCAAAGAATTATTCTTAAATCTCAGTCGTTTTTCTTCCAGATTAAAGAAAAGCCAGGCAACTTTTTCTCATCATTTCACATCCAAATTCTGGTTTAGGAATGTGTTCTGAGAAATTTATGAATCAGGAGACACTCTGCTTATTGCGATAGTAACTAGAATAAGAATCTGAATTGTTCCAATTTCAAAAAAAAAACTGGTTTATTTTCTCTGTCAGTTCATGGGCAAGAGCTGGAGGGGTGGGTGTGTGGGGGGAAGTGTGTGAATCCTATCATTTGAAAGTAGGCTTCATCTGGAAGCTAAAAAGATCATGAAGGTCACCTTCAATGCTATTATTCTAGAATTCTAAGACAATACATATAGCTTTTATTTACTATTAAAATAGATTAATACACCAAGACTTCAATAAATTGGATGCAACCTCTATGGCCACCTGAAATAGCCAGAAAAAGTGGATGACCATGTGGAGAGGCCCCTGTGAAGGCCATAAGATTGGCATCACTGTGGGGTGCACGGTTACTGTGGGAGCTCACTCAGCAGTGGCAGAGGGTAAGGTATTCATGTACCACAAGTATGGTTGAGTCACAGGTGGCTTCCAGGTCTAGCTGAGCCTCAGAACCAATTGCGGGGTTCTTGTTTGTTTTCTTTCTATATGCGGTGTCCAGGGATCTCAAATCAAAATCACCAAGAGTAACCCGAAACATCTATCATTTTAAAAGCTTCCCAGGGATTCTGATGTGGCCAGGTCCTATGCCAGGTTCAGCATCTAACATGTGTTTCTTAAGCCGCCCGACGGACCTGGCATTGCTCTAAGCTTTGGCTACAAAGTGGGGTGTAGGGCTGGGGTTGGAGTTTAGGCCCCTGGAACTGTTTTCACGGTGTTCACATCTTCTGTCTCTTTCACTCTACAGATGTCATGATTCTGTGTCCATAATAATGAGAAGTCCACTTAAAAACATATTCTATTGTGAAATATAACCAAATAATATTCACAACTATTAATATTATTATTACTATTAATAACAGATTGTCAAAGGTACAATCTTAGGTACTAGGCAGGTAATATTTTAATTTTTATTTTAATCCATTTTACAGATGAGGAAATCTAGAATTCAAGAGATTAAATACATGGTTTACACCCCTCTGCCAAGGCAAGTGGGAGGGCATGAGGCAGAAGGAAGAGATAGGTTTAAAGCAACAAGGATGAGATTCTCTTCTACTTCCATCTCACCCTAGAGCCTGTGATCTTAACTCTAATGCTACTCCTCAAATATACATGAGTAGTTCAAAATACATGGTTGAATATACATGTTATTGACATTCCTACAATATGTAGAGTTTTGACAAGCAGAATGGAAAATGTCCCTAGATTCTAAGTAATCTAAAATGAACACCACCTAGGCAATTTCACACTATGATTATAGTGTCATATATCAAAGAGGAGTGAACTTTTTTATTTTCTACCACAGGCAAGGTGTCTATATACATTGTCACTTAATTTAACTATATCAGCAACAAGATTTAATCTAAGTCCCAATTAGTATTGAGAAAGCTGAGTCCGAGGTGGCTTAGTAAAGTTCAAAACTACCTGCCCCAAGAGTGGTATATTTCAGGTCTTTGGATCTAAATGTAGAATGTGCTTTTTTATTGCATCAACTTAGGAATCATATAATGAGCTCCTTTCAAAGGAAAGCTGGGTTTACATCTCAGCTCTGCTGCCACTTAAAAGCAGTATAATCTTGGACAAGTTGTGAAACTTCTTTCAATTTCAGTTTCCTCATCTACAAAAGTAGAATAATAATAATAATAGCTATCTCAAAAGGTGAGGATTACATGTTAATAAAGCAGCTAATGAAATGTCTTGGAAATATAGACAATAATGCTATTGTTTATTATTAAAGTTAATTTTAACAATACTTGTGGACAGTATGTTCTAAACTCTCAGAAAATGGAAGTTCGAGAGGCAGAAAACAGTGAGAGATGAGAAGAAATTGGAAAGGATATTCCCCAAGAAACAATCAAAATTGTAAACTAAGTAAATAGATAGTGTGATTTATAGTTTTCTTTGCCTTTTTAAAAATTTACCCCTTCAACCAATATTATGAGTCCTTACTATGTGACAGATACTGTTCTAGGTATTGGAGATTCAGGAGTGAAGAAGACAAATAAGATTTTACTCCAGAAAGAACTTAACCTTCTAGAGAAAGAGAAAGTCAATGAGAAAGTAAGTAAGTTAGTTGGGTGTGGTGGCTCACGACTATAATCCCAGCAGTTTGGGAGGCAGAGGTTGCTGGATCATTGAGCTCAGGAGTTCAAGACCAGCCTGGCCAACATGGCAAAACCCTGTTCTAATAAAAATATAAAAATTAGCCAGGCATGATGACGGTACATGCCTATAGTATCAGCTACTTGGGAGGCTGAGGAAGGAGAGTCACTTGAACTCAAGAGGCAGAGGTTGCAATGAGCTGAGACTGTGCCACTGCACTCCAGCCTGGGTGACAGGGTGAGACCCCATCTCAAAAAAAAAAAAAAAAAGTAAATGAATAATATAGTTGCAATTAGTGACGAGGATATAGGGAAAATCAATGAAGAGTGCAATCAAGAAAGGGAACAGTGATTATCTGGACAGAATCAGGCAAGGAAAGACCTCATTGAGAAGATGAGATTTGAGCTGGGACCGGAGAACAAGAAGTTTGACGTGCAACAGTCTGGGGACAGAACCCACGGAGAACAGGAACCCCAAGTGGAGTGTGCAGGAGATATAAAAAGCCTATCATATTTGACAAAAGGCAAACAGGCCAACGTGTGATAAGGTCAAAATGGCTATCAGGGATCAGGCCTTGTGGAACTGTATGGTAGCATGCCTGTCTTTCAACAGGTTTGTGGAGAAACAGACAGGGAGATTTGCTCACAGCAAGTCCTTGAGAGCAACACCTGTCCAAGGAATGTAGGAGACAGGATTGAGCAGAGAGAAGTTGAGCTGCAATGCACTTGATATCATTTGGCTCTGTGTCCCTACCCAAATCTCATGCCAAATTGTAATCCCCAGTGTGGAAGGAGGGGCCTGATGGGAGGTGATTGGATCATAGGGGTGGATTTCCCCCTTTCTGATGTCGTGAGTTCTCACGAGATCTGGTTGTTTAGAAGTGTGTAGCACCTCCTGCTTTGCTCTCTTCTTCCTGCTCTGGCCACATAAGACATGCCTGCTTACTCTTCCTCTTCCACCATGATTTTAAGTTTCCTAAGGCCTCCCCAGCCATGCTTCCTGTACAGCCTGTGCAACTGTGGGTCAGTTAAAACCTCTTTTCTTTTTAAATTACCCAGTCTCAGGTAGTTCTTTATAACAACGCAACAACAGACTTTGTTTGCAACAAAGGGCTCAGCCAACCCCATGAGCTGCTCTGAGCTAGGATGTCCCAGCAGAATTGGCCTGCCTTTGGTTTATGAGATCAGATTTTCATGTCTATCTGTCTTCTTCCACCCACACATTGGCCAGCTATCCCTAGGAAGGGGATGTGACTGTATGCAAAGTGGTTCTCTTCACCTGATAGCAATTTCTGGATAAGACATCAACTGAGAACCATCAGCCACCATCACTCCCAGCAGCTGGGGAATGAGCATCTCTGTCATGGAAGGGGGATCTGGGTGACAGACTATAGCATCCGTCACAATGACCACATCATGTATCATTCAGACTGGGATACTTCTGAAAGTAAAAGGAGTTCTTACTAATATTAATAATAAGCTGAGGAAACAAACATATATAAAAAGTGTCCCAGCTAAACTGACACATAATTTACTCATTCATAGACTGCAGTACACAGTGTAGATTTAATTTTAAGTGTTATGGAAGGCCAGGCTACTTAGAATATATTTGCATTACTGGCCTCAAAACATGCTGGAGAGCCTCAACTCTACTTTCTTAGAAAATCTAGCTGCAGGTCTCTGACAAAGAAAATACCCCCAGAACTGGGGTGTTGCTGCTGCCGCCTCTACCTTATCTTGACTGCTTTTGTTTCAGGGCTTTCCTAGGCATCGCTGCCTCGTCAGCCTCCTCCTGCCTTGACGCCTCTCGTATTGAATATCAATACCACGGTGATTTTGCAACCACTAAACTGATTTAAAGATGAAATGGAAACAGTTCAATATCAGCAAAGATGTTAAAATTACATATTCTGAGGCTCTGTGTCATGAGAGGAAAGTGAATAAAGGCTTTGTGTTCCCAGGAGGAGACTGAGAGCAAGGGTTGAAGGAGTGGGAGAGAAAGATTATGGTGCTGGTGGGCTCAAGGAGAGCCATTCCACCAAGGCTCAGAATAAACACAACAGCCAAAAGTTTACTCAGGCTAATGCGGATTTGAAAATGATATCAAACACTTCCAGATGCTGACTGTTAGCATAGATGAGTCAATTCACAGATGGTTGTAAACAGCCTGTGCCAATGGAGATGGAGAACAGTGTCCCTGTAGTGGGGATTCTTAATCAAGGACCCACAGACCCCTAAAGGAGTTCACAGGTAGAACTCAGGGAGTCTGTAAAGTTGGATGTAAAGGATGTCACACCTTTACTTTCACTAACCTCTGATTTAAATTTTGCAGTCCTTTTACTTACGAATGTGAGCAATAAACCCTAATAGGCTAGAAGCACCTGTGACTTTATCACAAATGGAAATCACTGATATGCTCATACCATAACATGGTTGCAAGTTCCTCAAAATCTCTTTCACTTTCATCACTTTTTAATTTTAAGAATCATTAGACACATCACTAGATCTTATTTTTTAGTGTGTTAATAAGGAAGTATATCTATAAACCATAAATACTATACCATAAATATGGTTAAGTATTTTGATAATTGTTTTAATACTATTGATTTCTTTCTTGTTTCTAAGCCTATATATTTATGGCATATACTTAAAATCTTTATTCTGGAAGGGTTTCTATTGATTTCACCAGACTACCTAAAAGGTCCATGGGACACAAATTGGCAAGTGCTCTACCCCAGACTCCTGTATCTAGGGATATACCACTACATCTTCACTTCATAGCAGGCAAAATTCTCAGTCCACAATACAGGTAGGTAAGATTTATTGCATTTGCTTGCTTTCTTTGAATCAAATGTTGAGGTTAGCTGCAGTCCAAATCTGGGAAGTTTTGTATTCCTCACCTTCTAGATATCACAGTGTGAACCCTAAAATTGGGGTACAGCCTGAGAGGGCACATGGGCTCTTGACTTCAAACAGGAAAGAATTCAAGAACAAACCAACAAAGTGAAAGCAAGTTTATCAAAAAAGTAAAGAAATTAAAAAGTGGCTACTCCTTAGGCAGAGCAGCCCTGAGGGCTGCTAGTTGGCTTTTTAAAAATTATTATGTCTTAATCATATGCTTAACAAAGTGTAGATAATTCATGAGTTTTCCAGGGAAAGTACAGGAAATTCCTAGAACTGACCCCCGTACCCCCACCCTTTCGGGTCATATAGAGTAACTTCCAGATGTTGCCGTGACATTTGTAAACTGTCATGACACTGGTAGGAGTTTTCTTTAGTACGCTAATGTGTTATAATTAGCATATAATGAGGAGTGAGAAAGGCCACTGGTCACTGTCATTGCCATCTTGGTTTGGGTGGGTTTTGTCTAGCTTCTTTACCACATCCTGTTTTATTAGGAGTCTACATGACCTGTATCTTGTGAAACGAGTCCTGCCAAACTCTTATCTCCTAGAGGTTTCCATAATATCATGGAGATGGAGTAGAGAAATGTGCAATAGCTGATAATACAGTTCTACTCATGCAAAAATCATTTTGCACAGCCGCTGATTTCAAATGTGCCCAAGGTGTGGAGGGTGGTAGTAGAAGGACAGGTAAAAGGTGAATGATGCTGTTCTTTTTGAGATCCAGAGCATATGGACTGGCCCCCAACTGACTTAAAAAGGAAATGTCTCTTAGATGACTGGCACCAATAAACCAGCCCTTGTGGTTTTGATAGACGCAACTGACCTGTCTAGTGATGGCCTCTTTTAGTGGCTCTGAGTGTTACCCAAGACTTTTCATCAGTGATAGCAGTTGCTGTGCTGCTGAGGGTCACAGAGAACCACTTTCAAATACACACTCTTTCAACTGAGACCACAATCATGCTTCAACCATTTAAAATTTGTCATGTGCACTTCAAAGAACAAAGTCTCCCTGATACTACACTGCTGCAAGAAAAAAAATAAAAAACCCTCAAAATCAATTTAGCTCATTGCTCTTAAATACTCAAACTCTGTCATTACAAAAATCCAAAACATTCTTTTGAAACAATGTTTTTAGGTATCGAGCTTGCTAATGGCTTTCTAAAACTAGCACCTATGGGGGGCATAATAAAACTCTCTTTCAGGGACTGAAGATTTTTCAGTAATTCCCCTCAAAATCAACTTAGATGTGACCTTCCTGCTTCAGGGTCATGGGACTGCCCTGGAATCTTTCTCTGAGCTCAGGTGAGGCAGGAAAATTGGGTCTGGAGTCAGGGAACACAAGGCCAATTCACACTTCAGCTATGACAGGAAATATCCTCTCCATAGGGCATACGCCGAGTAAATGACTTTGCAACTTTTCCTCTTCATTTACACAGGGCATACGTACACCAAGTAACCAATGGAATCCTCTAAAGGGTATTTAAACTCCCAAAAACTCTGTACCAGGGCCCTTGAGCCCCTATGCTCCAGCCCGCTCCCACACTGTGGAGTGTACTTTCATTTTCAATAAATCTCTTCATTCCTTCCTCACTTTCTTTGTCCTTTTTGTCCAATTCTTTTCTCAAGACCTCAAGGACCTGGACACCCTCCACTGGTAACATAAACACTATGTCCCAGTTTGCCTGGCATTGTCCCAGTTTGTGCTGTTGCCCTGGCATAGGGCCTCCTTTCATCTTAAATGTGTCCTAGTCCAGATGATAAATTTCATGGTCATTCTGGCTATCAGTCCATGCAGGCTATGGCTGACACATCTACTTTATATGCCTGAGCCTTCCAGGTATGGGGGCTAGGCTACTCCTGAGCCGTTCTTGGGGAAGGCCATCTCCTCAGAGGCCTTGACACTTGCACAGGATTCTGCTACCAAAGTGTAAAGGGTCCCTGCTTTCCTGGCTGCCTCACAGAATTCCTCCTTACCCTTCCCTACTTCTCCCTGACTCCAATTAGAACTCCTTCCAAGGGTTAATTTCTTCATACATGGAAAAAAAGAATAACATGGCAGCTGGCTATGGCTTTGAGCCTGTGAAACAAACTTCCCTAGGGGCAAAGAGGCACAAAGGAGATTAGCAGACACCCTTTCATGGATGTGGGAGCCCCTTCACAGATTTAATTATCCTATAGGGGTATGCACATTTATTTAGACTAGGCTATTTTACAACTCTGTAGAGACACAAGTTAACTTGTAGAAAACTGGTTATAGCAAAAATATTTCATGTCTGTACACATGCAAAGTCCCTCCAGAGAAGACAAAATTATTTCTCTCCCCAGTGTAGAAAAATTCAGTTTGTACCTATTTGTCAATTTATGTCAGCACCTCTAATCTATAGAAGCAGTGTACTTGAATTCTCCTTTGAACCAGTTGTTACAGTTCCCTTATTAATTAGTTAAGAAAATCTTTGGCAGTTGTTCATTTTTATCTGTACAAAAGCCATGATCCTTTTATATTTTTTCTTCAAAATTATCCTTTAACACCTGGTTAGCTGCTTGAAACAAAACAGCAGAGAGAGGAAAATAAAGGAACAACACAAGCTAATAGTTCAATAAAATATCTTGTCACCTCTGCTTATTCTTTCCTTTTATCCCATCACATACAGTCTAGGGTGACTGTGGCTCTGTACAATACAACTTTTCACTTGAGATGAGGATTCTATCTATTTAGTTACGGATTTTCCTTTCCAGTCCTTGAGGCTGATTCTTAGACTTCACACTCTGAACACCAGCTCTCAACAAATCTATGGATTCCTCCCTTGGTGGTCTACATTAACAATTTCCCCAGAGAGTAATTGCAAAGACCATTTGTGTTCGTTTTGCATAAAAAGGACAGAACCAAACAGAATTTGCATAGGCATTCATCTGCCATGCTTGAGCTAAAATATTACCCTTCAAAATCCCAATTCAACCAATTTTGAGTGACGGCCCAAAATTTGTGGCCGAGCCTGTCACCTCTCTTCTCAAATGACATCCACGGTACCCCGTTGCCTGAAGAGTAGGTTCCAAACCACTTACTTTGATGCATTCAAAGTCCTTTGGCATCTGGCTTACTCTACCCTGTGACATAGCACTCCCCACGGAACACAGAAGTTATACAAAAGACCTATCATTTCCAAGCATAACAGGTGATTTTTCTGTCTTCTATTCTCAATTCATGCTGTGCCCTCTACCATGCAACTCCTTTCTCTGCCTTCTGAACTTTTACTCTGCAAATCTGAGCTTAGATTAACCTGACCCTCTGTTACCCTTTCCTCCCCAGTAAAATTTAATGGACCTCACATCTGTAATCTTATAACACTTCAACTATATCACAAATAAAACACCTGGCCATAGTTAAGATCAGCTACAACATTTGCAGGGCTCAGGGCAAAAAGAAAACTTGTGGGGTCCCTCATTCTAATTTATTAAGATGTCAACAGAAGCATTAAACCAAGTGCAAGGTGCTTCTGAGTATAGGGTCTGTGGGACTGCACAGGTCACACTCCCTTGAAGTCTGGTCACAGTTCTCACAAGTATTTGCTCACATGTCAGCCCGAGCCCCATGGCTTTTCATAGCCTGAGAATTAAAAATCAAGTCCCAAGATCCCCAACTGGACTGAATGGACCCCCTCTTGGTCAAGGGGACCCAAGAGAAGTCTTTTGTTTATTTATTTGTTTGTCACCCAGGCTGGAGTGCAGTGGCACAATCTCGGCTCACTACAAGCTCCACCTCCAAGGTTCCCACCATTCTCCTACCTCAGCCTCCCAAGTAACTGGGACTACAGGCACCCGCCACCATGCCCGGCAATTTTTTTTTTTTTTTTTTTGTATTTTTAGTAGAGACGGGGTTTCACCATGTTAGCCAGGATGGTCTCAGTCTCCTGACCTCGAGATCCGCCCGCCACGGCCTCCCAAAGTGCTGGGATTACAGGCGTGAGCCACCGCACCGGGCACCAAGTCTTAAAAACTGAGTTCCTGGCTATGACTGGTCAGGAAGTCAGGCAAGCCTCATTATAGCCCCTCCCTCCCTAATTGCCATTGGACTTGCTTTCCTAAGGATTAAACAGAAACCAGCCCTTTCAAAAGATTTGCCATACTCCCCTCGCTTCTTGTTTTGACAAAACAACTGACCTGCATTTCTTCCTGATAAGAGAACACTGACCAGGAACTGGCTCTGGCTGATTTGTGCATGAGATGCCTCTGTGTCCTCCATATCACCTTTTCATGTATAGAGCCAAACTGGAATGCATTTAAATGTTAAGCCTCCACCCCAAAGTGAACATGGGACGTACGCAACACACATTTGCTTACTACACACATGTGTACCCTCCTTTGGGAATATTTATAGTTCTTCCTCTTACCTGTTGATAATGTACACTTAGCCTACCTGTTCAGCTTCAATTCCCGTCTTATCCTTCCTTCTCTGAAGTGCTCCCTTCCAGTTTCTACCAGAGGCTGTGCTTCCCAGCCTGCAGGATGGCCAGGCAGCAGGCTGCAATCCTTTATAAAAAAATAAAGAGGGGAGGAATAGCATCAGGATAAACAGCTAATGCATATGGGGCTTAACACCTCGGTGATGTGTTGATGGGTGCAGCAAACCATCATGGTACACGTTTTCCTATGTAACAAACCTGCGTGTCCTGCACATGTATCCCAGAACTTAAAATAAAATAAAAAATTAAAGAAATAAAATGGCAGTGTCAGAGGCATTGGAACCAGAGTGACTCCATCTTGGGTGAGGGCTGGAAAATGAGGCTGAGACCTGCTGGGCTGCATTCCCAGAAAGTCAGGCATTCCGAGACTCTAGATGTTTACGGTTAAGGAACAAATTAGTAATTTTTACTAAACAGACCCAGACGTGGGAGTGTCCACACATCCCGCTATCTAGAGAACGAAAGCATTCCTAATTTTGCTTTAATGATAATATCGATTCTTTCAAAATATAGGAATTAAGAAAATTAATCCTTTATCATAAACCATTGTAACAGAGCATATCTGCCTACACATACGAGCACTGTACCCAGAGTAGATGCGTTCCTCCTCTATTGGGAATGTCCTCCTCTGACTATGGAGTAGCTGTCCTTTCACCACTTTATTTTCTTAATAAACTTGCTTTTACTTTGCACTGTGGACTCACCCTGAATTCTTTCTCACTCAAGATCCAAGAACCCTGTCTTGGAGTCTGGATCAGGACCCCTTTCCTGTAACAGCAGGCTTTGGATGGGAAATTGTTAGAATATTTTTGAAAAAAACAATTGGTATTATCTAATACAATTTAAAATATAAAAAAATTAAAAATGAAGTTCTCCTTTCCAAATGTATGAACATCGTGGTTCATCAGTTGATAGCCCTGCCCCCATTGCAAATCTTCACTTTTCTCATTCTGAACTCAGTGGTCACTCTTAGAATTTTCTCTTGAAAATTACCAAAAACAAATTACCAAAAACGTGGTGGCTTAAAACAACACAAATCTATTCTCATACATTCTGGTGGCCAGCAGTCCTAATTCCCTGTAACTGAACTAAGATCAAGGTGTCAATAAGGTTGGTTTCTTCTGGAGGCTCCAGGGAAGAATACATGTCCCTGCCTTTCCCAGCTTCCAGAAGCTGCCAGCATTCCTTGACAGGTGGCCCCTTCCTTCATCTTGAAAGCACATGACTCCAATATTTTCTTCCTTTGTTACATCACCTTCTCTCTGATTCTGACTTCTCTTACCTTCCTCTTATAGACTGCTATGGTTATATCAAGTACACTTGGATAATCCAGCATAATCTTCTCCCCATCTCAAAATCATTAACTTAATCACACCTGCAAAGCCATTTTGTGCTATATAAAGTAACAGTTACAGGTTCTGAGGATTAGGACATGAATTTTTTTAGGATAGGGGAGGTTATTTTTCTGGCTACCACAGTCTGCAAACCAGGGTATCAAGTGCAGGACTTAGGCACACAACACAGATGCAACACAATGCAGGCTGGAAGGCCCAAGTGCTGATCAGCAGGAAGTCCTAAGCAACACATAGAGAGGCATGATTGGCCTGGTTTCAGAGGGTTGGACTCTTTTCACTACTCTCCCTGTAGTGGCAATCTTGGGCAATCAGCCTTGTAATATTATAAGAAGGGGGGTGAGCAGTGGGGAGATGGGAGAGGAACCAGAGGCAAAGTGGCAGAGTGTTGAGTCAGAACTGGCGAGAGAGAAGTTGACAGGCAGAAGACGCTGAGGGGACAGAGTGAGGGCAGCCTTGTAATCTGAGCCTGGACACTAGCTGTACAGAGGAAATGCATGGCACTAATAGAATCTGGAAGCCAGGAGGTTGAGAGAGAGGGAACCCAGTCCTGGATAACTCATTGCAAGAGAGCCTGTAGGGCTGAAGTAGGGCTGCAAGATTTAGCAAATGAAAACACAAGATGCCAAGCTAAGCTTGAATTTCAGATGAACAATTAATTTTTTAGTTTAAGTATGTGCCATGTAATTTTGTCTGGCAACATTAGCCTAGAGAGAGCCATTATAGGCCATTCAGCATAAAAACTCTATTCCTAGGCCACACATAGACAGAATTAGAATTCACTGGGCATTCTAAGTCATAACAGGGGACCTATTTACCACTTTCTTAATATGCTCATGCTTTCTCTTTCTCAGCCCTCTGCAAGGAATGAGCTTCTTCTATTCCAGCATGAGAGAGCTTGGTCATCCTTCAAGTCCCAGTCAAGGTTGAGAAATTGATTCATCTATCCCCACACTCAGCCTGGATGCTAAGAGCTGAAAATAGGTCCCCTTCCCAGGCAAATTGTTTGAATGTTCATTACAGGAACCTCCCTAAAGATGTATCAACTCTTTAATGGAAAACATCCATACACAATTTAACCCTAACATTCTTTGAAGCCATCACCCCAAAATTGCTATTTCCAATAATCCTGGTAATCCTTATCCGATCCTAATCAAGACCCTCTTCCTTTGGGGGTTGGTTGGGGGGAACTTTCTTAAAATTTCCAGCTCTCAACAAATTCTGACCTTACTTTTCCCTCTCTGAGACATTTCCAAAGTTTGGGAGATGATGGTCTTCCTTACCAGGGTAAGCAAGAAACTCAGCTTTGTCTTATCAATAAGTTCTCCTGGTGATATGTGAAGAGCCAGCTGCTAACAAGAAGCAACCTCCTTTGGGAAGCCCTTCTGGTTAATTCCAAGGGTAAGAAATCATTTCAGGCAGACCCAGAGCTCTTCATTAGGTCTGATCAGGTCCCTATAGCAAGCATCACAGGCCTCCATGGAACGGAGTTATTAGTGAGGACAGCTGAACAGAACCGAGCACCCCATGGGCAGAAGACCTGTCTGCTATAAGTCTATACCCTCCGTGGGAACCAAGGCCTTTACCTCCTTCAAGAGCTGCTGAAACATCACTGACATGAGGCAGACTGATTAATAAAAGCAAACAAATGTATTTAACATCTGTACACAGAAACTTCAGAATGAAGACTCAACCCCTGAAACAAGGAACAGAAAAGTATACACCATCGTGAAGTTACAGAAAAAATGCAGGCTCAGCACATGGCCAAAAACAGATTATTTTGGTAAATCAGGTTTTAGTGGCAAGCCAGGTTACGGGAGGGAGAGACCCTCCTTGGCCAGCAAAGGTAGCCTTGTTATGTAGATAAAGCCTCATAGGTAGTAGCCCTCAGAAAGAATAGACAGTAAATGCTTCTTTTCAGACTTTTTTAGGTGTCAGACTCTCAGTTTATCTCTCCTAATTCCTGGAAAGGCCTAGAAAGAGAAGGCCTGGCTGCATTAATGGAGATTCTCTACAAATGCAAATTTCTCTCCCTTTTCTGCTGCCTCTGTAACAGCCATTTCAAAATATGTCAAAGAAACATATTTTGGGCTAAAATATTTTTATTTCCCTTACCTTCCAGTGTATCTGACCTATGAAGGGTAATCAATATACATGTATGAAAGAAAGGTTAAGAAGGAATTAAGAGAAATAGTATTTGATTGTAGTGAAGTCCTATAAAGAAAAATTTGTGCTTCAGTGGAAAATTATGCTCTGCCTGCAACAAACCAGTCTGGGCTACCTAACTCTGATTCTAGGGGAGCTATTTACAACTCTGTAAATTGGAGATAACTTCTAGCAGTCCAAAATAATTCTCATGTATGGACGTGCAAATCCTGTCCAGTACAAACCCAATTGATCTCTGTATTAGTCTATTTTGCATTGGCATAAAGGAATATTTGAAACTGAGTAATTTATAAAGAAAAGATAATCATTTTGTTACTGGGAGGTTCCTTGCTCCCAGAGCACCCAAAATGGTGGCGGACCGCTTCCAAAATGGCAGTGGGTCACTTTCAAGATGGTGGCAAGCCTTGTGTTCTCTGACCTGGGGCTCTTGGCCTCATGGATTCCAAGGAACGGAATCTTGGGCCATGCGGTGTTATAGCTCTATTAGAAGCCGCGGGTCATGGAAGAGAACTGTGGAACCCAGCAACTAGTGTTCAGCTCGATTAGGATGAACCTGGGCACTTAGCTGTGCAGGAACAATGGCAAGCCTTTGGCCCGATTGGGAGCAGCAATGGGCACCTCCCTGGATCAGGAGCACAGCAGACACCCTGCCGGATCTGGAGGGATAGAAGTCAGCGGTGGGTTTGCCACAGCAGCAAACAGTAGTGGTGGATGGCAAGCGAAAGCTCAGCTCAAGCCATAACAAACACGGACCAAAGGAGACTGCAGTTGCAAGATTTAATAGAGTGAAGACAGAGCTTCCATACAAAGGGAGGGGACCCAAAGAGGGCAGCCGTTGTTGGCTCCAGTGCCTGGGTTTATATCCCGATCATTGTCCCGCCCGCTGTGCTCTCAGGCAATAGATGATTGGCTGTTTCTTTACCTCCTGTTTTTGCCTAATTAGCATTTTAGTGAGCTCTCTTTACTATCTGATTGGTTGGGTATGAGCTAAGTTGCAAGCCCCTTGTTTAAAGGTGGATGCAGTCACCTTCCCAGCTAGTCTTAGGGATTCTTAGTCTGCCTAGGAAATCCAACTAGTCCTGTCTTTCAATTTGGCTCATGGTTCTGCAGACTGTACAAAAAGCATAGTGCTGGCACCTGATTCTGGTGGAGCCTCAGGAACCTTACAATCATGGCAGAAGGTAAACAGGAACCTGTTACATGGTGAGAGAGGGAGCAAAAGAGAATGGGAGGGGTGTGACACCCTTTTTACAACCAGCTCTCATGTAACTAACAGTGAGAACTCATTCATTACCATGAGGAAGGCACCAAGCCATTCTTGTGAAATTTGCCCCTATGACCTAAACCCTTCCCACTAGGCCCCACCTCTAATATATAGGGACACATTTCAACGTGGGTTTGGAGAGGAGAACTGTCAGAGGCATGTGAACCAGAGCAACACCATCTTGAATAGGAGCTGGGTAAAATAAAGCTGAGACCTATTGCGCTGCAGTCCCAGATGGTTAAGGGATTCTAAGTTACAGGATGAGATAGGAGGTCGGCACAAGATACAGGTCATGAAGACCTTGCTGATAAAACAGACTGCAGTAAAGAAGCCGGCCAAAACCCACCAAAACCAAGATGGCAACAAGAGTGACCTCTGGTTGTCCTCACTGCTACACTCCGACCAGTGCCGTGACAGTTTCAAATGCCATGGTAACATCAGTAAGTTACCCTATATGGTCTAAAAGGGAAAGGCATGAATAATCCACCCTTTGTTTAGCATATCATCAAGAAATAACCATAAAAGCATGGAGTCCCACTTTTATGTCTATGGAGTAGACATTCTTGTATTCCTTGATTATGCTAATAAACTTGCTTTCACTTTACGAATCGCCTTGAATTCTGTCTTGAGAGAGATCCAATAACCCTCTCTTAGGACCCTCTTTTGGGGTCTGGATCAGGACCCCTTTCCGATAACACAACCATCCAAACGATATGAATGTCCCTCCCTTGATATGGAAAAAGCTAGTGTTGCCTCTGTTTGCACCCTCATTCCAATATTTCTGATCTATAAGTTTGTTGTTTCCATTTTCATTTGAGCCAGTTATAAAATCTTTCTGGCTTTCTCATTTAATTAATGAGCTCAATAAATTTTTTAAACATGTATTTCTTTCTATATCTGCATGAAAATTTTACATTTTCAAAAATTGCTTTTTCACAAAGTCTAATTCTAATACAAGAAACACAATTAAGATTTTAAAAAATGGGGAGGTATGGAGGGAGGGAGACTAGGATGTTCTTTCAATGTTCCACTCAGCTGGACCCAACTTTAGAGAGGTTTCTTCCTGACTATAGCCCCCACACCTCCTTTATCTTAGAGCATTTACTTTTGAAAACCTTCTCAAGGACTTGGGAGCCATCCCTTTGAAATGTGATTATCAAACATGATAGGGCCCCTATCTCCCAGTCTTTGCAGGGTTGTAGGTGAGGGGGAGACAAGGGGCCTATTCTAGAAAAGTGCCCATTAGCAAATTCAAGTGACCTAATCACATTGACCAGCCCCTCTCCGTCACACTCCAGCACTTGACAACTTGTCCACCTTTTGTTTCAGTGGAATTGAGTTCAATCTCTTTCCTACCACAATAGTCTTGACCTCTATTGCAACAGTCTTGAATGGTCTTCTTTACCTGCCTAACTCTACCCAGTGCAATTATTCTTAGATAAGAAAGGAAAGAAGAAAAAACAAAAAAAGGAAAAGGGAAAAAAAAAACTTAAGCAATAAAATCCCATTTCCATTTGCAAGATGAAAATAATGCATTTCAGTGAGTTTAATTAATTTGCAAATTCAGGATCTGTACCCAGATCTTCAGTCTGTATGAGACCTGTGCTTTCAGCACTCTCTCATGTTAATCTTGTGTTCCATCGATAGAGCAGAAATATCTCCTTGTAAGAGTTGCTCTCAATTTTTGAGTGTGCTTTATTCCTCCAGAACCCCCCAGGCCAGGCTGTTTGTACCCTTGGCTAACAGATATGCCAAGGGCCATACGACAGCTTTTCTTTGCCTCTGCCTCTGTGTTCTGTATGTCCAGAGGCAGGCAGAGGATGAAACATCTTGGATTGTCCCTGACGGTCAGAGATCTGCGTTACCAGAAAGCCCTTTTCGGGATTTGTATTCTGGCCACGTGTGGAACTTAACTGCACATCAGAAACGTGCTGGTGATTGCAAGCAGCTCTGTAAAATATTTATTCAATATTAGCTTGCAATGTATACTCCCATTAGGTAATGGAACTGGAGAGCTTTGGCTCAAAAGAAAAGAACAAGTGTGAGCATGAAAGCATTAGGAGTCAACTAAGTTTTCTGAATTTGTAAATCACAAAAGATATATACCAAACTCTCAAAATTAGAAACGCCATTACTTTTGCAGTCACTAAAGGAAGAAAACAAGGGATGAGGTCAACACTGTGGAGGTGACATTTTCTGCATTCACTTTTTATCTTTGCAAGAAGATATGATTAAAAAAAATTTTCTTTGATGAAAATTAATCTAAAGATTGTGGATAAATTAAAATTCAACTGACTGGGTTTCCCCCCCGCCCCCAAGAATGAGATCTTTGGGAGAAAAATAAGATATTTTTATATGGGTAGCAGATTCATTTATTTACTTAACCAACATGCATTGAGGAAATTAGCTAGGTGCTAGGATATAGTATTCTTTTTAATGATGCTGATTTATAATATAGTACAAAAGACAGCTATCAATAAAAATTATCACATGGATAAATATTTATGTATTTATTTATTTTTGAGACAGTATTTCACTCTTGTTGCCCAGGCTAGAGTGCAATAGCAAGATCTCAACTCACTGCAGCCTCCATTTCCTGGGTTCAAGTGATTCTCCTGCCTTGGCCTCCCGAGTAGCTGGGATTACAGGTACACACCACCATGCCATGCTAATTTTTATATTTTGAGCAGAGATGGGATTTCACCTTGTTGGGAAGGCTGGCCTCAAACTCATGACCTCAGGTGATCCACTGCCTTGGCCTCCCAAAGTGCCAGGATTACAAGCAGAAGCCACCTTGCCTAGCCAGAAATTATCACATGGATAAATATTTAAATACAAGCTGATTTAAGACTCTGCAAATAAACAACTTGTCACTTTGATAGCACACAATAAGAGTTTGACCTCTGCTTCAGGCTTCCCTGAGAAAGTGGTTTTTAGTCAAGAACCTTAGGGATGACTACAAGTTGACTAGGTAGAGGAGGAAAAGAAGGGGCCATGGTGGGCAACCATGTGTGCATACTGAAAACTAAAGCCGGACCACTGGCAGTTGCCAGACGAAGCAATGATTTATAGGTCAAATTAACGATTTTGGTCTTCCTCTCAAAAGCAATAGAAAGTCATGAGGGTTTCCGAAGGCTACCTTTTGCAAAGATTTGCTTCGGCTGCAGTTTGGAAAATGGTTTCAGACCAGGTGGAAGACTGAAAATCAAGGAGACTAGTTGGGCATTAGTGACCAGCTAGTCAGGTGAGAGATCCTGGTAGCTTGAATAGGAAGGTGGCCATGAATAGGGAGAGAAATGAACAACTCTGAATAACAATGAGATTTAAATTAGCACCCATTAAATAACTGAATCGAAGCCAATTAGAGCCCCTTCTGGAAAACTGCATGAGTGATGGGAATGGCTGGCCATTGTGGTAGTTTGTTAAAGTGAGTGTGTTGATAAGCATGCTTTCTCACCTTTAGGCAGTTATTACTACATCGCTCATTCTCAAACCCTTTCTCCCAAATGATCAAAGTCTTTCTTTAAGACCAGAAAAGGTATTTGTTGTCCATAATTATTCATCTCAGAATTGTCATTGAGGCCATGTGAGCAAAGTCCTTTTGCTCCAGGCAATTCAGAGAGACTGCAGAATCCTCCACTGAAATGGTATTTGCACTTATCCTAGCAAAAGGAAGGTATGAGTTTTTTCACTATTGTTATAAGGCAGGTTAAAGCCGTGCAGTCTGTTTATCAAGTCGTAGAACTGTTCTAGTCCTGGAATTGTGTACCTTAGCCTATGCTTTACAATTTTGTATAAAGTTGGCTAAGAGGTGGGATGTTTTTCAGAAAAAAAAAAACAAAGGTATTAATTAAATATCATAAAGAGAAGTGGCAGCTGAATGCCACCATTGCTTGCTGGTATATGATGAGCTGACAATTCTAAAGTATTGTGTTTTAAACTTTAACATGGAAATCATTTCCCAGCAGTCCTAAATCCAGGATCTGGGATGGGACCTAGCAGTCGTCACTTTAAACAGTCACTCTGGAAGATTCTTACTCAGGTAGTCCTAGAAACACACATAGGAAATACTCTACAGCATAAAAGCCTCTTTTAATCCTCAGCTAAATTCAAGAAAATATCAGATGGTTCAAATAAGTCCAGTGACTCTATCTGAAATACAGTATTTCGGCTTATACAAGGCACCTCTGAAAATCCATCCTTTCTACAGATGAAATGTTTTCTGGGTACTGTGATTTGCTTTCTTTAAAATTCTACACAGTATTACATACACTTCACTGACTTAACATTTTCTCCTCCATAAACTTCGACAAGTTGTTGATGCATTTCTGCACAGAAACGTTTTTTTTACTTTGAATAAAACCAACACTTCCTGCAGGGATTATGGGTTTAGGAGAAGAGATATTTTTTAAGTAAAAGAATTTCAAAATTGTAGCAAAATTAGTGCCTAGTGGTCCAAACTTTGCCTGTGATGAAGAGATGTGATGAAGAGATCAGGGTTCAGGGAAGGTGCTGGCTCCTGCCTATACCCCAAGACAACAGTAATGACTTCTCCTCGGAAGTGAAAAACTGAAATCCTATAAAATTGAAGGTATTAACCATCTATTAGGAATAAACTACCAGTTTGTCAAAACATCTGTTAACAGACGCTAATTGTTGGATATGGAAGAGTTTCTTAGAAATTATCTTTGTGTCCTAAATAAGAGAAAAACAAACTAGTAATTAAAACATGGTCGCCGGGCGCGGTGGCTCAAGCCTGTAATCCCAGCACTTTGGGAGGCCGAGGCGGGTGGATCACGAGGTCAGGAGATCGAGACCATCCTGGCTAACACGGTGAAACCCCGTCTCTACTAAAAATACAAAAAACTAGCCAGGCGCGGTGGCGGGCGCCTGTAGTCCCAGCTACTCGGAGGCTGAGGCAGGAGAATGGCGTGAAACCGGGAGGCGGAGCTTGCAGTGAGCCGAGATCGCGCCACTGCACTCCAGCCTGGGTGACACAGCGCGAGACTCCGTCTCAAAAAAAAAAAAAAAAAAAACATGGTCTACACACAGTGTGACTGTGGGCATTTGATAATCTCGCTAAACCTTGCTTCTTTTATTGATAACACATGGAAGGAGAAATAATTATGTTGAACAAATTTTTTATTTTATATGGATTAAATAACATTCACTATAACATACTTAGATGCTACTTAATTTCATTCTGTGGTTTGGTATTTTTGTTGTTTTATGTTGTCTGACTAGGATTAATAACATTAAAAGTCAGTTTCTTTCCTATACAATCATTTTAACTAGTTAAATTTTATTATGGAGAAGATTCCATCTGCATAGCAATTAAAAACTACAAATTACCTAAGAATAAACTTATTTTTTTTAAAAAAAGTTTAAGACTATAAGAAAAAAACCATAAAGCTTTACTAAAGAAAGACTAAGATAAATTCAGTATTATAAATCTATCCATTCTTCTAAAATTAATAATCTCACCAATATCACATTGAATAGAACTCTCAAAAAATCCTCATGGTGGTTTTTTTTTATAATTTGAGAAGTTGATTCTAAGTCCATCTGAAAAAGTAAATGTAGAAAAAGCAGCAAAATTATCTTAATAAAGAATTTGTATTACCAGGATCACCATACAGGAAGTAAAAGCCACAAGATTTTAACAATGTGACATCGATGTAGGTATATGGATGCAATGGATGCAGGGGTGTGTGTGTATATATATACACATATGTGTGTGTGTGTGTGTGTGTGTGTGTGTGTGTGTGTGTATTTTAATTTAAGCTAGTTTTAAAAGAGTATCTCATTTGCTCCTAAAACAAAACAAACAAAAAGACTACTACACTGTTGATAAATATTTGGTCCCAAGTTTTGATGTCATGAAATTATCTTATATAAATAATTGATATATTTCCTATATAGAAAAATGCCAGAAGGTACACTAAATATTATATCATTTGAACATTATTTGTAATTGTAAAAAAAAAAAAATTAAACACAACCCAAATACCAATAGATAACGTGTATCTGAGCTTTTTTAGTATAGCTGAGAAATTGCCCGCTGCATCTCACCTTCTCTCAGATAACAACATAAGAGCCGGGGTAGGGGAAGCCTGAAAGTACTAGTGTATTAGTCTGTTTTCACACTGCTACAAAGAACTGCCTGATACTGGTAATTTATAAAGAAAAGAGATTTAATTGAGTCACAGTTCCACATGACTGGGGAGGCCTCAGGAAACTTACAATCATGGCGGAAGGGGAAGCAGGCAACTTCTTCACAAGGCAGCAGGAGAGAGAAGTGTGTGAAGGAGAAACTGTCGGACACATAAAACCATCAGATCTTGTGAGAACTCACTATCAAGTGAACAGCATGGGGGACTCTGCCCCCATGATTCAGTCACCTCCACCAGGTCTCTTGCTCGATATGTGGGGATTATGAGGATTATAATTTAGGATGAGATTTGGGTGGGGACAGAGACAAACCATATCAACTAGGGAGTAAACAAAAGCCAGCAGATTTCAAGTCAAAACTTGGAACATCACAAAGTTAGCTGTTATTTTTGCAACATAAGAGGCGAGAAAGAAAACCTGAAAGTACTAGTATATTTGTCGGTTTTCATGCTGCTATAAAGAACTGCCTGAGACTAGGTAATTTGTAAAGACAAGAGGTTTAATTGAGTCACGGTTCCAAATGGCCAGGGAGGTCTCAGGAAACTTGCAATCATGGCGGAAGGGTCAGGTCAATGTCAGCATTGCATGGGGCATCTAAAACTCCAGAGAAGAAAACCTACAGTTGCAGAAAAAGCATTTGATAAAATTTAACACCTACTTATGGTTAAATACTCTCAGCTAAATAGGAATAGAGTAAAACTCCACCAGTCTCACGAGCACATCTACAACAACCTGCATCTGGTATCCTGCTTTTATTAAAGATGCACAAAACTTCCACCCTACAGACAATGTATAAGACTCCATAACAGAAAGGCAGCCTAGAGCTCTGTCTGCATAACAAAGCACTGCTGAGAGGAATACAACACAACCTAAAGAAATAGAATTATGTACCCCTGTTACAGTTTGAAGATTCACTGTTGTTAAGGTGTCAGTTTTTCTTAAATTGACCTAGAGATTTAATGCAGTCCTACCAGAAATCCATGCAGGCTTTTTTTTTTTTTTTTTTTAGAAACTGAAAATCTGATTTTTAATGTTTCGATCATTTATGAAGTAAACAAATAAATGAAGAGGATTGAGAATACCCAAATACATGTTTGAAATAAAGAGAATTAGATAACTTACCTTGCCTGATTTTGAGACTTACTATACTGCTACCATAATTAAAACAGTGTGGAACTGGTAACAGTCCACAAATAGACCAATAGAATAGCCTACAGAGTCCAGAAATAGACCCCTACATATATGATGTTTACATACTTTTTTTTTTAACCTAAGTGCCAAAATAATCCAACAATGAAGGGAAAGTCTTTTCAACAAATGATGATGGAATAAATGAGCATCCAGATAGGAAACAGATATTCCTCAACCCATACTTCTCATTATACACAAAAATATCACTGGAGTATAAGCATAGCCCTAAACCTTGAAACTAAAACTGTAGACTTTAAAGGAAATATCTTTACGAGTTGGGGGTAGGCAAAGTTTAGACAACCCACACGAAACAATAACCATAAAATTAAAACTTGATAAATTAGACTCTATCAAATTAAATCTGCTCGTAAGACACCATTAAGAAAATTACTAGGCAAACCACAGACTGGGAAAAAATATTTACAAAACATATGTCTGTCTGGCCAAGACTTTTGATGTATTACATATATAGGTTTTAACATATAAAGAATAGGTGCAACTCATCATTGAAATCCCAACAACCCAATTTTTTAAATGGACAAAAGACTTGAATTGTCATTTCACAAAAGGAGATACACAGATGGCCAATATGGAGGCTAAAGATGCTTCACATCATTGGTCGTCAGGCAAATGCAAATTAAAACTACAGTGAGCTACTAATACATACCCACTAGAATGGCTCAAATAAAAAAGACTGACAACACCAAATATTGGCAAGATTGTGATGCAACTAGAGCTCTCATACATCGTTTGTTGGAATGTACAGTCATACAACCTTTTTAAGAAAATTTCTGAACATGCAAATACCCTATTTCCCAGCAAACTAGGAAATTTTACTGCTAAGTATTTCCTCTAGAGAAACTAAAACATATGTCCACACAAAGCTAAGAACAAGAATGTTTGTTCATAGTGGCTTTATAGAAGCTCAGATATTCACCAACAAATAGTATATTCATACAACAAAATATTCAGCAATAACAAGGAACATATTAACTCATATAATGTGACTGCATCTCAAAAAAACACCATTCTGATTAATAGAAGCCTCACACAACAGTATAAAGTCTGTGATTCCATTTATATAATTTCTAGAAGAGGCAAAATTAACCTATGATTTTTCAAAAAATTGGAAGAGTAGTTACCTCTGGGTGGGGTTAACGTTGGGAAGGGGCATGCAGGAACTTTCTAGACTAATAAAAAGATGTCTTGATAAGGATTCGGGTTATACAGGTTTGTTGGTTTTCTGTGGCTGTTGTAAGAAATTACCACAAACTTGGTGGCTTAAAATGATATAAATTTGTTCTCTAAAAGTTGTGGAAGAAGTTCAGATGGAAGTCTAAAATCAATTTCAATGGGCTGAAACCAGGTGTCCTAGAACAATGCCTCCTTGAGAAGCTCTAAGGGAGAACAGCCCATTTCCCTGCTTCTTCCAGCATCCTGAGCTGCATTTTTTGCTTTTTTAGCTTCAAGACTGTATACCTAGGCTCAGGCCCTTTCCTCCATCTTTAAGACCTGTAAAGTAGCATGTTCAAATTTTCTCTATCCCTATTTTTCTCCCTCTTTTTCTTTTTCTCTCCCTCTTTCTCTCTCTCTGCCTTCTTATCTCCATCCTTCCTCTTTCTCCTGAGATCATTACAGTGCTTTCTCTCTTCTCTGTGTATCAAACCTCTTTGCCCCCTCTTACAAGGTCATTTGTCGTAGCATTTAGGACCCACCCAGATAATTCAAGAAAACATCCCCATCTCAGGATTTCTAATCAATCATATCTGTAAAGTCTTTGGCATCTTAACATTCACAGTTTCCAGGGATTAGGGGGAAGTGTGTGAAGGTTACATAGATAAAGAAGCAAGTATAGCAAAATCTTAATGTTAGAATCTAGGTGGTAGGTATATATGTGACCATGATAAAACTCTCCTAATTTTGCTGTATTAGAAAATTTTGAATGCATAGTTTGCAAAAATTTTATCCAATTCTGTAGGTTGTTTACACCATTTATAGTTTCTTTTGCTGTGCAGAAGCCCTTTAATTAGATCCCATTTGTCAATTTTTTGGTTTTTTTGCAGTTGCTTTTGACATCTTTGTACAAAATCTTTGCCCAGGCCTATGTCCTGAATGGTGTTGCCTAGGTTGTCTTCCAGGGTTTTTATAGTTTTGGGTTTTACATTTAAATCTTTAATCCATCTTGAGTTAAATTTTGTATATGGTGTAAGGAAGGGATCCAGTTTCAATCTTCTGCATATTAGCCATTTATTTAATCAGGATGTCTTCCCCCATTTCACATGGACACATAGAGGGGAACAACACATACTGGGCCCCTTGGGAGGCTGAAGGCAGGAGGGAGAAGATGAGAAAAAAATAATTAATGGATACTAGGCTTAATACCTGGGTGATAAAATAATATGTACAACAAACCCCCATGACCCAAGTTTACTCAAGTAACAAACCTACAGTTGTAACCCTGAACTTAAAAAAAGATAAAATTTTAGGTAAGAGCTTTGCCTGAAATTGTCATAATATATTGAAAAAAATCAAGGCATGTCCATTCTATAAAATAACACACAACTCTTTAAAAGAGTGAGTTGAGTAGCATAATGTATAGCCCTATACATTTTTTGAAAATATCAAGTTGTAGAACAATAGATATAGTATACAAATAGGTAGCATATAATATATAGCTGATATTTTTGTGTGTGCAAAAGCTTCATAGGTATCACCAACTATCTCAATAAATGGAGAAATATATACTCTTTCCCCAGACTACAAATAAAATAAGCAGTCTTCTTCATAAATTTTAATAAATCCTCATTAGCTTTTACATATAAAAGAATGTACACATCAACAATAGCTAATGATATATGCTACTTCTTATTGAGGTCTCACTTTATAATAGGTACTTAGGACTAACCACGTATTACCTGAGACATACATAAAAGAAAGGCACCATCACTACTGATTGTGCAGATGAGTAAGCTCAACCAATAAAAGCTTGGAAGGATTTCACCTGGAGCTTCTATTTATCATTAAAGAAGAATAAATCAATTTTCTATATACTCCTGTCTTTTTTGAGTACAAATTATTTGTTCCAGTTCCTAATTAGTCGATCTCTCCTGAAAAAAATTACTTCTAAAACTTCAAAAATAACAACTATACCCCGATCTGAAGTTCAAAATACTGCCCAAATATATGAGGCCCTGTCTAACCGGACATTACCCTATACAGATGAAATATCTTTCTAAACCTTCTTTAACACCTACAAAGTTTAATACCTAACAAAATCTCGTGAAGATGATAAATATTTATTGAGTGTTTACTATGTACTAGACACTCTGCTTAATTTTTCACTGTTTCATTTACATATTACAAAAATCTCAGGAAATAGGACCTTTAGGATACCACTATTATTTCTAGTTTACAGATGAGGAAGCCAAAGTTCAGAAAGATTAACCAACTTGCTGAATGTCTTGCAGCCGGGACTCATGCTAAAGTCAGCCTAGCATTAAAGCAATACTGTGCACTGTCTCTTAACAACATCAACAACAAAAGAGTCTGCTGTGAGGTACTAATTAAACTTCCTCAAAATCTTGAGTAACTGTCATACATCAGAGATGGATTTGGGTGGCACTAGAGATGATACTGTTTTCCTAAAAGTGTTTGCTCATCATTTTTATGCATTTCTGCTAAGGAAATCTAATTCATTTTTTCTTGAGATGAGTTTGCTATCTGTAGAAGATATTTAATATTTATACTATATCCTACATTATTAGTGATTTTCCATATATATTGATATTTGGACCATGAATCATATTTCATTATAACCCATACATCACAGAACATGAAAAAAACACTCCAACATGTACAATCCTGATAATGATGATGATGGCATTCAAACATATACAATACTGATGATAATAATGTCTAATATCTAACATTTTATTTCATGTTCCCACCATTCAACAGATTCAAAACAAAGTAAAAATGTCTTTTGGAGCAACTTGGATGGAACAGGAGGCCATGATTGTAAGTGAAGTAACTCAGAAATGGAAAATCAAGCAATGTACATTTTCACATAAATGGGAGCTAAGCTACGGAAACGCAAAAGTATGCAGAGTGGTATAATGGACTTTGGAGACTCAGAACGGGGAAGATGGAGGGGAAGTGAAGGATTAAAAATTACACATTGGATACAATGTATCCCACTCAGGTAATGGTGCACTAAAACTTAGAATTCAACACTATATAATTCATCCATGAAACCAAAAACCATTTGTATCACAAAGACTATTCAAATAAAATCAATAAAGTAGTTGACGTAGAAAAAAAAAGTTACATGCAGAACAGAAAAAATAAGTACCTGTGGAAAATATCTAGGTTTTTTTTTCTTTTCACTCACTCTTCTTTTAACATACTATCCTAAATAGGAAGGATTTATTTAGCAGCTTGAGTTTCTCCAATATCATTCTCCTAACTCTTAGAGAGACAAAAGTAAACATGAATTAGTTTCTTATTTTATTTACAGTTTAATACTAACAACACCTGTTAGCTCCAAACTGAGAAACTTTTTTCTCCTGATTCTCATCTGCTGATTTGAAATTACTTTTGCAGTTTGTTTCTATAACAATTTCACTATCTGAAAAATATCTCAGTCTCAAAGTAAAAGTGATTTGATCACATTATGCAGATTTGCTTTCTCTCAGGTTTTAATATCAAGTTAGCATGTAAGGGTTTTTTCTACAATGAGAATTAAACATGCTGACTATGTATAACTTATGTTCTTTTAATAGTTAATATAATTTAATCCAAAGCTATTACTAGCCTAATTGGGTTTACTTGTGCCTTGGCTTAAGGTCTAGAATATAATAAACTTAAAGGTCTGAACACAGTGAGGTTAATTATGCTTAAAACTTTCAAAGCAGCAAGTTTTAGGTCCATTACACACACACACACACACTCCGCAACAGGAAAACGAGTCAAAAAAATTCTTCCAACAAGAAGTGAAATCACACCTTCCTTCTCAATTCTGTGTGCCGCCATATCTCAGGTTATAACACAGCACTTGCTTTTTTCCCACCTCTTGGCAGAGTTTTCTGCCAAATTGTTTGTCCTTAAGGGCTATTCGGCTCACAGTTCTACGTTCAAAATGGCTCACCAGTGCCTATGAAATTACGTATAAACACCTCACTCAGGCTTTCAAGAATTCTCTAATTTGAACCCAATTTATCTGCACAATCTCATTGCCCTCTACTTCACTGCATGATCTTTAGCTTAATTAAGGTAGCTTAAGTATTGTGCCCTCAACACTCAAGCAACTTCCCACCTCTGTTACTACCCACCCCTTTTCATACTGTCCCAGTTGCCTTTGTTATCCTCTTGATCCTCCTGCTCACCATTATTCTGTAGTCTTGCGGGGGACAAGGGCAGGGTAAGGCAGTCAAGAGCAGGACACGGTCACAATCCAGCTCACTGGACCTCAATGCAATGCCACCGGCTTGCTTTTTGATGACATTTCATTTGCCTTGCATATACATTTTCCAAAAGCGAAGGTTTAACAGATTCAGCAGTTCACCATAAAATATAGAACTATCTTGTAGGACACAAGTTAGTGTCAAGGAACCTCAGAGGTAGTTAGCTTCCCTTGGGTCCAGACTATCAAAAATCTTTATACTGTGTATCAATCAGTCTTTCATCCAGTCTACTGCTGTGGCCAAATGATTGGGCTGGGAGAGCAGAGTCCAACAGGACTGTGTGCAGGCATAGGCCAGATCAAGCCAGCAAAAGACACCCATAGCATGGCAAACATTGAAGACTTGTGGACTCCTTTCTGTCAAGTCCCATTTTAGTGTCCCACAGACAGATACTTCCTTATTTGTTAAGAAATGAAAATGGAGGAGAATATGGACTCTGCAATAAAAAGGAATGAACCACGGACACACAAAACATCATCGACGAATCTCAGAAACATTATGCTGAGTGAAAGAAGTCAGATACAATCGAGTACCTACTGCATGGATGTACGTATAAGAAGACTTTGAACAGGCAAAACTAATCTATTGTGATAGAAATCAGAACAGCAGTTGCCTCATTGGGGATGCAGGGGTTGTCTGGGCAGAATCCTGTCAGACAGGAAAATGATCTGTGGTGATGTCAATGATTTACATCTTGATATGATATGAATTTCATAGGTATGCACATTTGCCTAACTCATCAAACTGTATACTTCAAATTTGTGTATTTCACAATGAGGACATTATTCTTCCACATTTAAAATGAGATTTAGAAAGTCAATAGAAGTTCTTATGCTGTTTTTCCCCGTATGTAAATGAATTTTCTCATTTTCATTGGACTTAGAGGTGAGGAGCTGCATAGGGGTAGTCTCTGAAATCAGAATTTCTGGGTCCAAACCCCAGTTCTACCAATTTCAGGCTTTATGACTTTGAAGTTGCCCAAGCACTCTTAAGTTTAAGGCAGTTTTATCCAAAGAACAATTATCATCATCATCATCATAAAAACCTCACAGAATTATTGTAAAGATTAAATAAAAGAGATAATACAAATAAAATCTTAGATCTCAAGGACTAAGTATTCATCTATTAGCTACAAGTGTCAATACCAGATTTAAGCACCTTAAAAGTTAAGGCTGTGCTTTCTTAGTCTTTTCGTTGGTCTCCCCACACATTTTTGTGATCTGTGCTTCTCAAACACTGGGATGTATGTACCAGGGCTGTGAACAGTAGATATGGAGGTTTTCCAAACTATATAAATATAACTTAATATTTCATAGAGGGGGGAGTGAAAACACCTTAGATATTATAAATGCATGACATATTTGTGGAATAGAATGAAATTTCTAGGTATGCTGAAGATAAAACAAGAGGGTTCAGAGTGGTTTCAGACATTCCCCTAGTGGCTTTCTGTTATCCCCAGAACTGTCTTCCCTATTCTCCACTGATTTCAAGGTAAATTCAGTGGAGAAGTATCAGAAGTATCAGAAGTAACATGATACTGCTGAATTCAATCAAAATATATAGTATAGGTCATTTGGGCTTCATATTTGGAATATCTGCTAGTTCATATTAATTTATTGGCTTGACTATATTAATCTACTTAATCTGTTAATTCCTTAAACTTCAAGCAAGTAGCAATCCAATTATCCCACGAATGGAGGAACAATGTTGTGCACTTTGTATATTTTTTAAAAATAAATTTAAAAAAGGAAGTGTCAACAAGAAGTAGTGAATGAAGCCAATATGTCATTGCCTGGGTTCTTTTGCAAAGTGGCTGTCCATTAATGTTTGATCATACGACAGATGTGATCCACTAGCAATGTTGTCCAAATGGCAAGTTCCATCAGTGAAGACTTTCGGGGAACAGAATGCTGAGGACCCATTGGTTCTTAGTGCTCTCAAAATTCATCCTGATTTAGCATCAGGTGTTTTGAACACTGTACACATGAATGCTATGCACTGTTATGCAAAAGAACTCCTAAAATACTAAAAACAAACAACTCTAGGTACAATAGGATTATTTTTTAAGCAGTATTTTTCTTAGGGAGTGAGATAAGGACTGGGACCCTTTTGGGAATTCTATTTTACATAGATGGAAACTGCCAAGATATGAAGCCTTGAGAAATCAACAGCTTTTGGGTTAGCTTAGCGTATATGCTCCCTGAATCCCAATACAAGAGCTCAGAATGGGCATCTGCTTAAGCACCCTGAATTGCTGTGTGTGCACTCCTATAACACACAGACACGCACTCCTGCCTGGGCTGATCATCGTTCAGCACCATCTGCTTCACAGTCATTGGGTTTCCAAGTCATGCATGTAGATCCTTTACTTTAAAGCATAATTGTTGATTTCCACACCCAGCCTTCCTTAGTCTGCAGCCATTTCTTCCATAATTGGCACAATCATTCTCCAAGTATTCATTGACCTCCCACTATCTACAGCACAGCTTAGAAGTTAAAAGCACAGACTCCAGAATCAGACTCCCTAGATTTAATCCTGTACCATTTCCTAGCTTTCTGACCTTGGTCAATTCTCTTAACCCTTCTGCACCTGTTCTTCATCTATAAAATGGGTCTGATAATTCTTAACACACAGAATGTTGTGAGCATTAAATGTGTTAACATACACAAAGCACTCAGTGTTTTGGCTAGCACACAGCAAACACCCGATAACTATTGCTGTTCCTGTTGTTGTTAGTGTAGTTGGGGACTAATACTGAGGACATAGCAGTGAGCAAGACCAACTCTGCCTTACTCCTAGAGGGGCTTGTGGTCTACTATGGAGAACAAAGCATTTAAAAAATTAAGTGAATGAAGGGTATGTCAAGGAAAGACAAAACAGAAGTACACAGGAAGAGCACCTAAAACAATTAGTCAGCACTCTTTACTCTTTACGTACTGCTTCTTCCCCCAGTCTATGAAAGACATTTGTAGGAAAAGCAAGAAGACAAGACGTATCTTTGTGGTTTAGTTGCTATAGGAGTAACCTATAAAGCACATAGAAAACATGAGCACCAAGTCATAGAGAGATGGCTGGGAACTTCAGCTACAACGGTGGTTCTCCATGGGGCCCTTTTCCCAGGTGACGTGTGGCAATGTCTAGACATTTTTGCTTGTCACAATGTGGGGGTGGGGGAGTTTGGCATCTAGCAGGCAGAGATGAGGGGAGGTGCTAAACCTCCTGCAAACACAGGACAGCCCACGACAAAGAATTATTCAATTGATGTCACTAGTGCCAAAAATGAGAAACTCTGGTCTAGAAGGAGAGACTGGATTTTGATGAGTTTACAGGACAGAATGTAGGTCTGCTTTTGTGTCTGCTTGTCTAAATACATATTATATACACCGATGTCTCCATCATTCAGACTGAAATTGCATTCATTTTAATATGCCACCCTGGAAAAAAACCTGTGGTAAATATTTACAGCTGTTTTCTACCTCTAACTATTAAAGGCTATGAACAAATACCTTTTTTAAAAAAAGTGACCATATTGTCTTACACCAATTTGCATAACCTACTGCAAATCATCCCTGGCCCTACTGGACTATGCCATGGTCTCTTTCACATAGTTTGTGTTTCAAGTAGACAAAAGTTTAAGGGGATAAACGTCAGGAGTTGAAGTGACACCCTGTTAAGTAGCTATTAGATTTGAACTTTCTCCCCAGGATTCTATAGTGAATACTTAAATATATTGTTATATAGAGGCCTAAATTGCACATAAAAATAATTCCAAGTACTGTACTTAACTTTAATCTGATTTTAAAAGTAGCTTACCAATTGCTTAAATTAAACAGATATTTTATCAACTGGGGTTCCTACTAATTATGCTGTTCCTCTTATTAAAAATTACTCACTGTAGTATGTTCCAATTTCTGTAAAACAATGAAACATTTTTTCACGTTTTTATTTTTAGAATGAACTGCGCAATGAAAAAGAAAAACACATGAACATACCCTGTTAAAATAAGTATTTATCTTGGAAAGGCAAATTTATGGTTTCTGTAAAGCTAGATTTAAGTACATCAAGCCTTTTAAACTCAATGACTGACTTACGGTCTGTGTAAAAAACCACCCATCCAAGTGGTAGAGCTCATTTAAGTATTTAAAACTGTGTCTTTTTGCAGTAACTGATTTGGGGACTTCTTTTTCCTTTTTTGTGGAAAGTGTCAATGTTAAGCACTGGGGCCAATATTCATTAAATTGTGAATACAGCTTTAAATGGATACAATCTTTCTTTGTCAATTATAGCTCAATAAAGCTGGGAAAGAAAACTAAAACAAAGTCAAATGAATAAAAGCCTAATGTAAACTATGGACCTTGGGTAACAATGAGGTGTCAATGTCGATTCACCCACTGTGACTTGTGTACCCATCTGGTGCAGAGTCTGACAGTGGGGGAGGCTGTGCATCTGTGGGGAAATGGGGGCAGAGGGTGTATGGGAACCTTTTGTACTGTTTTTTGTTTTTTGTTTTGTTTTGTTTTTTGAGACAGAGTCTTACTCTGTTGCCCAGGCTGGAGTACAATGGCCGGATCTCAGCTCACTGCAATCTCTGCCTCCCAGGTTCAAGCAAGTCTCCTGCCTCAGCCTCCCATGTAGCTGAGATTGCAGGCACATGCCACTACGCCTGGCTAATTTTTTGTATTTTTAGTAGAGATGGGGTTTTCCCATGTCGGCCAGGCTAGTCTCAAACTCCTGACCTCAGGTTATCTACCCTCCCCGGCCTCCCAAAATGCTGGGAATACAGAAGTGAGCCACCACACCCGACCCCTTTTGTACTTTTTACTCAATTTTGTAGTAAACTTAAAACTGCTCTAAAATATAAACCTAAAAAACTATCAGAAACACTGTAAGAAAAGCAGATTAGTAAACTCATAGAATATTAGTGTTGAGAGGGCCTTAGGAATAATTTAGTTTAGTATATTCAGTGTATAAGCAGGGAAATCAAGGCCCAGAGATGGGCTATGCCTTGCACTCAGCAATATGATGCGTTCATGGTAAACTAAAAACATTTGGGATAGAAAAATTCTACCATGGCCCTCAGTGAGGCCCTTGTTTCATCCCTTCCCCTATGAACATGGTAGAATAATGTAAAAGTTCTTAGGTCTAGTCCAGTGAAATAGAACGCTCACGTAAGTCTGGCAAAGCAGACCTGTCACTCACAGATTAGCAGCAAGGATAAATGGAAGTCTAGGAGCCATGACGAAACTATCCTCCAAGGCTCAGGAAAGCAGCTTCGGACAGATGGAGTCTCATCTGCGCATGCCCCACATCGCATCACAGCTGAGAAACCCCAGCACTGCTCTGGATTTATATACCATGGGCTGCACCTGGCTCGCTGAGCCCACGTGCTGCAGAACACCCTGTTCTAGGAAGAATGCAGACATAGCCTGGGTTGTTCTGCCCCCTTCCTCCTTATCTCAGGGTGCAACATTCTCAGTACATTCTAGAGTTATTCTGAGAACTACAAACAGGAGGTGGGAAAGCTAGGTCTGCCAAAGGCATCCAGGAATCCGCCCTCCTCCAAGTAATACTCCCTTGATTAGACTACATTATACGAAAAGGTCAAAGGATATATTTGTAGACATAATTAAAAATCGTAATTGGTTAACTTCAATTAAAAGGGAGACTATCCTGGGTGAGCCTGCCCGAATCAGCGAAGCCCATTCAAAGAGGGTGCACTGGTCAGAGACTCAGAGGAATGGAGACGAAAACTGCCCTATTTTGGGCAATTCCACATAACAGGAAACAGCAGGTGGCCTCTGGGAGCTGTGGGATTCAGTCTTACAATAGCAAGGAGCTAAATTTTTCCACCAGTGAGCTTGGAAGAGGACCCCAAGCCTCAGATGCGCGTGCAGCCATGGCTAGCACCTGATTTCAATCTGGTGAGGTTCCAAGCACGAGAATCAGCTGTGTACCCAGACTCCTGATCTATGGAGACTGATATAATAAATGAGTGTTGTTTTAAGTCACTAAATTTGTGGTAAAGCATATACCGCAGAAAATTAATACAACAACCTTGATCTGATTTTCCACATTTATGACTGCCTCCCTCCCATCTCTGGGCCAGACCATTCTTAGAACCTTTGAGATGATATGGACATTTCAAGACACAAATTAACAAGGGGCAAGCCAAGGAGTTTCACATGCCCTTCATTACCCCTATCCAATCTCCTGTTATATAATGCCCAGACAGCCTAGGCTTGACTTCCTTGCCTCAGCTGGTGGGAATTCTGATAGTCCTAAGACTTAGTGCTGACTTTGCTATATTGGCCTATGAAGACAATTAGTACAATTCATTAAAACAACAAAATAAGTTTAAATCCATACATTTATACTGATTCTTTTTTTTTTTTTTTTTTTTTTTTTTTTTTTTTTTTTTTTTTTTGGAGACGGAGTCTTGCTCTGCCGCCCAGGCTGGAGTGCAGTGGCCGGATCTCAGCTCACTGCAAGCTCCGCCTCCCGGGTTTACGCCATTCTCCTGCCTCAGCCTCCCTAGTAGCTGGGACTACAGGCGCCCGCCACCTCGCCCGGCTAGTTTTTTTGTATTTTTTAGTAGAGACGGGGTTTCACCGTGTTAGCCAGGATGGTCTCGATCTCCTGACCTCGTGATCCGCCCGTCTCGGCCTCCCAAAGTGCTGGGATTACAGGCTTGAGCCACCGCGCCCGGCCACATTTATACTGATTCTAAAAATAAAGTCAAATGAAAAAAAAATCCCTCATTGGAGAAATTTAGAAAACTTATTTGTTATTTTTAAAATGTTAAGTAAAGGGAAAGACCAGCATATTTCTCCTCCCTCTCCTATGTGGATTCGAACTCAGGGTAACTAAACAGCTGATGAAGAAACTTCTCTTTATAAAACTTTCCACTTCTTGGAATGAATGAAGAAGAAATAATAGAACTCAAACATCACTATTTAAAGCTCCAGTAAATTAATGGAAGTTAGGCAATGATTGTCAATGGCTGCTAATATCACTAAAAGAGGGAAAAAACAGACAACTATGTGTCTCCTGATGATCAAAACACCACCTATGAGATCGACATGAAAAAAAACGGAAATCTGCAATGTATAAAGCCTCTCGAGATCTAATTTGCAGGAAATACCAAAGGCAGAGAAATATGTTAAAGCCACCATGGAAAAGCACCAATCAAAACTCAGACAGTGGGATATGCCATAGCCTAAACAACATGGTTCTTTACAAATGAATTGCGAGGAATAAAAATAGAGATGGTAGAAAAGTGTACAGTTTAAAACATACCTGAGATATATCAATAACTGCAACTTATGAATCTTATTTGAACCCTGATTCAAAGAAAGTATACATATGCACACACTACAACTGGGAAAATTTGAACACCGGATATTTGATGATATTATGTATTAAAAATTACTGGAGCTTTTAAAAGATATTCTTGCTTACTTTCTGGAACGAGAGTTCTTGACTTTTAAAGATATGCTTAGTGATGTAATGATAAGGTATGTGAGATTTACTTCAAATAAATGTGACAAGATACAGGGGAATGTAGGTTGGGTCACAGCTAAAACATAATGGGCCATGAGTTGAACAGTGTTAGCCAGTAGACAGAGGTTTAATATTTTTCCATTTTTAAAATATACTTGAAATTCTCTATAGAAAGTTTATTTACAAAAAGCAAAAACAATCATGTCACCCTCTACTTAAAATATTTCAGTGACTTTTTATTGCTCTTAGGATCAAAGACTAAAATCCTGCAAGGTTCTGAATAATTGAGCCTTTGCTTCCTACCCCAGCCTCAATAGATCTCATCTTCTTTCTCTCTTGAGTTTCATCTACAAAGGCCTTTCATTCTTCCAATGTTTCAGTGTCTTTGTAGGCCCTTTCTTTTGCCAGAAATCCTCCTCTCCATCTACTTTTTCTTACTGAGTCAAACAATCCTACTGAACAATCTCATAGCACTATGTTCATTACCATTAAGGTATTTTTATTGGTAGCAATTACGGGTAGATTTGGTTGAGGATTTTATTAATGTATGATTCCCAGCAGAGACCTGGGGTGATTTGGTTCCAGTGCTTTGCTCCTAAAAGGTGAACAAAATACTTAAGTGCCAAGGAATGGAATAAATAAAATCACTCAAGAACATCCAACCAATTTTTGCTAAGTAATTTGTGTGTAAAGGGATGTTAAAGATATACACAAATAAGAAAAAAAATGAGAAAATGATAGTGCTCATAAAGTATCTTTTTCATGGGTGTGTGAGAAAGTTCAAAGAAAGATGGATAGACTACAAAGAGCTATGCCGCACCGGATCCCTCACACTGGGTTCCTCAGAGAGGAGAAGAAAGAACCAAAGTCAAAGGCTTTGTTGTGATACAAGTTATGCAACGGGGAGTTTGTGATAGCCAATGCGATTCTCAAGAGCCCGTGCCTGAATGTGATGTCCTCATCAGACAGAATAGAATACAAGCCTGCAAACCACCAATGGTTAGACAGTCATCAATGGAGAGCTGGGTTTCACTTATTTTTCTTGTTCTTCTAGCTTGGAAGGAAACTAAAGTGGGCTTAGGAGTGAGAAAACATATTAATTCTCTTGTTGGAAAGGATTTTCTTTAATCAAAACTGAAACTCTAACCTCTGCCATTTCTTTTTTTGTTACCTCTTGTGTGCAATATGTCCTCTAGATTAAGAAAATTTTCCTATGAGCCTAAACCTCTTACAGTATTCTGTCATCTATAACTAAAGAATATGGGTTTCTCTCTGTGCATCAGGTATATTTTGATCATCCTCTATGAGTAAGGTTTTATAATGATGAACAAAATGACTCTGGATATTCGCCTTGAGGGAGTCACATATAAATTAATTTGGGAAATAAACCCCTTATTCTTTGATGAATAAGGAAAAAATAACTCTGAAACACATATATTCAATTTTTGCTAGATGCCACAGAGCTTTAACACATTCCAAATGACCTGGTTTCTATATTTTAAAGTAGGCATAGATCTGCTATTCAAATTTTAAGAGGAAAATAGTATTTCCATCCAAAGGAATATAAATCATTCTATTAACAAGACACACAGCAAAGACATGGATTCAGCCTAAATGCCCATCATTGATAGACCAGATTAAAAAAGTGGTACATATACACCATGGAATGCTATGCAGCCATAAAAAGGAAAGAGATCATGTGAGTTGGAAGCCATTATCGTCAGCAAACTAATACAAGGGACAGAAAACCAAACACTGGCCAGGCGCAGTGGCTCACACCCATAATCCCAACACTATGAGAGGCCGACGGGTGGATCACAAGGTCAGGAGTTTAAGACCAGCCTGGACAAGATGATGAACCCTCATCTCTACTAAAAATAGAAAAATTAGCAGGGCATGGTGGTGGGTGCCTGTAATCCCAGCTACTCGAGAGGCTGAGGCAGAGAATTGCTTGAACCCAGCAGGTGGAGGTTGCAGTGAGCCGACATCGCACCACTGTACTCCAGCCTGGGTGACAGAGCAAGACTCCATCTCAAAAAGAAAGGAAAAAGAAAGAAAACCAAACACCACACACCAAACACCATGGCACATGCTTACCTATGTAACAAACCTGCACATCTGCACTTGTACCACTGAACTTAAAACCTGAAGAAAAAAAAAAATCTCCAACACATTTCTATACATATTCCCATAAAGGGTAGCTAATTAGGGATTGGATGCAGGTGGTGGGAGGACCATCTAAATAGAAAAGTATTCAACGCCATGCTTTTCTGAGAAACCAATAATAGAGTGACAGGGATGGTTGCTCTGATTTAAAAAAAAAGTCAAAATGTTATCATTCAATAAGCAGCTATTTCTTCTAGGCTCTCATAACATCTATACCTACTATCCTATGCAACACAATCTACAACTTTTAGGCTTCTGAAAATTGAAGGTGCCTTGTGGTCCATATTATTATTATTATTATTATTTTTTTTTTTTTTTTTTTTGAGACGGAGTCTCGCTCTATAGCCCAGGCTGGAGTGCAGTGGCCGGAACTCAGCTCACTGCAAGCTCCGCCTCCCGGGTTTACGCCATTCTCCTGTCTCGGCCTCCTGAGTAGCTGGGACTACAGGCGCCCGCCACCTCGCCCGGCTAGTTTTTTGTATTTTTTAGTAGAGATGAGGTTTCACCATGTTAGCCAGGATGGTCTCGATCTCCTGACCTAGTGATCCGCCCGTCTCGGCCTCCCAAAGTGCTGGGATTACAGGCTTGAGCCACCGCACCCGGCCGGTCCATATTATTTTAGGGAACACTCTATTTTAAATCACTGGGAGCTTGTAATATGAATCCATCAAACTGGTCATCTTCTTAAATAAAACAGCAATATTCAGCAAAGGCAATGGCATACCATAAGAATTCCCTTTCACTGTGTTAGTGAAATTGGCAGCACTTTCTGAAAAATGTGTTGATGTGCATCAGATGCCTTAAGATAGTCTCAAACCTTTAACCAATTACTTCATAGGTAGGAGTCAGTTCTTACTAAACTGTGGGAGAAAAAAAAATAAAAGCACACATATATACAAGGATATTCAACTAAATGCCAAAGAACAGAATACTGCTTAAATCATGTTGATGTATCCGTGTAATGTCATATTGTACAACCACTGGAAGAAAAATATTCTCAAAGAATATTTAATGACATGGGGAAATAATTCTAATATAATGCTGAATAAAATAAAAACAGGCCTGAAAATACCACGTAATCACAATAATACACACATACAGAAAGAACTAAAAATGGACTTATTATAAATATCCATAGAAAGTTTATCAAGAAAGTAATAGTATTATCTGAATGG
The DNA here is from genome assembly GCF_043159975.1 of Macaca nemestrina. NCBI lineage: Eukaryota > Metazoa > Chordata > Mammalia > Primates > Cercopithecidae > Macaca > Macaca nemestrina. Next base: position 9,034,947 of record NC_092139.1, on the reverse strand, counting down.
CATAGATATTTTTGGTATGGTTCTTTTTTTTTTCAACATTTTCTATAGTAAGCTTTACTTTTTATAATCAGACAGCAGAAAATAAAAATTATCAAAGGAACACTGGAAAATACTACATGGAATGTATAACTCTCTATTAATGAGAAAACTAACTTAATAATATTGTAATAGTGAGAAAACTGACTTAAAATAGAATATGTCATTTTTAACCATTGTAGAACATTGGAATTATTTTTATATGCATTTGTTTATATGCCACCTACTTACCAAAGAGATTTCAGGCATTTAATTGGCAATACACTAAAGTTGGGCTTCATTTCTTGGCATTGTCCCTTAATTTTAACTAAACTCTTAAATGAAAAAACTCTCAGACACACAACTTGCCTACAGCATATCTATCAGTACCTAGATTCCTATACTAGAAATCAGTAGGTCGCCATTTCTATAAACAAATAATAAAAAAGAGTATTAACCTAATTCAAACCTTGTCAACTATTCAAAAACAATTAATCAGTGTTCTTCCATGCACTTATCCTCATTCATTCAACAAACATTGGTGGAGTCTCCATGTGCAGGCAGTGTACCTTGGGAACACCATGACCCAGATCCCAAGGAACCGTGTCCTAATACTACTGGGCAAGATCCTACGAGGTACACAGAAGATGAAGAAAATGTATCTGTCCTCACCTGCTAACAGTTGTTTTATAAGATAATAAATGTATTAAGTAAAGCAGATAGTTGAGGCACAGCTATAGAATTCCTGAAGAAAAAATATATATGGAATATTTTTCAGAAGTTGAATGAGGAACAATACTGAAGAAACCTTCAGTCAAGTGGAACACACTGTCATATTACCAGGAAGCCCCGATTTAAAACAGATCAAATTATCACCTCCCCATTATTGAAACAAGTCATCAGAAATAATATCCAATAGACATGGCCAAATGTCACATTTACAACTAAGAACTGGGATTGATATCGAAATTCATGCCCTGGTTCATTAGTAAGCACTAGAGCACAAGAACAAAAAGTTATATATATATGTATAAAATATATATAACAGTTTAATATATATTACATATAATATATATAGTAATTATTGCCAATAATTACATAGTATACTATTCTACATTAATATAATGTATAAATATGTAATGGATATTACTATATATAACTATATTTTATTAATATATGATACATTGATATAATGTATACTATAATTATACAATATAATTATGTAATATAAAAATGTAATAAAAAATGCCTATGTAATATAAAAATGCCTATAATTATTATATATAATTTAAATATATAGCATTCTCCCAGGTACTTGTCCTCATTCTTTTTTATTATATTAAAAAATGGATGATATATAATATATTATGTATCATTATAATATATAATAATATATTCATTACATGAACAATATATACTCATAATATATACTTATATAATTATATGTATTATGGCATTATAGCATATATGTAATATATGATATATAATATATGATTTATATAATTATATCAGATAATATACTAATATATAATGTCATATATTAATATATAATATATAATTGGTAATATAATATATATTATATAATATATAATACAAATATATGAAATATATAATTGTATATATCAGATATTAAATATATAGCAGATATATGTCATATATTTATATATAACATATATTATATGTAATATATTTATATAATATATAACATATATGTAATATTAATATATGTAATATATATTATATGATGACATATAATATATGTATTATAATAATGTATTATAATAGTATGTTATATATTAATATACAATATATTAATATACATTATATACATTATGTCAGATGATGTTATATTTTTTATATTATTTCATATTATTTTATGTTATATATAATATATAAATATTATATGATATATTATAATATGTTATATATTTATATTACTATATATTAATATATGGCATTAATTAAATCAGATATTATAAAAATATGTTAAATATTATTTTATTATATATTATATAATATATATTTATATTACACTATTTTATATAATATATATTCTGATATACTTAATATCAACTGATATGTATAATTATGTATTGTGATGAGCTGAGTCACAATTTTTGTGGAAAAACTTCTGATTACACAGAGCCACAGTTAGACTTGACCCAATATTCAGAGCCAAATAATTGCTGTAAAAGCAACCCACCCTATCACATGAGTAGGAACAGGATAGTGGCAAATACTAGAGGAAGAAATCCTCAGGATAGGAAGATTTTCTCATTATCAAGAGAGAGGTGATTGCCCAATTTGAGAATCCTGGAAGAACCTTGACAAGCACTAACACAAAAGAATCAACGGATATACCAGCAAATGTGATGCAGTTGTTAAAAAGAAAGGCTACTGCTCAAAACAGAAATTTCCAGCTAATGCAACTGAGAGGACTAGATCACTGTAGAATGACTGACCTCTGAGTAGTCATCAATAAAAATGTAACAGAGGGCATCATAATTTTGAAGAGTTTGGAGTTTTGGGAGCAAGGAAGATGTAATAAGCTGAATAATGTTTCTCCAAAATGCCTATGTCCTAATCCCTCAAGCTTGTGAATGTGTTACTTGACATGGCAGAAAGAGCTTTGCACGTGGGATTCAGTTAAGGATCTCGAGAGAGGAAGATGATCCTGGGCTGTCCATCCAGGTGATCCCAGTGCCATCACAGGGGTTTTTATGAGAAGGGAGAGGAGAGTCAGAAAGAGAGAGACTGGAAAATGCTATGCTGCTGGTGTTGGAGATGGAAGATGGGGTCATGTGTCAAGAAATGCAGGGACCTCTAGAAGCTGGGAAAGACAGAGAAACAGATTCAGTCCCAGAGCCTCGAGAAGGAATGCAGCTCCATCAACAAAGCTTGATTTTAGCCCCGTGAGACTTCTGACCTTCAAAAATGTTCAGAAATTAAATCTGCATTGTTTTAAGCCACCAAGTTTGTGCTAATTGCTACAGCAGCAATTGGAATGAATGCAGATGAAAACCTATTGTGGTTGGTTTTGTCTGTTACTTTGATCTGGAGTTTAACAGAGATGGGGATACAGTCGAAATTTCCAGGTGTCCTCCAAGAGCCATTCTCCCATATCCCATAGAAACAGAAGCTCAGTTTTCAGTTGACCTACAGCTTCCTGGAATGGAGAATTCAATGCTAGCCTCCCCTGTGTCCTCCTCCCAAGAATACAATCTTCAGCTGCACCCAATGTGAACATGTGTCTAAATTCCAGCCAAGGGGACACAGAAAGAAGCATCATGCACAAGCACTGGGAAATGTCTTTACAGGATATCTCCATCCCCACTGTCTCCTTCCCTATCTGGGCTAGAACTTGGACAAGACGGCTGAACCTCAAAGATGACATGGGAACAAAAGCCACACATGAGGCACCAACACAGGAGAAGAAGCTTGGATCCCATCTCTGCATTGCAAGCATGTGAAACAAACAAACAATAAAAGCTGCTACATGGTTCAGGCAACTGTTATTTTAGGGTTTCTGTTACAGCTGAATGCCATCCGTAACTAAGACAGAAATCAGCTGCAGTACAAACATGATTGTATTTTCATTTAAGCAACATCTAGTCCCACAGGCCAGCTATGCATACATGCTCCCCTTACAGGCCACCAGACTCCTACTCACTCTACCCTATTCCCACCTCTAAATATTTCCAACTTGGCTTTCATATGGTATTAACTAATAAGTAGTGGCAATGATAGCTAACATTCATCGACTTTTTGGTTTTTTTTTTTTTTTTTTTTTTGGAGACGGAGTCTCACTCTGTGTCCCAGGCTGGGTTGCACTGGTGCCATCTCCACTCATGGCCACCTCCGGCTCCTGGGTTCAAGAAATTCTCCTGCCTCAACCTCCTGAGTAGCTGGGATTACAGGTGTGCACCATCACACCCGGCTAATTGTTGTCTTTTTAGTAGAGACGGGGTTTCACCATGTTGGTCGGACTGGTCTGGAACTCCTGACCTCAGGTGATCCACCCACCTCAGCCTCCCAAAGTGTTGGGATTACAGGCATGAGCCCCCATGCCCAGACAACATTCATTGACTTTTATGTGCCAAACACTCATTAGTTCTTTACATGCATTAACTAAATTATTTTTCACAGAAACCCTAAGAAGTAATATTACCTCCATTATACCAATTAATAAACTGAGGTACAGAGATTTAAAGTTACCTGAATTATCTGTTATCTTATTTTTCATTTATTTTTAGGATTGATAAGATAGATAAGAAAACATAGGCTTTTAGGAATAAAATAATTCATGACAGAAGAACAGTGCAAGTTTGATCTATAAAGGCTCAAGCTAAAATGTGATTCCAGTTCAAACTAGGTCACAGATTGTGGAGAGGATCATTTTTGTATTCTTAAATTATTTGCACAAAGAAAGAATAGGGTGCCTTAAAATAAAATAAATAAATAAGCAAATAAAAGGAAGACAGAAAGGAGGTAGGGGGAAGAGAGAGCAAGAGAAAGGAAGAAATTGGGGAAGGAAGACTGGCAAGATAAAAGTAAGCAAAGAAAACAAAATATTGATTTTTCCTGGATTACTAGTTAGATGCAGTTTCTGTAAGTTCCAACATCCAATTCTAAAATTGCTCTCTAGTTTGGAACGCTTATTTCGCTGATGCTGTCAAGATGTACTGCTTCTTCCACTGAGTCACCCTGGTGCCTCAACCTCACCTCTCCACCCCCACCTTGTCCTGAACAAAGATTCTCAAACTGTAGACCCAGGACAACCACCAGCAGCAGCAGCAGCAGCAGCACCTGAGAACATGTTGGAAATGCACATTTTCAGTCTCCATCTTGCACTTACTGATACAGAAATGGGTAGAATTCTGTAGTTTCTTTTAACAAGCCCCATCTCCCGCTCCTGCCCCTGGTGATCTTGATGCTTAGAAAAGTTTTGAGAATCACTCCCCTAAATCACCCAGATTACAGGAAACTCTGTCAGGCTGAGTGGCCACAGGGCACCATCATCCATAGGTTGCTACCTGGATGCCAGAAGCACAAGGTGGAGGAGGCATGTCATATGCTGACATGTGGCTGACAGATCATGTGCCATGGACTTAGTGCTTCACAGGCCGCCTCTCACCTAAACCACAGCATAAACTTGTGTATTAGAAGCTATCTTAGTCCATTTTGTGCTGCTGTAACAGAATACCTGAGACTGGGTAATTTATAATGAGCAGAAATGTAATGACTCAGTTCTGGATGTTGGAAAGTCCAATATCAAGGTGCTAGAATCTGGTCAAAGTCTTCCTGCTGCATCATCACATGGCAAAAAAATGGAAGGGCAAGAGTGTAGAAGAGAGAACCTACTCCCATAAACCCTTTTTAAATGGGAAGAAATCTATTTTTTAGGGAAGAAACCTCATTATTTATTTATTAGGGAAGAAACCTCATTATCTAAACACCTTCCATTAGATGCAGTGTCCCAACACTGTCACACTGGGAATTAGGTTTCCAATACGTGAATTCTGGAGGACATATTCAAACCATAGCATATGCTATTATCCTCTTTTGATACATAAAATCACAAAGAATTAGAGATTCTGAAATATAATCTGCCAGCACTTAGGCAAATAAAGTATACACCCATGTACCAGCAATTTGGCTCCTGGGTGTATAATCTGAAGAAATTATCACAGAGGTCCACAGGAAATCTGTGTAATAATTTTCACTGCAGGAGGTTAAGAATCAATCTATGTGTCCATCACTGAGAGAGATGAAAAACAAAATGTGAGGGTAAGAAAGAAATATAGATGGATCTTAAATCCCTAGTGCTGAAAAGGATGAAGGCTCATTCCAAAGAAAGAACCATATTTATCCACCTATGTTAAAATTACACACACACACACACATGCATATGTGCACACCCACATACACTTCACAGTGTATTTACGTCACATACAAATGTGTGCATGATGAACAATACTTGCATTAGTTTTGCAAGAACAAACGTAAACAAAGAGATTGAAATTAAATACATTTGAATGGGTGCCTATGGGTTGAGTAGGTGAGCTAGAGGGAATTATGGGGACAAAATGACAAATGAATGACAAATTAAAATGAAAGAGGAGCCCTGTAAGAAACTGTATAGGGAAAAAACTCTCTGAAACTCCCAAACTATGTTTTTCCTCTGCTCTCACACAGCAGTAACAATCATCAACACAGAAGACTTCTGTGATCAACTGTGTGGGCTTTCTCCCCACCACCAAGCAGCAGGCACCAGCTGGGTGACCTCCAATTCAATTATGACGCTACCCGGAGATAGTGTCAGATTCCACAGGTTGAATGCTCAGTCCCCAAGACTGCCCCACTCCACAGCCACCAGTAGCAAGTCTAGGCCTCCAGAACTTCTGACCAACCTCCTTCAAGTTGGGGTTTGCACAACTGCCTGTTTGGGTTTGATCAGTGCGCTAGAGTGGTTCACAGAGCTCAGGGAAACACTTACTTACATTTACAACTTTCTTATAAAGGATATTACAAAGGATACAGATGAAGAGATGCCTAGGGTGAGGTGTGGGGAACAGGGAGCAGAGAGCTTCCATGTCACCCTTAACGGGAGCCACCTTCCAGAAACCTCCACCTGATCAACCACTGGGAACTCTCCAAACCCAGTGCTCTTGGGTTTTTATGGAAGTTTGATGAAATTAGCATTCCTTTCCCTCATAGTATAGGGTGGGACCCTCCCTGGGGAGGATGTTAAGACCCACAATCAGAAAGGTAGGGGGAGACAGGTGAAAGAAGAGTGGGGGAAGGTCAGAGGCTGCCCCTGAAGCCTACAACACCCCCAACAGTGCAACAAAAGACTGTAACAGGGCTAAAGGAGTTAGGATCCAGGAGCCCTGGATGAAAACCGATATATATTGTAACACCACAGGACAAATGATAAAGTAATATGACATCAATGAAGAAATATGACTAAATCCAAGTTTTTAAATATGAGGAAAGAGAAAGTGAAAGAGAAGAAGAAACACAGGAGGAGGAGGAGGGAGGAGAGGAAAGAAAACAGATGAGAGAGAAAGACACACCACACTTTTCCCAGTATTCAGCTGGTCAGTGACTGCTGGAATTTGAGACCAGCTCTCTGTCAGAATTTGAACACATTAACCCATTCAGCATTTCCTTAATGAAGAGCCAAGCTGCTTTCTTTTAAACGTTGCCTTTAACGAAGGATTTATATTATGTAAGTTTCTTCAGATATGTATTTATTCATTTGCTGTATGAATATTTACTGAATTTCTAGTACATCCCAGGCTACACAGGTAAGCCTGATGTTCACAGTGTAAGAATCTCCGGGACCTGGCTCTGGAATGTTTATTTGGTTGTCTCCAACATTGTCTTTGTATATCAAAAAGGGCAAAGTGCATAAAACATCCAAAGAGTATCTCCTAGTAACCCACATATTCATTGGATTCCTCTCTGACAATCAGAATCACAATGAGGGACCTGGGAGGCAATGTCTAGAGCTAAGAATATCTCTAGCAAGATTTAGATGCATAAAACAAGAGTTGAATGATCGAGAACAAAAAGGCACACCATCGGCTGTTTTCTGTGCTGCAAGAATATGCATGAACTCATGATACATAACACTTCCTTAATATGCATGCCAAACTTGTTCTGGCAGCTGGGGGAGAAATTGATAACTATTGTGATAGTAACCCCTTACTTTTAGATGGCTCTTTACAGTTGAAAAAATGCTTTCTCCCACTGTTTCACTTGAACTTCACCACAGGCAAAGCAAGCCTCATGATGCCCATTCTGTATGATCTGAATTTATTTAAATGCAATTATTATTTGAATTTTATCTTTTTCATATTCTAAATAAGCATACATAAAGCCAAACCAAACAATAAACAAAAGCATTTCCTGTTCATCTTATTTTTTTTACTGCCTCCTCTCTCTGCGTATGTACAAGTCTACCACCATTGTTTTTTCACAATGAGTAGCCACTCTTTTTCCATTCACCTAAATTGCATAAAGCTACCAGTGTTTTAAAACACTGAAATTGCAGAAATCAATCATCTTCATTTACTTCCCATTCCCATCAGAGGGTTCTTATTAAGTGATCTAGAAGCTTTGCAGCCAGCTTTAGAGAGATTAGTGGTCCTGATTAACATATTACAAAGACACTCAATTTGGCAGACCAAAAACAGAATACTGGGAACTTCAGTTTGAACTGAGGTTTGTTGGGGAGCAAGGGATGGCTAGTTCATAATTCTCCTCCTTGTTTTTAGGTTCATCTCTTTGGGAGACGGCATGCCATTGTGACCTGTTAGGAGGTAATCCTGTTGCAAAATTCTGCCAGGAGACGAGGGGAACTGCAAAGATTCTCCTCTCTCCCGCTAACTTCCTGTGTGACCTGGTAACGGAAATTTCATTGATGTAAAAGCTTTTCTAGCCTTGACTCAGCTGCTCAGCTGCATTGAACCTTGGCTTGCACATTTGTACAGCAAAGATAGAAATAGGACTTAGGGCCAGACGCAATGGCTCACGCTTGTAATCCCAGCACTTTGGGAGACTGAGGGAGGCAGACCATGAGATCAGGAGTTCGAGACCAGCCTGACCAACGTGGTGAAACCCCATCTCTACTAAAAAATACAAAAATTAGCTGGGCATGGTGGTGCGTGCCTGTAATCCCAGTTACTCAGGAGACTGAGGCAGGAGAATCACTTCAACTTGGGAAGTGGAGGTTGCAGTGAGCCAAGATTGTGCCACTGCACTCCAGCCTAGGCGACAGAGTGAGACTCCATCCCAAAAATAAAAAATAAAAATAAAAAAAGGACTTAGCCACTTAGGGTTTTCCTGAGGATAAAATGACAAGAGCTGAGTAAAGGACTTAGCACACAGTCAGCCTTTTCAAAAGATGTTATTCTTAGAGTGGCTATTTTCTTTCTAAAACTTTTTTTTCCAATATTTAAGTTTTACAGAATTTCCAAAATTAAAATACATGTGACAATCAGTGTGCTATATTTAACACAGTAGTGTTGTTCTTCTTTCTCTAGTGAAATAAACAGCTCTTTAAATTGAAAGTGTATTTTACAATTAATGACTTATTAAAATCAAGAAAATTTGCTATTTGTTTTATAATGACAAGCTGGGAGTTAAAAAATCTTTAAAGTTTTTTTTTTTTTTTCCTTAGTGATGTCTTTTATCAACTGTGTTGGATCATTTTATTGTATCTTTTGGAGAGACTAAACCTCAGCAGTGACTTCTACATTCATAATTGGTGATCGAATTTGTGAATGGTTTTATTATTTGTTATCTTTGTGCAAAACGATTTGACCTTCCCTTCAGGGAATTTGAATCCAGCTAATACTTATAAAACCAATCACACTGAAAAAAATCAAGAAACACTATGTATTGTTCATGCTTCAAACTGTATGTTCCCAGAAATGAAATGCCCCAAAAGCAGAACACAAAAATCTATAGCAAATTAGTCCATAAAAGTTAAAATATAAAAGTAACATAGATTCCAAAGACAAGATGATCGATCTTTTTTTCATATAAAACAACAGACTGGGCATTTATAAGCAATAGTTTTTGAAATATCCATAACTTAAAAGACTACTTTGGCTAATTTCCTTCTTCCAAGCACCCCTTAGCTTAGCACTTGCTGTTTCCTCTGCCTAGAATGTTCCTCTTCAACAGTCCATGCCATTCAGCCTCCTGTTCCTTCCTTCAGGCTCTTTCACTTTTTCTTTGAGACAAGTCCCACTCTTGTTGCCCAGGCTGGAGCGCAGTGGTGCAATCTCGGCTCACTGCAACCTCCACCTCCCAGGTTCAAGCAATTCTCTGCCTCAGCCTCCGGAGTGGCTGGGATTACAGGTGCCTGCCTGGCTATTATTTTTTTCTTTTTTGTATTTTTAGTAGAGACGGAGTTTCATCATCTTGGCCAGGCTGGTCTTGAACTCCTGACCTCGTGATCCACCCACCTCGGCCTCCCAAAGTGCTGGGATTACAGGTGTGAGCCACCGTGCCTGGCCTGTTTCACTTTTCGAATCTCAGTTCAGCCCTCCCTCTCTCAGGCAAGGCTGGCTTGACATCCTATCCCACCCTAGACAGCAGATACTTCCACAGCCCCCTTGATGCCCTCCCTGACATTGATAATGCTTATAATTGCTGACTTTGGCAGTGTTTGTCTCCCCTGGTGGGCTCTGAACCCAAAAGGAAAAAGGTTGGCACATCTGCATTGCAAGGCACTTGGTCTGAGTTCAATGACTATTTTTCAAATCAATACAATGACTAAGTCACACTTCTGTTAAGATTGGCATGTAAGGCATGTCCTCCAACCACAAGTTAACCACCTTTTTTCTTTATCTGAGTTACCTGCTGTAGACAGACATGTATGCATGCTTGCACACACATGATCACTTAATTAGGGTCACTGCAAACCCAGCAAGGATTAGTGAGCAAAACTGTGGTCAGAAGTGCACATGGGCTGTGGGCTGATGTTACTAGTGATTCACATGACTAACTTCTCATGCCTGGCCAGCAGTGTGTTCTCCTCATGTTTCTGCCTTAGCAAAATACCAACTGCTCCCCATCCTGGGTCTTTGAGATGTCTGGGAGCTGTTGAAACTGTGAATGTCAAAGCTATAAATGCCAAGGATCAACTGTAATTTCAGAATATTTTAAACCACGAGATCTATGACAGGCAGAATGATTGTGCAATTATCTAGATTAGTTTATGAGACAAATAATTATTACTCTGATATGACCGGGATTCCATATCATTCTGATATGCAATATCTAATGTTATTTAGGATGTCATTTGTCTCCTCTAGAAAGAGTTTACATTTTAGTAATATCCACTGAATTAGAGGAGAAATAATCAGATCATTTGAGCAAAACATCATGCAATGTTAAGTTTTTTTAAACAACTTTATCCAGTATAATTGAAGTAAATTGCATAAATTTAAGTTATGTGATCAGTTTTGACATATACATATATGTATAAAGTCATTACAATAATCATAACAACAAATCTTTTTATCACTCCCTCATATTGTTTGGCTCTGTGTCCCCACACAAATCTCATCTCAAATTGTGATCTTCACATGTCAAGGGAGGGATCTGATGGAAGGTAATTAGATTGTGGGGGTGGTTTCTCCTGCTGTTCTCATGATAATGAGCGAGTTCTTACAAGATTTGATGGTTTTGTAAGTGGCAGTTTCCCCTGCTCCTGTCCTTCCTGCCACCTTGTGAATAAGGATGTGTTCGCTTCTCCGTCCATCATGATTGTAAGTTTCCTGAGGCCTCCCCAGCCATATGGAATTGTGAGTCAGGTAAACCTCTTTCCTTTATAAATTACCCAGTCTCAGGGAAGTTATAGCAGTGTGAAAATGGACTAATACACTCCCCCAAATTTCTTCACACTCTGTGATCAGAAATCCTTTCCTCCACCCCATATCCAATAACGAGAGACCTGCTTTCTTCTCTATGGAATAGTTTATTTGTTTTAGAACTTTATATAAATAGTATAATACAATGTATATTCTTTTTGGGCCTGAGTTTCTTTCAATTCAGTATAATTATTCTGAGGTCTAGTCATGTTGTGGAAGACATCTAAAAGCACATGTCTTTTTATTCCTTAATAGTATCTGCTACATGGATACACTATGACTGTTTTTCATTCTCCAGTTGACAGACATTTGGGTTTGTTTCCAGTTTTTGGATATTATAAATACAGCTACTATGACTATTAACATAGAAGTTTTGATGTGAACATACATTTTCATTTTTGGGGGGTAAATACCTAGAATGGGATTGCTAAGTTCTATGGTAAGTATATGTTTAACTTCTTAAAAAATTTCCAAACTGACTTCCAAAGTGAATGTATCATTTTACAGTCTCGTTGACAGTGTTCAAGACTCCCAGCAGCTCCAGATTTTCTCCACTTGAAATCAATGGTTTTTTGTATGTTTGTTTACTTCCAATCTAATATTATGTGGGGTATCTCGCTGTGGTTAAATCCGTTAACATTTCTCTGATGACTACTGATTAGCAGCATTGACCATTCACACACATTATTTTGTCACATTTGTGTTCAAGTTTTGTGCCCAATTTTTTGAGTTATTATTGTGTTGAAATACTTCTGTGTTGTAGATATAAGTCATTTGTTGAATATATGATTTGCAAATGTTTCCTCCCAGTCCGTAGCCTGCCTTTGACTTTCTTCTTGTTATCTTTCAAAAAGTTTTAATTTTGATGAAATACAATGTTTCAGGTTTTGTTTGTTTGTTTTTGTTTCTTTTTAAGATGGAGTTTAGCTCTTGTCCCCCAGGTTGGAGTCCAATGGCACAATCTCTGCTCACCACATTCTCCGCCTCCTAGGTTCAAGCAATTCTCCTGCCTCAGCCTCCCAAGTAGCTGGGACTATAGGCATGCGCCACCACGCCCAGTTAATTGTTGTATTTTTAGTAGAGACAGGGTTTCACCATGTTGGCCAGGCTGGTCTCGAACTCCTGACCTCGTGATCCACCCACCTCAGCCTCCCAAAGTGCTAGGATTATAGACGTGAGCCACCATGCCTGGCCACAATGTATCAGCTTTATTAAAGTTTTTATTTTGCACTGTTCATGTTTTATGAGTTTGTTTTTTGCTTTTAATATTTTTTCTATGCTTTCAGTATAATGGGAATGTATTGGCATTTTTCCCCTTTTTCTATGAAGGCTAACATCTTTAGCTAACTGCAGCTCTCCTTACATGCAGCAGAAACTGCATCATATCCTAAGGCCACAGATGCACATAGTTCTCAGTCCCTGGCCAGTGTGAGCTAACTGTCTTTAGGCTGCAGTTCCCACAGAAGCTCCCAGAGCAATGTCATGTCCTCTGACTTGCTAAAATGAAGCACCAAGTGAAACTCAGCCACAGGTTTTTGCCGCTGCATTTCCCTAAGGAAAGATGGAAGAGCCAGTAACTACGTTGAAAAGTCGTATACAAAGACTTTTCAGCTTGTTATTTCCAAAGAAGTATTTTCAGAGAAATGAACTTCTGGCATCTGTTCATAAGAGTAGACACCTTTTTCAGTGTATCCTTAGGCCTATCACATTGTAAGTATTCAGCAAATTTTTTTGTTGTTTGCGTTTTCCGACAGACCAATGTTTTCAAACCAATTGGAAGGTATAAGTGTTTTGCCAATGTAGAGGTTGTCTCTGGAATATCCGCCAACCCTCTTGAACTCTTAAAGTAGTCTGAGATGCAAGTTGCCATAGTTTATCTGCACTGAATAAATTATTCTACTCTAGATAAGTGACATTTGTGTTAGAAAAATGCTCCATGAAAGTTGGCAGAAATGCCTTCCAGACTTGCCAGCAATTCATCTTTTGTTCTTTTTGCTAAATCCCTGTGGGACCATGTATCTTCCAACATTTTAATAAAGGAATTTTTGTTTTTATTTTCAAAAGAAAACAAAGATTAGTATTTGAGGCTAGCCCTTCTGTTTTACAGATGAAAATCAAGAATACATTTCAGGGACACTTTGTTATATAAATACTTCAAATCACAAAGACCAGAGGGACTAACGATATCACTCTACATGTAGGTTTTATTATATTGTGTGGGACTTGATTTACAGGGAAAATGCACCCCCCAACACAAATTTCATTTTTATAAATGGGCTTATAGAGACAAATCTTTCTTACAAAATAGTCTATTTACTATCTGTAGACAGTTCTACCTCCAGGAAAGCTCCCGAGGTTAACTCTTCATCCCTCCTGTCTTGAAAGGGGGCCATACTTTTTGACTTGCTTTCAAAGAGTAGAGTATGGAAAGGTAGAAAGAATAACATACAGTGGAGAAGCCTAGCAAGGACCAGTTTTACCAAGTGATGAAGGTCAACCTCACCAGAGATGTCATCTGGATATAATGTGCCACCTGATGTGATGTGATGAGAAGGACACTTCACCCCTGCGGCTTCTTCCCCCAAAAATCTATAACCCCAGCCTATTCATAAACAAAACATCAGACAGGCCCAGATTGGGAACATTCTGCTGGTTATGAGGCCAGTGCTCCTCAAGGCCCTTGAGGTCATGAAAAATAAATTCTGAGAAATTCACAGAACAGAAAGGACAGAGGAGAATATGACATATAAATGCAATGTGATGCCCTGGATTGAATCCTAGAACAGAAACAGGATGTTAATTTTTTTAAGTGAAATCTAATGAAAGCCTGGAATTTAGAATTTTGTTTAAAATGTACTTATAAATAGGAAATTATACCTTTTCTGTTAAATAAAACCTTTTAACTTCTGAGAGATATGAAGCATGAGACATACTCCACTCCCAAGTCTTACCATGCACACTTCATTTTTGCACTGAGCCTACAATAAAAATATCTTCACACCATCACAGTGAACATGGCAATTGGTAAATAAAAACACGGAATGGTTGTCTCATTTGTTGGAATGCTGACTGCACATCAGAAACAGGCCTAACAAGAATTTGCCTTTTGCTTGATAATTGTGAAAAAGAAATGCAGAACTAGGAACCTGATTTTTTTTAAAGCCTTATACAAATTCAAGCAAAAAGCAATGTGCTGGGTAATGGTGGATACAAGATAAAGAGTAAATTCAGATCTGCCAGAAGGAGAACATCAAAATAGTAGGAGAGATTGGAGGCAGCAAGGCAGGAACTAATGTTTACACCATTGCCATGTGCTAAACTCTCTGCTCAGCGTTTCCTAGTAAGTGTCCGCGTGAGTTCTCCAAAAACCAAAAATCAATGCTGTAGGTTCCATTAACCCATTTCACAGGTTTTAAAACTAGCATGCAGTGAAATGGATTAACTTTCCCAAGATGTGATTTAGTAAACCTGAGATTCAAAGCAGGATTCAGATCTCCAGAAATGCATATTTTGTTTATGAAAATAATATTCCCCAACTGTCAGTCAATATATCAGAGTGTATACCACCTAAACTACCATTTCCTTTATACTCATCTGAGCAATCTTCTTTTTAACTAAAACATATGAACATGAATACACGTATGGAGTGTGTGTGCATATGTGCATATGTGTGTTATGTTTGTACTCAGTACTACATATGCTACCAAAGCAAAAAGAACAAGCATTTCACTGTGAAAATTTAGAAAGTCAATAGGGAAGGCCCTTTATAACACACAGCTTTGCTACAGTGGGGTTTCACCATAATCGGTGTGCATAGAAGGGGAGTGTCAGAGCATGGGTCGAGGTGTGGACTGGAGAAGATAGTGGGCTAATCAGCCAATCTTTGATGTGTGTCTGGAGGTGAAGTACAAGGCACAGGCAGACTGCCTTTTGACAGTCACCTTATTTCTGTGATTCAAGGAGGTCACTCATTGTTGACAAAGTGAGAATTATGTAGTTACAAACACTCCAAGGTCCATTACCATCTATCATGCTCTAACAGGCGTCAAAGGAAGGAGACGCCACAAATTCCCCTTACAATCAACTCCCAGTTTTAACTTCATTTGGGAAGATTATTCCTAATACCTTTACTACGATTCTCCCAGTGTCTCCTGGCATTTGTTAAATCAATCAGCACGTAACCCAGAATCCTCACCTTTCTCAGGCTGCTCCATGTTCAGGATACATCACACAAAAGTCACCTATCCTGGGACCGCACAGTTCTACAGCTATCTGGATCATATGACTCTGCTCTAGGCCTTTGTACAGCAATTTTCCCTTCTTGGAGCACCTTGCCTTTCGCTTTCAGCCATGCCCTTTGTATTAGTCTATTTTCACACTGCTATAAAGATGCTACCTGAGACTGGGTAATTTATAAAGAAAAGAGGTTTAATTGACTCACAGTTCTGCCTGCCTGCGGAGGCCTCAGAAAACCTACGGTCATGACGGAAGGTAACAGGGAAGGAAGGCATGTCTTACATGGCAGCAGGAGAAAGAGCAAGCGAAGTGGGAAGCACCAGACATCTATCAACAACCAGATCTCATGAGAACTCCCTCACTATCATGAAAACAGCATGGAGGAAACTGCCACCATGATCCAATCACCTCCCACCAGGTCCCTCCCTCAACATACGGGGATTAAAATTCGAGATGAGACTTGGATTGGGACACAGAGCCAAACCGTATCATTCTACCCCAGACCCTCCCAAATCTCATGTTCTTTTCACATTTCAAAACCCATCATGCCTTCCCAATAGTCCCCCAAAAAGTCTCTAACTCATTCCAGCATTAACTCAAAGGTTCAAGTCCACAGTCTCATCTGACACCTGACACAAGGCAAGTGCCTTCCACCTATGAGCCTGTAAAATAAAAAGCAAGTTAGTTACTTTCAAGATACAATGGGGGTACATGTATTGGGTAAATGTTCCCATTCCAAATAGGGGAAATTGGCCAAAACGAAGGGGCTATAGGCCCCAAGCAAGTTTGAAACTTGTCAGGGCAGTTATTAAAACTTAAAGCTCTGAAATGATCTCCTTTGACTCCATGTCTCATATCCAGGGCTTGCTGATGCAAGGGGTGGGCTCTCATGGCATTTCGCAGCTCACCCCTGTGGCTGTTAGGGTACAGCCCCTTTGGCTGCCTTCACAAGCTGGCGTTGAATGCCTGTGGCTTTTCTAAGTGCATAGTGCAAGCTGTCAGTGGATCAACCATTCTAGGGGCTGGAGGATGGTAGCCCTCTACTCACAGCTCCACTAGGCAGTGCACCAGTGGGGACTCTGCGTGTGGGCTCCAACACCACATTTCCTTTCTGCACTGTCCTAGCAGAAGTTTTCCATGAGGCCTGCACCCTTGCAGCAGACTTCTGTCTGGACATCAAGGCATTTCCATGTATCCTCTGAAATCCAGGTGGAGGTTCTCAAAGCTCAATTCTTGTCTTGTGCATACCTGCAGGCCCAACACCACATGAAAGTCATCAAGGCTTGGGGCTTACGCCCTCTGAAGCAATAGCCTGAGCTTTGCCTTGGCCACTTTTAGCCTAAGCTGGAGCTAGAGCAGCTGAGATGCAGGGCACCAAGACCCAAAACTGCAAAGAGCAATGTAGTCATTTTTCCCTTTTAGGCCTCCGGGTTTGTGATGAGAGGGGCTGCTGTGAAGGTCTCTAACAAGCCCTGAAGATATTTTCCTCATTGTCTTGGCTCATAAGCTCCTTGTTACTTATGCAAATTTCTGCAGCCAGCTTGAATTCCTCCACAGAAAATGAATTTTTCTTTTCTACCACATGTCCAAGCTGCAAATTTTCCAAACCTTCATTCCCTGCTTCGCATTTAAACATAAGTTCTGATTTCAAATCATCTCTTTGTGAACGCTGATAACTGAACACTTTCAGAATAATTCAGGTCACCTCTTGAATGCTTTGCTGTTTAGAAATTCTTTCCACCAGATACCGTAAATCATCTCTCTCAAGTTCAAAGTTCCACAGATCTCTAGGGTGGGGCAAAATGCAACCAGTCTCTTTGCTAAAGCATATCATGAGTGACCTTCACTCCAGTTCCCAATAAGTTTCTTATCTCCATCTGAGACCACCCCAGCTTGGACTTCACTGTCCATGTCACTATCAGCATTTTGGTCAAAACCATTCAACAAGTCTCTAGTAAGTTCCAAACTTTTCAACATCTTTCTGTCTTTTTCTGAGCCCTACAAACTCTTTCAACATCTGCCCATTACCTAGTTCCAACATTGCTTCCACTTTTCCAGGTTAACTTTATAGCAGTGCCCCAAAACCTCAGTACCAATTCTTTGTATTATTCCATTATCACACTGCTATAAGGATACTACCTGAGACTGGGTAATTTATAAAGAAAATACGTTTAATTGACTCACAGCTCTACACGGCTGGGGAGGCCTCCAAAAACTTACAGTTATGGCAGAAGGTGAAGCAGAAGCAAGACACACCTTACATGGCAGTAGGAGAGACAGAGCATGAAGGGAGAAATGCCAGACACTTATCAAACAGCCAGATCTCATGAGAACTCCCTCACTATCACAAGAACAACATGGGGGAAACCACCTCCATGATCCAATCTCCTCCCACCAAATCCCTCCTTTGACACATGGGGATTACAATTCAAGATGAGATTTGGGTGGGGACACAGAGTCAAACCATATCACCCTTCACCTGGTTAACCCCTAAATATCTATTCTTTGGTCCCAGCTTGTATGTCACTCCCTGCAGAAAGCTGTCTTGGACCTTGCTATCATGTTCAGGACGCTTCTCTCTCTCTCCTGATACCTTCTGTTTTTCCTTACAAAGGAACTGAGTTACCACTGCCTGTGAGAGTGTCCACCTTTCCCACTGGCCTAGAGCTCCTCCAGAAAAGAGACTACACTTTTTTCCTTTTTTTTTTTCCCCAACACTTGGTAACCAGCACAATGTGTACCAGATGCCAGTAAGTTACTAAAGAATTGCTAAATATACAATTATATAAGAGAATGATCAAAACTTCCCAATCATCCCAAGATTGGTGATGCTATTTAAGGATCAGGGCAATGTCCACCAATAGATGAATTGATAGAGAAAATGTAGTATATCTATACAACAGAATATTATTCAGCCTTAAAAAGGAAGGAAATCCTGTCATTTGTGACAACATGGATGAACCTGGAGGACATTAGGCTAAGTGAAATAAGCCAGGCCCAGAAAGTCAAATACTGCGTGGTGTCACTTACATGTAGAATCTAAAAACAATGAACTCATAAAAGCAGAGTAGAGTGATGGTTGCCAGGGAGTCGGGGTGGTGGTGGGAAGGGTTAGGGAGATGTTGGTCAAATGATACAAAATTTCAGTTAGATAGAAGGAATAAGTTCAAGAGAACTGTTTTACAGCATGGTGACTTTAGTTAATTATAGTGTATTGTATACTTGAAAACTGCTAAGATAATAGATTTGAAGTCTTCTCACTACAAAAAATATATAAGAATATAGGAGATAATGTATAGGTTCATTAGCTCAAGTTAGACATTCCACAGTATATGTGTATTTCAAAACAACAGGTTGTACACAATATATACAATTTTAATTTGTTAATTGAAATAAATAAATACAAATTCATCCCTCTGCTCCTCTGCCCCAGAGGATAAGCAGCTTTGTGAAGAAATGAAAAAAAAAAAAAAGATGAGATTAGCAATGTCCATCTCTGACAAGTAAATGAGAGGACCTAGGTCATACAATGAGCTCATCACTTGAGTTTACTTTGTACAGAACTGGCTTATATGGCTCTCTCATGTAACCAAAATGTATTTTTTTAATGAATATATTTAGAAGAATGAGCATTATCTGAACCAGACAATCCTCTAACCCAGTCATTGTGTAGTAAAAATATATTCATTTGTTAACTGTGTATTCGGCCTTCTGCTAAATGTTGTGGCTGATGTGGACAGCCACGAGTTAGTAGCATGGTTGGGTGGACACAGCCAGCACACACAGAACAGAAGAATGAAGGATTTAAGGTGGTCTATATATAAATAATTGAGTGCTAAATTCCCTGATATGCAGGAATCTTAGCATGCACAAATACAAAATTTTTCAGTTTCCATTCTTCATCTAGGATGCTGAAGGTCACTGGTGTGGTCCATTTAAAGGGTGGGCCTGTGGGAATGAATCCCTTGAGCTGGTGCCTGGCCTATCATCTGGCCTCTACACATCAGCACAGTTTCATCATCCTCTGCCTGTCTATGTGCAATAATTGTGGTAAAGGGATAAGATATTGCAGATTCAGGTTAAGTTCATGGTCAATAGTAAAATAATACTGATATAATGTACAATTGCACAGAGTTCATTTTAAGGGCAGAATTAACTTTAATGGTTTTATAGGCAACTTTAGTTTTATATTTATAGAGTCGTAAGGGTGTGAGGAAGTCACTAAGATTTCTTAGTTTTACCTGACTCAGCTTTGTGGGAAAAACTATATGCTGCAGAGCAACAGTGAATAAACTAAATCTGGCCCACCACCTGTAACTAAAGTTGTATCCGAACACAGCCATGCTCATTCATTTACATATTGTCAATGGCCAATTTAATGCTATAATGGCAGAGTTGAGTAGTTGCAACAAACACTGTATAGTCCAAAAACAAACTATTTACTATTTGATTCTTCATAGAAAAGGGTTCTCAACACCTGCTATAAAGATGCTCTCAAATTTAGAAGTTCACAAAAATCTCATATTGAATCCCTTATGAAAACCAAGAATTGATTGTTAACTTGGGGGTTCACAAGAGAAAGGGGTGGCATGGGAGAATAGAAGGTAGACAAAGAAAGATTCATAGGGAGAGAACTGTAACTTTAATGCTGGTTAAACATTTGCATGAACCAAAAAAGACGACCCAAATCACTTTTTACAATTGTCTGCTTTTAGAAAAGCAGGTGTAAAAGAATAAACACGTCAGCCAGACACAGTGGCTCACGCCTGTAATCCCAGCACTTTGGGAGGTCGAGGCGGGCAGATCACCTAAGGTCGGCAGTTCGAGGCCAGCCTGACCAACATGGAGAAAACCTGCCTCTACTAAAAATGCATAATTAGCCAGGCGTAGTGGAGCATGCCTGTAATCCCAGCTACTTGGGAGGCTGAGGCAGGAGAATCACTTGAACCCAGGAGGCAGAGATTGTGGTGAGCTGAGACTGCACCATTGCACTCCAGCCTGGGCAACAAGAGCGAAACGCCATCTTAAAAAAAAAAAAAAAAAAGAATAAACAGACCAATGTGGAGGCAGGGAAATTACTTCCTATCTCTGGTAGTCTGGATGTTGAAGGGTTGATATTTTATATTTCAGTTCTCAAATCATAAAGTATTTCAGCATCCAGTCTGAATATATTGGACAAAATAAATTTTTTACATGCTTAACCTCCAAATGTGTATGCATTCAATAGTTATCTGGCAATTATTTGTAGAATAAAAATAAAACAAAAATCAATTATCATGAAAGTAGATAACCTTTAACCTCACCTGCTCTGGTTGAGACATTTGAGAGTGGGAGTCTGGGCACAATCCAGAGTGGGAGTCAGATGCATGGAGGAGAGAAAAGGGAG
This sequence comes from Macaca nemestrina, assembly GCF_043159975.1. NCBI lineage: Eukaryota > Metazoa > Chordata > Mammalia > Primates > Cercopithecidae > Macaca > Macaca nemestrina. Next base: position 9,013,920 of record NC_092139.1, on the reverse strand, counting down.
CCGAATTTAGTATTTTAAATAATGCAGGAATCACTCTCTAACTCAGGCCAGAAGAGTGTTTTTATACCCTGAAAACTAAGGAGATCTATCAACAAATTGACCACTGCAGTTATAGGAAATATGTAGAGACAACATCTTGTAGAAAGCAGTCTCAAATACTTTACAAAATTTTGCTGCAGGTTCATTTGCACTGTAGAAAAGTTATTATTTCCAACTTTTGCATGGAATTTTCACAGTGTTATGTAGGTCACATATAGCTAGAATGACAAAAATTCGATTATAAAATCTGCATAATGGAGACAAGAAACTAGTGTAAATGTTGGAACTCAAACCATGACAACAGAAAGATCAAGAACTCCCTGCCTCTAATATTTCAGTTTTGGTTCAACAAAATCGTTGACCAGTGTGGGCTCAGTGGATTGGCATGGAATGTGAATTTAGACAGGTCAGATTAGAGAACGATCCAGAAGTGGGTGAAAGAAAGAAATCAGACACAATCGCTGAACTAGGATGACACCTTAGCCCCACAGTTCTGAACCCTGGCTGCACAATGAAGTCACCAGGGAGCTTTACAGTATTCCTAATGCCCAGATTCCATGCCTGGAGATTTGCATTTAACTGCTCTAGGCTGAAGACCGATGGTAGTTGTAAATGCTTCCCAAGTTATTCCAATGCAGGGTCAGCTTTGGGAACCACTAGTTTAACCACTGCATTTGGTACGAGAGACTGGTAATTGCAACTAGTCTCATGAGACAGTAAACTTAGAGCTTCCCAAACATCAATCATTCACATAACTATTTAGAGATTTTTGCCCTGTATCACTTATATTACTAATGCTTATAACATTTTTATTTAAATTAGCTCATTTTCTAAGACCTTAGGCTGATTTTAGCTTCATTCTAAACAGTAGTAACTGGAAAAATCACAAGTTTGGTGGGCTGGTTGCATTTTTTTTTCCTGATACTTATTAAAATATGCAGTGTTAACATGAGTGTGATACCAGTACACAAGTTCATTTCAGGTGATAAAAACAATTTAGAAAAATTAAGCAATATATTTCCTAAACCCACCTTGTATATGATACTACAGAATTCACGGCATTACACCACTCCTTCAATAGTGACCAAAAATACATACCAAATATTCATGATATATAGTAAGTTATCATTTTGCTCATTCATTAATTTGAATTATGTGATCTCTGAATTACTTCATGGAGAAGAAAAGTTCCTTAGAAAATGAGTAAGCCAACTAATATGAGTCAGTTCTAGGTCAACAATGCTTTGGTATTCTCTATGCAATGTGTATGTAATAATACTTGTAAAATTATATTGTACTAGATTTTTACGAACAAAATAATAAGTTATTGCAATATTCAAAAATATGAAATCTTCAGGAAGTTCTTGGGGCTTTATCCTCCATTAAAACAAAGGTATAATGATGCTATTAACTTGCTATTGATAAAAAGCTACATATTAACTTAATAGCTATACCTAGAAAACAGTATTATCTGGTGCAAATAAGTTTACTTGCTTCATTATAAATGATACTGATCTTTTTTTACTGGCTGGGAGAGTTCTCTGAACCTTTAATATGCAAATATAATTTGTGAATGTAAAGGAGAGAGCCTTAGTTTATGGAATTTTTCAAGTTTGGTTGATTCTCCTTGGATCACCAGATAAGGTTCCCAAGGAATTTGCTTTTCTACTACGTGGTTTGAGAAACACCAGCCTACAATATAACTATAAAAACTATTCCTGCATTTAGTTCCAGTTATGTGGTCTCTAGGTATGTTGAATTTGCCTATCAGTAAAAGGTACGTATTCTTCACTCTGTTTTGTTCCCGCAGAATAGAACCCCCTTTTAGCAAGTTGAGTTTCTGAGATGTCTTATATGGAAATTAACTGCCAGGAAAAATCTCAGGGGAATTCTTTGCCTATATGATGTACATCACACTTTGGGAGGCAAATAAGGCTCAGGGTCAACCCTAATATAGAAGGGAAAAGATTTCACAGGTTTTTAAGCCCCACTTTTACATGTTCATGGGACTGACTTCCTACTTGAGGAGTGTGGACATAACATTATTTTATAGCAATTAGTTGAAGCAACAGAAAAAAAAAAGATAAAAAGAAAATAATTCTGCAATATTTTTTTAAGAATAATTACTCAAGGTCGTCCAAGATTTTGTTCTGTCTTTCTTCACTAAATACTATTTCCTTTTTAGAGATAAAGTCTTGCTCTGTCACCCAGGCTGGAGTGCAGTGGCGCAGTCTCAGCTCACTGCAGCCTCAACCTCCCAGGCTCAAGCAATCCTCCTACCTCAGCCCCTGGAGTCGCTGGGACTACAGGCATGCACCACTGTGCCAGGGTTTGTTGTTGTTGTTGTTGTTGTTTGTACAGACAGGGTCTCACTATGTTGCTTGAGCTGCCATTGCCCTTAAAAGTTTTTTAAAAACATTAATTTTGGAACCCTCATGCCATCTCATCATTACAAATACACTCTAATGCATTTTTTTCAATTTCCCTATTGTTTAACACTCAGGTTCCCCTTCCAACCACCACAATAAACAATATTCAATGGACATTCTTTCATATAAACTTGTTATTCACCCACAAATATCTGTTTGTCTATTATGTGTCCACCCTAGCATTAGGTTCTAGGAATTCAATGGTAAGCAAATAATTATGCTGTCCTTGCCCTTGAGAACTTATACCAATGCATTTAACATTTCAACCTTGAAAGTGCTTCAAATGAAGGTAGGCTGTGGTATAAAAACATGAAATAAGATATTCTTTTTGGGGAGGCAAACTGGGAATAAATAATTCTCTGAGGAGAAAGAAAGTTTTCTGCTTCTCCGAGTTTATTCCATTTATATTTTAATGTTAAATAAGACTTCATATGATTGTGAATTCTTCAAACTATTCCAAATCTCAGGGTGTATGCTTACCACGTAAACATTTTCACTGTTCTAACAGGCTCATTGAGAATTAGAATTAGTTGAATTAGATGAATTACCCTTTGGCAAGCAAACTGCACCTCACACAGGTCAGTGTTACCTTTTCCTTGTGTTACTCAAAGTGACTGTCTTGGGACTGCCCATTCAGATAATTTTAAAATATTCTACTCTACTTTGGACATTTGGAAAAATGCAAGATTGTTCAGGGTCACTGTTTCCCATTCTTAGCCATGGCCCGAAGCACAGCGGAAGAGTCTGGATGGACTGCGGGCTGATTTCAGCCCATGCGTCTGGAATGGGGATCTGATAAGCTTTCTGTCTTCTTCAAATTGGTTCAATCTGTCAAAAAAAAAATACCACCACCCATTTTTTCAGTTTTATGTATTTTCAGTTCTATCATAGTTTATAAATAAGGTTTTGTTGAATTGGAACAAATAGTGCACTTTTGCTGGAACAGAATGGGAAAAGATAAGAAATGGTCTCCAGTCTGATGAGAGAAGTGACGGACAAAGGAACCCACAACAAGATAGCTGCAGAATACAAATGTCTGTGTGAAATGGCATAGGGGAAATTGTAAAAGAAACCTCCTCCAGGGGCCAGATCTCAATAACACAGCATCCTGGACTTATTTCTCATTTGCATGTGCATCATTTCATGTCTTTTCTCTGAAAGTAAAATAAAGTCTTAAAACTTTTCTGCTGGGGAACATATTAAATTATGGAATCTTTCCAACCAGAAGTCGCCATGGTGAAGAAATTAAAAAAAACAATCAAGTTATGTATATTGCCTCTAAAATGACCATGACTATGAATATGCAAAAGAAAGAATATGGGCTAACATGCTGATTGCAAAAGATAAAAGCACTGACTGTCCCTTAATAACAATAATGCCTCAAACTGGTGTGTTTTTCTCTGAATTTAGTATTAACCATAAATCATCAAAAGACTTAATATTTTGCCGGACTCATTTGTGTTTAATGTTCCAAGCAGACAGAGAAAGAGACAGGATGTTTTTGTAAAGAAAATGATCCAGCGTTTAATGCTTTTCAAATCGCATTCTACTAACAGTATATCTTTCCCTAAATAGCTTACATTTTTATGGTCATTCCATCACTATGAATCTTACTGATTAATAGCACTCTTATTTATCACGAGTTTCAATTCTCAAGAACTTTATCTAATTGAGGTAGGTGTTTAGGCTCATTGAAGGTCTTTTTCTGATAACTTATAACCAGCTCAACAGGAGAGGAGGGTTTCTAATTGTCAGGTGAAGGAGGACTATATAAAAAGTAGGCAAATATTATGGAAAACCTTTTGTCTAAATTGTCTAGCTAATGCTAAAGAAGGGTAAGCTTGGGCCTTATTTTTCAACTGTACTATTGCTGTATGCTCTAGTTGGATTTATAGGCTAATTTCAAACCCTCTGCTAGTCTTTTGTGATCCTCATCTTGCAAACATCTAGAGTCTTGGTTTTAGATTTTTTCTTGATACTAGATTATTTAGATTCTAGAGAATAAAGCTAGAACACATTTCTTATTTTATAATTCTATGCTGGATGCAGCAGATCTAGTTAAATTTTTTTTTGGTTGCACAGGACAAAAGTACATGTCAAATATACTTAAACTAAAGGGGGATTTCTTTATTTATGTAGCTAAAAAGTGCAGAATTAGAATTGGCTGACCACGTGGCTCGATCTACTGGGTCAAATGATGTCACCAGGACCCAGACTGTCTTCTCTGTTCTCCTCTATGTTGGCCTCAATTTTAGACCCCTTCTGGTAGAAGATGGCTGTCAATAGAGCCAGATTAATGGACTCCTAGGTTCAAGACTGAAAGAAAATAAAGTTCCTCTCACTCCACACTTGAAAAGATGTCCCCAACTTTTTGTGCCCAAACCTAAACCAAACCCTATGACAAGGAAGAAGAAATACTAGACCCAGGTCATGTGAGCATCCCTAGAGCTGGGAATAGAACAAGTCCCATTTCAACTGCTTTGACTTAAAACACTGGTTCTCTCAGATTAAATTTGGTCTGTAACTAGAAGAAGAATAGATGGAAGTTAGGCAGCAAATAAAATAATAAGTTAATTAATTAAAGAAAATAAAACCAAAACAAACACATAAACATACAAATGTCTACTACAACCTAAACCCAGGAGGGCAGCTTAAGTCTTCCTTTCATGATTTCCCATAGAAAATAAATAACATCCTTTGCTAACCCCCAAAGGAGCCCATAAAGGGCTGGCAGAATAGCAGATATCTGACTCTCATTTAAGTTAACTTGCAGAGCATGGATCGGATCCACATTGTGTTTGTCCTACTGTCCCTTTTCTTTGCTGGTTTGATAAGAAAAGTTGACCAACAGGGAAATAATAGGAAAACAATGACAAAATAAAAATAATTCTTATTTGTAGAGCTTAAAAATAAGTCTCTCATAAGCTAACTCCATTATACACTTTCTCATCATTGCCTGAATGTTTCACTCAACCAAGAGAAGGAATAAACCAATCCACCAAAGCTGCACACTCAAGTTTTAAGTGTGCCGTAGAATGAAGCCAAATAGCATTCATTCATTTCAGAGCTGCGGTAAAGTGGCGAATGCGTTTTGGGTGTTGCCATGGTTCAGATCCACTCAACTTTAAATTCTAGTCATTCTCAGAATACCCCAAAGCATTCTACTTTTAGTTATCTCAAATTCATTTACTTCCGACTATTTTATTGCTCATGTACTCTGTGATAGTCACAGTACTGGACATCTGGGAAAATGGCACTGCCTCTCTTCTTCATCACTTTTAAACCAGGGTTAACCACCCTCTCATCAAAACACTTTCTTTTATTGGATTCTGGTTGTCTTCAGCATGTAACTGGCAACTAAAGCCATGAGCATGGATGAGTGTAGAGGGAAAAGAGAAAAGGAAAGAAGCAACGAGGAGGGTGGTGGAGGGAAGAGGGGTCATTGATTCCAAGTGAGGTATTCTAATTAAAAGGGACAACATACAAGAACTTCAAATCCTAGCACCTACCCACTACATACTGCCAGTTTCCCCTCTGCCCTACCACCCATTCTCCTGAGGCTTCTCTTAGATAAAAATTCTGAAATGACTTAAGCAGGCCTAGCTCAGCACTGAGTACCACTTCAGGAGACAGCCACCAGGACCCTCAGTTGACAACAATTACAGGTCTGAGACATTTTCCTCTGGCACTGTATTGTATTAGCTTTTTTGTTTGTTTCCTTTAAATTACAGGGTGACCTCCTTTCAGTTTGGAAGTTATAACCAGTGGCCGAATGGGAGCAATACTTTCCCTATAAAAAGAACAGAAGAGTCAAGGATACTTCAAAGATTCCTGGCCACTGAGAAAACAATCAAATATAAAATTCAGCTATGAAAATTACAGACATCATCAAAAATCTTTTAAAAAAGACAAACTTTCTTCATTAAAATATAATTTGTGTGATCTGTAATTATATATCTGTGCCCTGCTACTGTATCATTAAATATATTTGAAGTTGTATATATAATGCATTAATTTGGCAGATTATCACATTATCTAGTTAACTTTATCTTACATGTTACCTTCTGGGCCAGTGGTGCTAGAACTCTGATCAAATTCACTTCACAGTAAATTAATAATTAATTCATTTTAAGAAATGCATCTGCCTCAAAGTCTGTTTGGACCAAAAAAATATATATAGCAATAATACATTGCAGCCGTAAATAAATACATAGCAGATTAACAAGGGCTAAGTGTTGCTCTTGTCTGGCACTGGAAGTTAACAGTATGTACTTCATGATAACTGAAAAATTGGCAGGAATTGAGTATATGCAAACTAAGTATGAAGACAAGCAATACAGCTTTTAATTCTAATTGTTTACAAAAATTATAAAGCATTGTTGGGAAATGAGTTGAATATTACCAAGGGTTTGAAATAAAGCTGAAAACAATATCAAAGGTTATTCAAAAATAAATTATTTTACAATGACAAGAGAATCCATCAGCAGTATCTGATGTATCTCAGGATCCCAAAATTTCAGGAGCCGTGAACTCTAATTCTAAACAATGCATTATTTATGGACTTTCCAGTCTTTGCTTAAACGTCTCTATTGATGAGCATCCCTTACTTCTCCAAAGCAATCGAACTGCGTTTCAGATCACTCTGAAGGAAACAGAAAGAAGGGAGAATTCCTCAGCTGGAGTTCAAATTGGCCTTTCTACAATTCTTTCCCAATGGTCCCAGGATTCTTTTCTGACTTCACAAGGACCACACTTCAGATGTGAGAGTTCCTCTGTGTGCATCCTCTAAGTTTATCTGCTAAACCAAGATAAACATCCCCAGTTCCTCTTTTTGTTTAAGTTCTGGGGTACATGTGCAGGATGTGCAGGTTTGTTGCATAGGTAAACATGTGCCATGGTGGTTTGCTGCACCCATCAACCCATCACTAGGTATTGAGCCCAGCATGCATTAGCTATTTTTTCTGATGCTCTCCCTCCCCCTCCCCCTCCCCCCACCCCCCGACAGGTCCCAGTGTGTGTTGTTCCCCTCCGTGTGTCCATGTGTTCCCATTGTTCAGCTACCACTTATAAGTGAGAACATGTAGTATTTGGTTTTCTGTCTTTCTGTCCCTGCGTTAGTTTGCTGAGGATAATGGCTTCCAACTCCATCCATGTTCCTGCAAAGGACATGAGCTTGTTCCTTTTTATGGCTGCATAGTATCCCATGGTGTATATGTACCACATTTTCTTTATCCAGTCTATCCTGATGGGCATTTGGGTTGATTCCATGTCTTTGCTATTTTGAATAGTGCAACTTGCTTTATTTCTTTTATCAATTTCACTTAATTGTAAATGGCAAGGCTGAAGTTCTCTTAACGCTGCTTCACAGTTTTCTTAATGAGAATCCCCACATATAAAACTTAATGCTTAAAGAACAGCTTGATAGAAAATACAGAACACATTTTTTACAAACAAAATTTAATTTAGGATTTAAAGATAAATGCCTGACAAATCTAGTCAGTTAGATGTAGTAAGATACAGATAACGTAATACATAATAATATATAAATAACAGGCCAAATTACACATATGTGTGTGAAGAGTATTTGTGTATACAAGTGTGCATATATACAGAGAGAGAGAGAGAGACAATGGTCCTCTTCATTTTTCCTGGAAGGTGCACCCAGTTTAAAAACAAAAGTTTTGACAAAATGTTAAGTGTCCTCACTAATCTTCTTAAGAAATCCCAAAGATCAACAATCTCCCTTGAGGGAAAACTGGATATAAATGCTGAAAATCAGTCCTAGGGGTAGGAGAGGGGGGCATTGTTTTGGGAAGGTGGGGCAGGAAAAGTCAAATTCCACTGGAAAAAAAAACTATTTAATTCGGTAAATATAAATTGAGCAATTAATATATGTTCCACCTTTGTGGGCATGAGATATACAAACAACAGACATCATAAAACAGATGTCAGAGGCCAGTACAAATTAAACATTCATGTCCCTTTAAACAAGGATGCTTGTTAACTCAACAAACATTCACTGAGCACCTCCTATGCAACTGCACTGTTCTGAGAAATAGATCACCAGTGTAGCTGGAACAGAGTGAGCAGTAGGAAGTTGGATTTCAAATCATTCTAGATGACTCTGGAACTAAGTGGTTGGGTAGCTTCAGCCAGTACAAGGAAAAGAGCAAACCCAGCAGAAAGAGCTATTTGCTTTTCTAAATAATTTGGTGTTCTGGCAGTAGTAATCATAGACAGTGTTAATAACAACCTTTCCTGAGGGTTTATTGTGTCCAGACAACGAGCTCAGCTCTTTACAATCCTTCTATCACTTAATCATCACAACAACACTTTGAGAGTAATTATTATTTCTATTTTACATGCAAAGAGGCTAAAGAGTAGTTATCTAAAAGCCCACAGCTGATGAATGTACATGATAAATTATTTGCAAATATGATCACAATTCTCCCAAAAGCCAGGCTCTTTGCAACGTAACCTTGCGGTTTCTCCAATCAAGAGGTGAAATCTATTTCTTCACTCTCTGAATCTTGCTGGCCTTGTGGCTTACCTTGGCCAATCAAATGCAGTGTAAGTGACAGTGTCCCGGTTCAAGCCTCAGGCCCAAGAGCCTCAAGGAAGCAGAACTTGCTTCTGTTGTGTCTCTTAGACCCCTGAGATTGCCATATGAACCCAGCCCAGTCAGCCTACTAGAGAATGAGAGACCACATGGGGAAGAGCCTACCAGGTGAGGTCATCTTACACTAGACAATACTAACTGATAGGCCAACCAACCACAGAAGCATAAAAGAGCCTAACAGAGATTAGCTGAGCCCTGCCAAGCCCTGACCCAGGCCAGAATTACCATCCAGCCAACCTGTAGACTTGTAAGCAATAATAAATGTTCCTTAAGACACTAAATTTGGGGATGGTTTGTTATGAAGTTGAAAACCAAGGTTATATGACTCCAGATACTATGCATTGAATTGCTATATTGTGTCATGCCAAATATTGAAACAGAATCCTCTGCCTTAGAATTATGAGAGTTTCTATTGCAGATATACGGATACTGCATTTTCATGATTTTGCTTTTTTTCCTCCAATCCTCTCCAACAAAAAGTCCATCTTGTTTATGCAAATTGACTTTTCGGTTCTGAGGTTGTTTTTCCTCTCAAAATCCTCATTTCCAGCTGCTCTGGGTCAGGGGTAAAGGCAAAGCCTTCCAACAAGCCTTTTGGCATTACAGAGCCGAGAGCCATCTGTTTGGCTGTAGGCTATTCACCATGGACCCCGCAAGTAACATGTTTCTGACCAGTGGTTGATAATTTGATAGCTCATCATTACCCAATAAATATGCTAATCATCACCCCTGAAGTGGGACTAAAACAGTAATTTGCTTGCAAAACATTTAGTGCATGTCTAGAAGATACAGAATCAATGTGATTCAGGCTTAACTTTATAAAACTGTCATTTTGTCATTTATCCCATTTCACTTGCAACCACACTTTGATCTATCCATGATCATGCACAGGAGATTAAACGGTACTCTCTGTTTTCTGATAAATAAGTAGATACTCACTTTCTCTGACATGTTATCATTTTACCTCTTTCCCATCTAGCTTTGTCAGGATAAATTTTCCTCTTCAATAGCTCTAATAGATTACCCTAGAAGTCTAAGAGAGAATAATGAGACAAAAGTTTGGATCAAGAAAACATTTATTCATTTGTCCAACATTTGACCATTCCAAATCATCCAGTAAGCACCTTATACTTGCAACATGCCTTAAAATTTGATTCTGGAATCTCTTAAGCCACTTAAATTGAATAACTGTTCTTTCTAATAAAACAGCCATAATGACACCTAATATTTGAAAGAACATAAAAATGTTTAAGCCATTTATTGCCATTGCATTTTAATAAGAAAATGAGTTTAAAATCATAAAATTATTTATCTTTAATCACACTATATTTTAAATGTAATAAATTTAATTATAATTTAATTAAATGATTTATTTCTAACTCAATTTATTTCTAAAATAAACTTTAAATCAAATCCTTTTATTTAAAACCTTTTATTTAAAGGTTATTATAAATAAATTAGCAAAAAATGAGGACCTAGGTCTTGTGCATTACCTCTACCTTGACTATTTATCTCATCAAGTACATAAACAGTCTTAGAATTTAGGCAGTATATAACCTGTAAGACTATACATGGCAGTGGATGGATCATGGATGTACCAGAAATAAGTGGTTGATAATAGCCATGGAAACTTGTCTTATTCTAAAGTGTAGACCCTTTAAAAAATAAGCAAACTCAATTCTGAATGGAAAAAAAAATGATTTTTGAGTGCACATTGTGTGCTAAATATTGGATGCATGGTATCTCACTTAATGCTTAAAACAACCCACTGCAGTAGGTATTAGTGTTATCTCCATGCTGTAAAGAAATAGAAAAAAGTTAGAGATAGTAAGTATCTTCCCCAAGTTCATCCAGCTAGCAAAGGTTATGATTCACTGTTAGGGTCAGTCCAAAGCCATTTTCTGCTTTGGGAAGCTGAAATGGTAAGTCTTTAGGGAGGGGAGAATAAAGTAGATATTCTAGAAAAGAAGCCGAGTTGAGAGATGAAGGTGTGAGTCTTCATTTAGCGGGGGTCAAACCTTGGTTTCCCAAAGACGGTGCTGCTCAAACTGTCTATAATGAAGAGACAGATTACTCTCAACTCCAATTGAGCTCAAACGAATACTTTTTTGCAAAATACGATAAAAATAAAATACTAATAAACAAAATTTTAAAATAACCAAAAACACAAGGATTCCATTTTAGTTATTAGAATAAAATTATTCTAGGAAATAGCTATAAAAGTCTCTAAGCACTTTTAGTATCTCCTCTTCTCTTGTGAATGGGTAGAAATTAGTTATGGAATAGGTGGAAATTAGTTAGGGAATTGGCATAGGTTTGAGGACACTTTGAGAAGCACAACTCCAAGTTATCTGAGCTGTTCTTCACTCCCAGGAAATCAACTTACCTTATTCCAGGGGTCAACCCTCAAACTCTACCCTCAACTACTAAAACCTCAAATTGCAGTTATTAGAACTTCAGCAGTAGGAAAGAGTCTGGGGCCTACTGTACATTGATGTACATTAAATACAGAAGGCTGAGTGGGTCCTCTGAGTATGATGATAAAGCTGAAACATTTTTTAAAAGCCTTAGGGATGAAAATCTTCAAAGCAACATAAACATAAATAAAAAAATATAGTGGCTAAACAGAGTCTACATTTATAACATTTGCTTATTAACTTCCTTTTCTTCCTTCACAGACTTTCAAAAATCCCTACAGCTGGAAAAGGCTCGGAGGTTTATCTCTCTGTTACCATTCATGAAACTGCTTCCTCTTCCACATCCACCCCTAACTTTCCTGCAGAACTACCATTAGATAAATAAAGGTTATTTTATTTCAAGATTTTTAAAGACAGAAATTTCGTGCGTATTTTTTTTTTTTAATTGAGGGGTCAGGGGTGGGGAGAATCAATCAAATCACAAATCAACAGCTAGTTCAGGAGGATAAAAAGGTGGGCTATGGCCTTATAAAAAGACAAGACCCCTGTGTTGATTGGTTAGTTAGCTAGCCAGCTGGATCCCAGCAACATTAAACAGAGAAATGTCTCAGGACAACGGCAGCCAATGGGATACTTCCAAAAGGATCTAAATTCCTCCGAAGGGCCTGCAAAACCGTAGTGAATGGAGTCCAAACTGAGCGGGGAATTGTCCAAATGGAGAAGCAGCTTGGTCTATTCCTCTCAGGCTCCCAAAAATCCCAAGTGGAGGGGAGCATGCCTTTTGCTCTGTCCACTAGTCCAGATATGAAGGAAAGGACAGGTGACATGAACTTACAAACAGCCAACGGGGTCCTGCAGGCTAGAGTAAGGGCTCTAGGACAGCTGGTGCCTGCAGTGCCCCTAGTAGTGTACAAATGAGCCTCAGGTGTCTCCAAGCCTCTCCTCCCCATCCCATCCTTTTTTCCTCCCACCCACTTCCCCCTTGCTTCTTTTTCAACTTTTCATCTTGAAAACATTCAAACTTAAAGAAAAACTTGCAAAAATGGTAACCTATTGACTAAGATGGATTCATTAATTCAATATACTGCACACCTGAATCACTAGTGCTTTCTCTGTGCATATGCAGGTATACATATATAATATGTGTATGCAGTATACATACATTCAATTATTTTGCTGAACAATTTGTTCTTTCATCCTAAATATATCAGTACACATCTCCTGAAAATAAGAATTTTTTTTTACATAATCCCAAATCATTGATTAAATTCAGGACATTATTATGGACATAATACTGTTATCTAATACATATTCCATATTCAAGTTTCACTAATTGTCCCCATAACATACTTTGCACCATTTTTTCTTTGATCAAGGGTCCAATCCAGGGTCATCCTCTGCATTTAATTGTCTTGTCTCTTTTGTGCCCTCAATCTGGAACAGGCTTTCATGACATTGACATTTTTTGAAGGGCAAAGAGAGTTGTTTTGTAGAATATTCTTAAATTTAGGTCTGTCTGGTAGTTTCCTTATGATTAGATCAGAGTTACACATGAATGCTATAGGAGTGATATTGTGTCTTTCTCGGCGTCCCAGGAGGCACACGATAGTAATTTGTTCTATTGTTGATGTTAATGCAGATCACATGAGTGAGGTAGTTTCTGGGAGGCTTCTCTGCTTTAAAAGCATCTTCTTTTATCTAAATAAAAATGATCTGTGGGAAGATTCATTGAATTGTATAAATGTTCTGTTCCCCCAACAAATTCATCCAGTGGTTTTAACACAAACTCCTGTCATTTTTGTTTGTATTGATGGGCAAATTGTTTATCTCAGTAGTTCTGGAGTTTAACTGCAGCTTGTGCCAGCCCTGACCTGATAAGTCCTCTCAGTTTATTGCACACTCTGAACCTTTCTACTCATTTTGAAACTACTTACTTGATATTTTAACGTGAGGGTTTAGAGAACAACCCACACTCACACTTTACTACTGAGTCATGGTGACATAGGAAGAGGCCACTGTTATTTTGTGACATTACCTCTTTTCCCATTTCACCCCGTGGATATGAAGACCTTTCCCCATGAAAACAATGACTGGTTTTTAGAAAGGACGAACAAAACAGGTGGGGAAAAGCTCTCATGTTCAAAAATCAAAGCAAGTCCCAGCCAATCTGCGAAGCAAAATGCCCACTCAGTCTGCAAAGCCACAGCACGCCATCCTGCTGACTTTTGAGCAAAATTAATTGCAAGAACCTGGCAGGTCTCCAAACAACTGCCGTTCTTCCCTTCATTACTGAAAAATCTCTGCTGTCACTTCTTAATCAGCGCTTCGTTCGTAATTCTATAGACTGTACTTTGCTTGCACTTAGGGAGGAATTGGTGCAAATACCACTTTTACTCAGCAATTATTTTGCATAAGGATTTAAGTTGGAGCTCACAGTATGGCAAGATTTGGAGTTTAGATAGCAAAAAACCCTCAGAGCTCTTTGAAAACCAAGCTGGACTCACACTTACACTGGGTAGACATGTGGAAACTCTCTTTTAAGGTCATGAAGGTGAAACCTGCAAATATTGGTATGTAAAGTGAAATCAGCAACTCTTCTTTCTTTTGCTAGGGATGCAAAAATGAGAGAAACCAATACAGAACTGATGTACACAAAGGGAAATACGTTTTAACATTTATTGGGAGGTTTTTGACTGACTTGTTTTCCTGCTTGCTATGGGAACGTGACAAAACAAGACGTAACTTGTTTATCTCCAGACCATGTCTTAATCTGCCAATCCTTTCCTCATCTGAAAAAACAAATAATTCAAAAGAAGTAGTGAAATGTCATTCGAATAAAGGGCTGTATGACCACGGATACTGCAGATTGAGAAATTAACTAATAAAGACAGGAAAGAGAAATGTTAAGGAGTTTGATCTAATGACATTGCAGGAAAATCCTAAGATATACCTACCAAAGCTAGGTAAGCTGAGGGGTTTAAGGAAGACACGAAAAATGCCTCTGTTGATAAACAAGACAGATAATTCAAGCCAATTATTTTTCACTGGAAATTGTCATAGCCCAGCTGATGACTTCAGGGGTTGGACAGTCTAAAACTCTGATTTTCAAATACATTACTTTTAGTTGCAAAAATCATGATTACTTTTGCACCAACCTTTAAAACTGTCGATGGCTCAATTCTGTTTTCTTAAACATTCATTTGAGATAAACATTTTTTAACCTCTCTTAGAAAGAATGAAATTAGAGTAGTCCTGACTTTAGTAAGGAGTTGGCAGGTCATATTCTGTTTATACAAAAGGACACAGTCAATTCCATTGGTATTAATTGAGCACATATATAGGTTATGTTAACATAATGAGATTTGGAGAAGTCCCAGACACCTGGACCTTGTTAATTTATTTGACGCGAGTTATCTCTGGCTTAAAATTCTCCAATGGCTCCTTCTCTTTACAGTTAGAATAGACTCAAGCCCTTTTCCAAGGCATCTAAGACTCTCTAACCTGGCCTCTGCTATTTGTCAGTCTCTCTTCTATCACCCACTCTTCCCCTGAAGTTCACAATCCTTCAGTCACATAGGATTTCTCTCAGTTTCTGGAGCATGCCAACACATCTCAAGGAATTGTGGATTTGCTGTTTCTACTGCCTACATAGCAAGATTCTTGCATGCCTGCTCTTCAGATCTCCGCTCAGAAAAACCTTCCATGCTTGCAGTATCCAAAGCTCCCTTGCCCAGTCACTCTCTCTCTGTGAACCTGTTCTCTTTATACCACAGCCCCCACTCCCTACAGAAGACCTTTTCGATCCTGTTCACTGCAGTATCTGCAGTACTTGGAATAGAATTTAATAACTGTATGTTGAAATAACAAAAGACCAAATGAATGACTGTATAAAATATGAAGGTAATATGGTATAAATAACATTGGATTCTGCTTACTACTAGCCACCTCTGTCTTGAATTTTAAGTATTCAGGACCAGATTTAATATTTTCCAACAGACTGAGAGTTCTTTGAGGCTGGAGATTATACCTTATATATCCTTCTTTCCCCCTGTGGCACCCCTTGTTCAGGAAAGTTTGCTAAATGTCTACAGGAAGGAAAGAAGAAAGAGGGGGAGAGAGGAAAGAAAGAATTTGTCACCAGATGGACAATGACTTCTTCTGCGGCAACACACTGAAGCAGACAACCACAAATTTGCTGCTGGGGCTTGTACAATAAGGATTCCACTCTCAGTATTAATTCAGAGCAGAGAAGTGCTGTCAAGTGTCTGAGGGAGTGTGGAAGGTGGTCCTGGAGAATTCTCTACTGGGCAGCTCCTAAACCATGGGAAGGCAAAGCTGACGAAGTGAGAGACATGCTTTCCCAAGAGCCCTGAGGAAAGATCTTTTAAATCAGGGTACCAGATGGTCTGCCTTATTAAAGGGTGCCTCTCAAAGACAAATTCTTTTTTTATTCCTTTAATGCTCACCTTGGTGAAAGGTGAACTACTTTTGAATCAGTCTCTCTAAGATCTCCTGTTTTCAGCCTTAACCTCTGCTCAAAAGCAGGACATTCAACCTCTGCTGTCTTTCTGGTGTGTACGAGGATGGAGGAGAGCACATCCTCAGAAGCTGGAGGGCACCATTTTTGTTCATAAGAGCAAAGATGCATCTCAGAGCTGAGGTATGAATCCCATTTCCATCTAAAGCTTGGCTATAGGAGACAGCACGCAAACTGCTGCATTTACTTTTGAAATGCTGTGTTCCTATAGTACCACTCTCCTACCAGGATACTTTCTATAAAATGCCCTAGAATGGTGTCCCATCATCCATTCTGTAAAGACAGCAAGATATAGTTAAAAAAGAAAAAAATTTTAAAAAAGAGATCTTCTCTAAGTTTGGCCACAAAGTACCTATGGCACCTGGAAAAATCAAATCACCTCCGTGGACCTGGTTATTTGAAGGATCTTGAAAAATAAAATAAAAATAAAAACATGATTTAAAATGACAACTAAAGGTAGCTTCGTCTGATTTCAGAGGGATTGCTTATTGTTTGGTTTGATCCAGTCTAACTCGGTGGCTTTCCAACTTCTGTTCCTAGACTGGCAGCATGAGTGTCGCCTGGTGAACTCATTGGAAATAAAAATTCTCAGGCCCTGTCCCAGATCAGAAACTCTGGGAATAGGACCCACAATTCTGTGTTTCAACAGGCTTTCTAGGTGGTTCTGATGTAAGCTCATATATGAGAACCATTAGCCTAAAAGAATACTTTTATGGGCCCTGTTGTGTACATATGTATGCGGCCTTTCCTACTTCTGACAGCTCTCATTACCATCTGTTGTCCTCAGGGTTCCAGTGACTCGCATGCCACTCATCTCTAAGGACAGAACACTTGACTTCACTAAGCCAATCAGCATTTTACTTCTCTGTCTACAGTAACTGGTACGGGATGGGCATTTGGGTGAAGAGCTGGAAAAAAAAGAAAAAAGAGTTTCAGGATTTTGCTGGAAAAGAGACATTCCCAGTGAGAAAGTGGCTGGTAGGTAACAGCAATGTGGGGACCATAAAGGGAACTGGGGTTAGAATAAATCAGACATCATGGAAGGAAGACGGGACATAGAAGGAAAGCAGGGCTTTGAAGACACTGTTAGTGCGGGACCAAGCTGTGCTTGGTGTAAATTCTACAGAGGCTCTACCTTTTCTGTAACAAGAGCCAGTTAATGTCATTTATTTTTTAAGCTTGTTTGAACCATGTCTGGTGTCACCTGCAACTGAGTATCCTAACAGTCCACTTAGAGTGTAAAAAATGAGGATTCCTCTACCCTGGTCTTGAAAGAGAGGATGAAGCAAAACACAAAGAAAATAAAGTATTCCCCACAAGAAGAATATGGAGTTGTTTTCTGGTTAAGACTAAAAAGAACGCAGATAGGGTGTGAGATGGGGGAGGTAAGGGGACCAGAAAGAAGAAAAATATTTGAGAAGAAGATCTAAGTTTATGACTAAAGTTAGATACTTGTGGGAACGTGGCCATTAAGAAATGAACTTCAGTGGAGATGGGCTGATATATTTTCAGTAACAGAGTTCTAAGCATGTTCCGTGCACTAGCTTGATTTAACCCTCACACCACCGTTATGTGTGAGTGACACATAAGAGTCACTCAAGGTTAGATGTGAGAGGTAAAACTGAGATCCACAGCCAGGCAGCTGGCTCCAGAGTCCATTCTCTTCCCATTAGGGCATGCTTGTGCACCTCAGCTGAAATTCTCTTTAGTGCCTAGGGAACCATCCCCAAAAGTCTGCTCTACCACTCCGCCTGGCTTAGTGCTGCTTTGAGAAGAATGAGGAAAGGCAAGTGGGTCCTAGCATGGGGTAGAGCCATGCAGAAGATTGTGATGGCACCATAGGTGGTGGTCTTGAGACAGGCAGTGGCAGAGAAACTGGCAGCAGCACAAACTGACTCAGGAGGGAGTGTGCAATAGTCAACCCCTCTCAATCACAAAAGTTCTGCTTTGGAGGGGAAAAGGGAATAAAGGAGAGAAATAAAGTTTTTAAAAACGTGCGTTTACATAAGGCTTCTACTTGGTCTAAAAGTCTACAAGCCTGTGCATCTGAATTCTTCCTTGATGTTTAAGAGTCTCTATAATTTGAATAGGCCTTATTTCAGAGGCTAAACTGGTAGAGGAAGACCAAATTTGACTTACAGTGTGTTTTATTAATCCTGCAAAGGGCTTATTAAAAAATATAATTTATTTGTAGTATTTACAAATTGGGATGCAACATAGGAAATCCAGATTTCCAGCTTCCCTTGAATCTCAGAAGATCTAGAAATACTGGGCCTCTATTCCTACAAGAAAATAACTGCCCAGGCCAGGCGCGGTGGCTCAAGCCTGTAATCCCAGCACTTTGGGAGGCCGAGATGGCCGGATCACGAGGTCAGGACATCGAGACCATCCCGGCTAACACTGTGAAACCCCGTCTCTACTAAGAAATACAAAAAACTAGCCGGGCGAGGTGGCAGGCGCCTGTAGTCCCAGCTACTCGGGAGGCTGAGGCAGGAGAATGGCGTAAACCCGGGAGGCGGAGCTTGCAGTGAGCTGAGATCAGGCCACTGCACTCCAGCCTGGGCAACAGAGCGAGACTCCGCCTCAAAAAAAAAAAAAGAAAAGAAAAGAAAAGAACTGCCCAAGAATGAGTAAGGGCTGGCCCCTCTACACAGGGCTTGTGGCCTCACAGTTTCCACTACTCTTGTTATATTCTGTTTAGCTTTATTCATTTTTGTCACCTGTCTGTCCCCTGAACTCACCAAAAGTTGCACCCTCTGCCTTACTTAGTCAGAACTTGCTCTAGAAGTTCCCCAAATATATTACTGTGCTAGTTTGGCTACACACCCTCCTGATTCAACCTATAATTATTCCTCTCTGCCATATATTGAGTTACAGTCTATCCTATAAGAGTGGAAATCCATGTCTTTCCTTCCTCTTTCATTTCCACTTCCCTGAATTTATCTGAGCATTCAGGAGCCAGATTGTACCCAACATATTCAGAAAAGCTTCAGATAACTTTGATCAATGTTGGGTTCTTCCTTTTCTGATCAGTGGAATTTATTTTTCACTGAAGAATTCTAGATCATATATGCAATGATATGCCATTTTGTTTTAGCATTTCTCTTCCTTGAAAGTGGAGATAGAGATGGTAATGTTGCAGAAAGTGTCAATTAACTCTACTAAGGGTACTAAAAAGGAGATAAAACGTGCTAACTTTTACCTAGACCAGAGTTTCTCAACATCAAGACTGTTGACATTTGAAACCAGATAATTATTTCTCGTGGGGGGCTGTCCTGTGTATTGCAGTATGTTTAGCAGCATCCTCAGCCTCTACCCACTAGATGCCAGTAGGAATGCCCCCAGTTTTGACAACTAAATATGTCTCCAGACATGGCCAAATGTTCCCTAGGGTACCAAACCACCCCTGGTTGAGAATCACTAGCCTAGAGGAACTCAAAATCTCATTGAAGATATAAATGTGACCAAAAAGTAGTTAGAAAATCATGGCAACAGACATTGGTTATGTCCAGGCATCACATTCATCCCATCTTCTTTCAGTAACATTTTTTTTTTCTGATTTCTTTAAAAGAAACAATCTTTTCTTCTTCTGGACATAGTCTGGAAAATTAATCATTGTGTCCTGATCGTTGCTCCCTTTCAGCTAAAGGGAAGACTCATTACCTAAGTCTGGGCCAACTAGGCACACTCTCCCTTGAATTTCTCTCAAGAGTGGCAAATAGGACTCACGTTTGCTGAAATTCATTCACTACAGAAGGAGCAGTTGAATGAAACTCTCAAGCAGTCTCTGCAATCAACACCTTCTGGAACTAATTTCTGTTCTTTCTAAGTCTGGTTCCTTCAACTCTTTGAGCATTCATCAACCCTTCAGATAAACTCCTTTTTCAGTTATGTCAGTCAAAGTTGGTTTCTGATGCTTGCTACCAAAGAATCCTTACTGATGGAATCATTCATTGTACCTTAGGAAGATAGGAAATAAGAAAACAGAAAAGTCCGAACAGAATCTAAAACTTAATATATGAATATGTGCACTTATATAAACAAATGCAAGTGGATTATGAGCTCAATTAATATATCTGATTATATATAACTATATGTGTATCTAAACATGAAGATACACATGAAAACTTCAATGTTGAAAACAGTTATAATTGGGACATGACATTACAGATTATTTTTATAAGATTTTCTATATTTTAATTTATTAATTTTAATGTCTTCTTATACTTTATATACAGGTCTATTCATTTTATCTTAAAAAAAGCACTTTATGCATTTTTAAAAGAAACATCTAAAATTCCCATAGCTATTGTGTATGATATATGTGATTTCATGTTTTATCTGTCAAGCATGTAGTGCTGTGCTAACAGCTGAACCTCATTTGAACAAAAAATGTATTTATTCTACTTATCTGAAATCAAGGTGAGTAACTCTCATAGATTTGAATGGCCCTCCTTTTTCCTCCACTTTTACCTACAACCGATCTCACAATATGACCTCAAGACACTTCAATTTTGAGGTCAGATAGATGCACTAATTATAAAGTATTTTTACTAATTACAGGGAGTTTATAGCTATTACCCTTAATAACTTAGAATATTTGCTGTGTTCTAAATCAGTTAAGTGAAATTGGAAAAAGCCATGATAACAAAAGCAAATGGAAAAGGACCACATTGGGAGACAGATATATAATTAACAAGCCCCTTTATCTAAACTTTCATTAAAGACAAACAAACGTTGAGATGTAAAAGGCACAGCTTTTAATTAAAGTGTAGCTTCCTTTCAAGACCTGCTTCGCCTTGGGCAAACATTTGTCAACCTATGTCCCAAACCATCATTCCTTCCCAGTTTGGATAGTTGATATTTTAGCTCATTCTCAAGTCGCTCAAAGTAATAAATTACATTATAAACGCAACAACAATAATGAATTAAGCTGAGAAGTGCAGTATAATACTTTGTCACAAAAAAAAAATTGTCTCTTTGGAGATATAAGATATTTAAATATTCACTGTGTGAGATAACTTCTTTATTTCTACACTTATCCCTTCACAGACTTCCTTCAATATCAAGGACAAATATTTTCTAAAACTTTTAATTATTTGCTTTCAAGACCAGGAGAAATACCTAACTCTTCTATTTAAAAAAAAAAAATTATGAACCACAAAATCAGATTAAGATGGAAAAAAAAAAAAGTGCAAATTAGCCCTGCCAAAAGCATGTAGCCAGGCTGCAGAGAAAGAGGGCAATAGAGTTTCTGGATTTCCCCCAGCATTGCTTCCACTTCTTTCATCAGTCCAAATATCCCGGCTGCTCTCACCTGCCTTTGCTCTGTCTGGGTGAGCCTCCACTGGTGCCCCTCAGTTGGTTTCATTTCCACCTGATGTTGGCGCATTTCCAGTAAGTCCCCATCGGTTAAGCATTAACATTCTGTTTGCATGCAGCAGGCTCTGTCTGTGTCAGCCTTTATCACACCCTCATATTATCTTCCCTCCCCAAACTGTGCAATATTGTCATTCAACTGAATAACCAGAAAACACAGCAGGGCAACCCTGCAATCTGTTGGGAGGTAGTAAATACAGGGTACCACTTAAGAGGATGTGGAGTCAGACAGACCAGGTTCAAATACCAACTGTGTTTCTTATTAGCTAAATGACCTTGGCAAAATTACCTATTTTCTCCACCTTTATTATTTTCTCTGTAAAAAGGAGGGTAATGATACCACCTTTTGGGGAGTATAGTTAGGATTAATCAAAGGGAGTGAATGCATATTTGAACTGCTTAGCACAGTCCCCAGCACACAGTGAACACTCAGCAACTGGCAGCTTTCATAATTTCGCATTTATATATTTAGGGCAAGTGTTGTACCTAGATAGACATCTGCCTACACGATATGATGTGAGGATTACCAAGTGTGTCTATCTCTGAAATTCTGGAATCTATCTCAGGACCTCAAATACCCACTGTTGAAGTCATCAAAAACTTTTCTAATAGCAGGAGACTCCTATATAAACACAAAAATATTAACTAGGAAGAAGCGCAGATTAAGTCATTTTCACTCATTAACAGCAATTACTTTATCAAATTAGCTATCCCAGTCAACTAGCATATTCTTGTTTCAACTCAGCAAACTCATACTGAACCCTTACTAGTGTAAGAGAGTGTGCTAAAAGCTGAGGGGAAAACAGAGTTGAGTAAGAGGTGATCCCTGGTTTCAAGGGGCTCATAAATGAATGGCAACAACAGATGTACATGGATGTACACACAAAATGTAAGGAACACCATTAGATAGGAAATTGTGGTGCACACATGCTTTTATGGTAACAAGGTAGACATTCCTTTCTACATAAAAGAAACCATACTTGAGCTGCAGCACTCATTAATCCATCTATCCATCCCATCCAGTCTTCTATTCATCCATCTATCCATCCATCCATCCATCCATTTATCCATTCATCCATCTATCTCATTCATCTACCCATCTGTCCATTTGTCCATCCATCCATCCGCCCATCCATCCAACCATCCATCCATCCAACAGATATGTATTAATGTCAATGAGGTACAAGCATGTGTTAGGCACTTAGTTAATTTAAATAGTGAATAAAAAAGATATTAACACTGTCTGCATGAAACTCCTAGTCCAATATGATGACAGAGAAACACACAATTGGATATATAATTACAATTTGGAAGAGGAGATAGCAAAGAAAACTGGTATGTTTTATGATAAAAAATAAAAGCAGGCCAAGCGCAGTGGCTCATGCCTGTAATCCCAGCACTTTGGGAGGCCGAGGTGGGCAGATCACCTGAGGTCAGGAGTTTGAGACCAGCTTGGCCAACATGGCAAAACCCCATCTCTACTAAAAATACAAAAATTAGCCGGGCATGGTGGCATGCGCGTGTAGTCCTAGCTACTCAGGAGGCTGAGGCAGGAGAATCGCTTGAACCTAGGAGGTGGAGATTGCAGTGAGCCCAGATGGTGCCATTGCACTCCAGCCTGGGCAACAGAGCGAGACTCTGTCTCAAAAACAGAAAAAAAAAAAAAAAGAATAAAAGCAGAAAGCATAAGGATTTCATAGAAATCCTGTGGAAGAGGAGACATTTAACGGGAGATTTGGAGGAGGCCCAAGAGTTGTCCATGTAAAAACAGAGGGAAAATAATTATAGGGAGAAGAAATGGGGGCAAGAAAACAATATGGCACTGTTCAAGGACTTGGAAAGACCCTCCATTGTGGCTAGAAATTGATGAGTAAGAAAAAGTGGCCTGAGTTGAGACTGTTCAAGTGGGCAGATCAGATAGAGTCTTGAAGGCCTTGCTAAGACATTGGGATTGTACTTTCTCCAACAGAATAGAAAACTACTGCAGAGTTTGAAGTAGAGGGTGGGATTGATGTTATTTAGTTTGCATTTTAACAATTTTTCTTTCTGTTGTGACAAGAATGGATTAGAGGTAGACATAATTTATGGAAAGCAAGAATACTGCAGTCATCCATGATTAGAGATGAAATCAAGCATAAGAAAGCCTCATTTATCCCATCTGCAAAATGGGGAAAATACCTGCAAATAGGGTTGTTTGTGAAGAGAAACTGAGTTACTACACATAAAGTGTTTAGAACAGTGCCTAGCATATAAAACAGATTGAGACTGCTAGCTATTATAGTTATATATTACTATGGTCGTGATTATGTGGATTAACAAATGAGAATTAATCTGTTACAATCAGGTACAAGAAGTATCACCGCCCAGTTATTTGCCCAACAAAGGATATGAATAGACATTTCTCAAAAGAAGATGTACAAACAGCCAACAAACATATGAAAAAATGGTCAACTTCACTAATCACCAGAAACATGCAAATTAAAACCACTAGGAGATACTACCTTACTCCTGTAAGAACACCCCTATTTAAAAAGTCTAAAAACAGTAGATGTTGGTGTGGATGAGGTGAAAAGGGAACACTTTGACACTGCTGGTGGGAATGTAAATTAGTACAATCACTATGGAAAACAGTATGGAGATTCTTTACATAACTAAAAGTAGATCCACCACTAGATCCAGTAATCCCACTACCGGATATCTACCCAAAGGAAAAGAAGTCTTTCTACGAAAAAGACACAAGTACATGCATGTTTCTAGCAGCACAATTCACAATTGCAAAGGTATGCGACCAGCCTAAGTGCTCATTGACTAACAAGTGGATAAAGAAAAAATGTGGTATCTGTACACTATGGAATACTCAGCCAGAAAAAGGAATGAAATAACATCTTTCACAGCAACTTTGATGGAGCTGGGGGCCATTACTCTAAGTGAAGTAACTCAGGAATGGAAAACCAAATATAGTATGTTCTCACTAGGAGCTAAGCTATAGGAACTAAGTTACGAGGAGATAAGCTGCAAGTAGAAGCTAAACTATGAGGAAGCAAGCAGTAGGAGCTAAGCTATGAGGAAGCAAAGACATACAGAGAGTGATATAGTGGACTTTGGAATTTGGTAGGAGGAGGTTGGGAAGGGGTGAAGAATAAAAGACTACACATTGGCTGTAGTGTACACTGCTCAGGTGATGGGTACACTAAAATCTCAGAATTCACCACTACAGAGATCATCCATATAACCAAAAACCACCTGTACCCCAAAAACTACTGAAATAAAAAACAAGTAATTCAAAAAAGAATCAATCTAAAAGAAATAATAATTTGCCCAAGTTCACGAGGCTAGTTAGTGGCAAGACAGCTTAAACACAAGCAGTCTGGCTCCAGAGCTCAGCTCTTAACTGTACTATTGACCTTCCAATGCACACATTAACTTGTACTGTATAGGCTTTTGTAATAGCATTTTAAACTTTAACAGTATATTAAAACATTTTTCATGTCTATAAAAATAATCTATAACATTATTTTTAATACATGCAGCTTAATTTAACTGTATGCAGAGCATAGAGATTAGTTCCAGGCTTTTGGATATTATAAATAATGCTATGATGAACATCTCATTATCATACTTTTGAGAGTTATTTCTTAGGAGAGAGATTATTGGTCAATGCGCATGAATATTTTAAGGATTTTGCCATGTGATGCTAAGTTATTCTCCAGAAATGCCTCACCAGTGTCTACTATTACAAACTTTTCTACTGATGCTTCTCTCCTGTCACAGATGCAGCCATGGAGCACCGTTGTGGCTACTCCCAGGACCACATCAGTAATGCCTCTAAATGACTTGCACCCTCTTTCTTTCTGTTTCACTCATGGGTTTTTGTGGTGGAGGTGCTTCAGGTGGAAACCCTTGGACCTCCGCAGATAGAGGCAATAAGAGAGGAGCTATGGAACATACAGGAAGATCCAGAGAAAAGGGGCAGCTTTTCTCCCAGCCTGTTCTGTGTAGACTTGCTGCCTGTTATCTGGTCTGTCCTTAAAAGCAGCCAGTTTTCTTTGGCTGGTGGGTAGAAGTCAGAAAGATTCAAAGTGGATCAGAGATTATCTCAGCCCTTGGCTAAAGATGATTTTGTATTTGTACTTTTCTGCACACCTTGTCACTCTAAACAAATTCACTCTGTAATAAACTCAGAGAACATGGATATTGAATAGACATTAGTGGCGCCAGCCTTATACCCCTACTCTACCCTTGGTGGAGGCGGAGTGGGGATTTCCATTTTCATCCCTCAATTTTTGTCTTTTAACCTCTTTGATGTATGTCTCAAAAATGGCTGACCCAAAATACTAGTTCTAGAATCGCTGTGACTAAATATTCTTGGATTTGAACACTTAAGAGTTTTCAGAATTTTTCATCTACACTCCGGTACTTTACTAGGAACTTTTTTTTCCCTTTTAATGACAAAAATAATGCTTTATCTACTTTTGACTATTTTCTTTCTGTCTGAATCCAAGGTTCTCAGAAGTAATCAAATAAGAATAGCTCTTCAAATTTTCTAGTACCTCCCTCAAAAGCCCTCAGGCATTACTTAGGAGAAAAAAATAAATACCAATGCTCTCTCATGAGTCAGAAAGTCACCCAGTGCTTAGGAGTTCTTTGGAATTTCTGTTCACGTTCTCTATGTTATTCAAATGACAATAACGAATTTCTAAAGAAGGGAAAGTTTTTACTGATTTTTAAGTAAACAAAAAAATGCATTCAATCTGTCTATAAGAGTTACTTTCAGCCATATTTTGTTTTCCCTCTTAGAAGGACAGGATATGTCCCTGCTCCCCGCCGCCAAAAAAAATTACCAGCAAACTTTTAAAGAAGATGGCTTTTATTTAATTTTGCAAATCAAGGGAAATTGCTGAGCATTTCCAAATTGAGGCTGGATTTCTTGTTCTCTAATTTATTTTTGGCACTTGGAATATTGGTAAAAACAATGTTATTGGAGTTGTGTTTGCATTGTGCATATTTAGTGTAAGGGAATGAATGTGGGCTAAGGAAACAAAGATGATGAGGGAGCTGGATTCGCAAATAAATGGTGTGGATGCAATCACAATACTTAACATCCAAGGCATAAACTTCCAAATTTACAATAAAAGGGAAAAATATCCACCACATAAAATTTCTAGATTAAGCCAGCACTTTGTGTGTGTGTGTATGTAAATATATGTATGCATGCATATCACATGCATTTCATGAAACATGTAAGTATTAAATAATTTGGACTTCAAAATAAAATAGCATCATCAGCACAAATCTATAGTCTCCCCATGCTGCAATAGAAGTGATCAACAGAGTAAAAAATTTCAAAAACAGCCAATAGTAG
This sequence comes from Macaca nemestrina, assembly GCF_043159975.1. Taxonomy (NCBI): domain Eukaryota; kingdom Metazoa; phylum Chordata; class Mammalia; order Primates; family Cercopithecidae; genus Macaca; species Macaca nemestrina. The sequence continues at coordinate 8,987,138 of NC_092139.1, read as the reverse complement.
ACTTAGAAAATAGAATTTTATCTATGTGCTGGAAACTTTAAGCAATTTCTACCCAAAATTGCACAGTTCTAATCAGTTTGAAAAAGGAAGAAAGTGGTGACTTAATCCCCAAATCTCTATCGGAGTTTTATGGATTGTAACATGGTGGAGTCTGTGTCATGCCCGTCCGTGGGAAGAGACCACCAAACAGGCTTTGTGAGAGCAACGAGGCTGTTTATTCCACCTGGGTGCAGGCGGGTTGAGTCTGAAAAGAGAGTCAGCAAAGGGTGGTGGGATTGTCATTAATTCTTACAGGTTTTGGGATAGGCGGTGGAGTTAGAAGCAATGTTTTGCGGGCAGGGGGTGGATCTCACAAAGTGCATTCTCAAGGGTGGGGAGAATTACAAAGAACCTTCTTAAGGGAGGGGAGATTACAAAGTACATTGATCAGTCAGGGTGGGGCAGAAACAAATCACAACGGTGGAATGTCATCAGTTCAGGCTATTTTCACTTCTTTTGTGGATCTTCAGTTGCTTCAGGCCATCTGGATGTCTACGCGCAGGTCACAGGGGATATGATGGCTTAGCTTGGGCTCAGAGGCCTGACAGTCTGACCTTACAGAACTCCTCAGGATCACACTTCATTCCAAGGAGTGACGGCAGGTCATGAGGCTGAAGGTTTCAATCAGCATTGGGCTGTCATATCAAATATTAAAAGTATAACAAACATATACTAAAGAAAATTCACTGTGTATCTGAAATTCAAATTTAACTGTATGTCCTGTATTTTTATTTGCCAAATTTGGCAACCCTAAACCAGCGTAATACAGAAGTTCGCCTTCTGTAAAAGTAGAAAACTACAACCAGCCATAAGCCAAGTGCCAACAGATAAAAATGGTTAGGACTATGAAAAGATCCTGCAAATCATCAAAAAGAGATCAATCTCTGATTATCAAACAAGTAGGAAAGGATTTTAGAGACTGTTTAATTTATGGTTTCAAAAGACCCTATAGCACACTGTTATGCCCAGACCGTTTATTCCCCGAAGAAGACCACCAGAGTCCAGAGTCAAAGCTAAGCAGCAAGGATCTTTATTACAGGTTCGAACCTGGAACTCTCACTCGCTCGTGAAACGAGATGGGCAGGGGAGAGCTCCCCCACTGAGCCCCGAACAGTGTTATATAGTCTAAGAAAAGTGGGCATAGAATTATTATACAAATCAGATGTATGATTGGCTAGTGTTTGAACAAGGCGATTTGGCTGATTGGTTCCTGCCATTTCTGATATATCGGTTAAACCTTTGAGGCGGGAGAGCAGTTTTACACAAAGGCAGTTAATTATACTGCGTCAGGTTGCACAACTGGTTTATGGCAGCAAGAGTTTATCTTACTTAAACACGTCTTGTGACCCTGCCGCAGAACTTATAAAATCTCTGGTACGTGCAGAAAAACAGGTACTCATAGAACTTACGAAATCTCTGGCATGTGCAAAGATTAGAGAGCAGAACGGGGGGGGGGGTGGGTACACATCTTTGTGTCCTTTCAACACTCCATTTTATAAAACTAGAAGCAGCTGGTACAAAGAAAATCAAAATACATGACCTAGTGTTGAATTACCAAACAGGTAAAGTAAATGAAAATTTCTACTTTATTTAAAAATGAAAACCCACAGGTGTGTGCATATATTAAAGTGGAAAAGTATCAGTGTTCCTGGCTGCAAGTAATAAAAATTGACTGGCTGATCACTGTAGACAAAGAATCTATGAAAAGCCTATTGAGAAGCTGAGGAAATCTTTAAGAGGGTTGCTGGAGTAGGGCTTAGAAAATTAGCAGGAGAAGGCTGGGCGCGGTGGCTCACGCCTGTAATCCCAGCACTTTCGGAGGCCGAGACGGGCAGATCAAGAGGTCAGGAGTTTGAGATCAGCCTGGGCAACATGGTGAAACCCCGCCTCTACTAATAATACAAAAATTAGCCGGGCATGGTGGCGCATGCCTGTAGTTCCAGCTACTCGGGAGGCTGAGGCAGGAGAATCACTTGAACCCGGGAGGAAGAGGTTGCAGTGAGCCAAGATGCATCACTGCACTCCAGCCTGGGCAACACAGCAAGACTCTGTCAAAAAAAAAAGGGGGGGAAGGAGGGAAGGAGGAAAGGAGGGAGGGAAGGAAGGAGGGAGGGAGGGAGGGAGGGAAGGAAGGAGGGAGGGAGGGAGGGAGGGAAGGAAGGAGGGAGGGAGGGAGGGAAGGAGGGAGGGAGGGAGGGAGGGAGGGAGGGAGGGAGGGAGGGAGGGAAGGAAGGGAGGGAGGGAAGGAAGGGAGGGAGGGAGGGAAGGGAGGGAGGGAGGGAGGGAAGGGAGGGAGGGAGGGAGGGAGGGAGGGAGGGAGGGAGGGAGGGAGGGAGGGAAGGAAGGAAGGAAGGAAGGAAGGAAGGAAGGAAGGAAGGAAGGAAGGAAGGAAGGAAGGAAGGAAGGAAGGAAGGAAAATTAGGAAGACAAAACGGAAGAGGCAGGAACGCGAGGCCCACCCAAATCATGCCACTTCATCAATCAGCCTCAAAACAGTGAGCACCAAAGGTGGCCTGACCAGCAACAGTCACTGCAGCTCTGGGCCCCACCAGGTGCACCTCCACCGAAGGGCAGTCTCTTGTATTCCCGGAACTACCATGTTGCTGCTGCTGCTGCTGCTGCTGCTGCTGCTGCTGCTGCTGCTGCTGATTCTGTCACCAAGAACTCTCGCAGTCCCTGGTCCTTCCAATCTCTACTCCCAATTCAAACTGGGAAGGCTTCATCCCATTAGGCTAGCCAGGGTCATGGTTCCACAATTCAGCTGTAGAAGTGAGTGGAAAAGCCAAAATTTGGCAATAGAGCTCTTCAATGCATATTATATTTTATATATATTGTATATGTAAATATATAGTTATACAGTTATATATAATTATATAATTGTATTTTTAAAAGGTTATTTTAAAAAGACATCAAATGTCTCTTACAAACCTGATGATCATTATTCCTATCCATTTAATGTTTTATGTCCTTTTGGTGGTAATGAAACATTGTTCACGGTTTTATTTTTCATCAGGATATTAAAATATTTTTTCTGCTCACAAATTTTTTTCAAATGTGTCCAGGAGAATTCCCTCAAGAAGTGGCTGTGCACAGCAGAACTCAACATATTAGAAAATATTACTGATTTCTCTTAAACAAGCTGCCTAAGAGGGAGTGAATGATGCCTCTTCCTCACAGTAATAGTACTTGATACAGTAAAGGGGCAAGGCTGGCAAGTAGAGGTTCCATCCATTATTGTCTCTGTAGTACATGTGCCGTAGGAGAATGAGAGCCATCAGGATAAAATGTGGCGTGCAGCCCATGTAAATCAACCAAGGTGAGTGAAAACGCTGGAGACACTTGTATTTGTTTTGCTGGCGGTGTGCTCCCCACATCAGCCCAGAACTCATTATGGTCTTATTTATACAGCTACAGAGATTCCATTCAATGTGCATGGCAATATCATATTATGTCTTTAAAGAAGGAGAAAGTATTAGCTAAAGCACAAACAGGTCCTGTTTGCATTAACTTGAGAAAGACAATCATTTACAAGGAAAATTTTTAAAAAACAAAACCCAGATCCCTTCATAAAAACCACCCTTCTGTGAAGATTTGGACTGAGAAATCTGAGCATGTAATCAGAGGCAGTTGCAGAGCTTAGGAGGCGTACGTGAAAGTCAAAGGTGAGGCAAGTTCCATTTATCTTGCAGTGTCGCATTGGTCTCCCTGTAGAACCTCATCGTAATGCTCTGCCCTTGTCATGTTCTTTTTCATTTGTAGACACTTGGAAGCAGCCCTAACCTTATTATATCCATTATTAGTTACTAGCTATAGATAATTCAATTTTTCAGTTCATCTGCCATTGCTTAGAAAACATCACATCGTTAGTATTTCTGTTTAGTCGCCACGTCTTGGTAGTCAGCACACACAAGCAACGCTGTGCAGCCACGGTCTCATGCTTCATCTCTTCTGTCATTTGTTAGTTTACACACTGGTTATCACACGTTCTCTGGCCAGCACCTACACATAGCAGTGGTTGAGAGCAGAGACTGAAGCCTGAACACCTGGCTTTCAAATCATGCCTACCTGGCTCACCAGCTAGGTGAGCTTGAGCAAGTCTCTTCACTTCTCAGAGCTCGAGATAAACGTCTACAAAAGAGCAATAATAAACATATCTCAAAATGCTGTCACTGGGGATAAATAATGTAATAATTTGTAGATGCTTATTATTCTTAATGTATAAATGACACATATGCAGTTGTCCCTTGGTACCCACAGGGGACTGGTTCCAGGACCTACCACAGATATGAAAATCTGCAAATACTGCAGTCCCTGATATAAAGTGGCATAGTATTTGCATATAACTTATGCACATCTGCCCATATACTTTAAATCATCTCCAAGTTACTTATACCTAATGCAGTGCAATGTAAATGCTAGGTAAATCGCTGTTATAGTGCATTATTTAGGGAATAATGACAAGATCTAAGAGTTTGTACATGTTCAGTACAGAAGTAATTTTTCCTAAATATTTTTGATGTACATTTAGTTGAATCCGCAGAGGCAAAACCCTCTGATACAGAGGGATGACCGAATATGTGTATATATGAACTTATAAGATGAATTTATATACTTTACAGAGAGGGTTTTCTCTAAGTATAAGGAATTTCTTTCTTCTGCAAGAATCCAGTTCTAAAGTCTTATCTAGTCATAACTATTCTTGAAAAATCCCCTGGGTCACTCATAGAGAACAGAATTTTAACAACTCTTGAGAAGTCCGAACTACTGATTTTTTCTCCAGTGTCAAATGAGATCGTTTCATTGACCAAGTGCCAGATATAGTGGCTGACTCACAAATATCAGCAGCACAACCGAAAGACAGGAACCTCCATGGGCACGTAGAACCTAACAACACCAGGCAAAGCGAATTCAAGTCCTCCATCTCATGCTAAGGCAGATGTCATGTTCTAAAATTCTCTGTCTTCATCCTTCCTCTCTCCCTCAGGGATAAGTTTTAGTTGACTGGATATGGATAATTTCCATAATTCACACTAGTATAAAGATTAAAGAAGAAATGTGTCTGCCACAACAATGGTGCAAATACTGTGTGCTTATGTTTTAGTTTGGACTCTTGTTTAAGGGTGTCTCTTGCACATGAGAGGTTCTATACTAGTGGATCTCAAAGATAGCATGCATTCAGTCACCTGAAAAGTCTATTTAAAATGCTGATTTCAGGCCTCCCTCACCCCACAGAGAGTAGATTCAGTATATCTGGGGCTGGCCCTGGCGTGATGGATGGCCACTGGAAAATGCTAGGTCAGAGGTCAGAGTCATGAAGTTCTCAGCATGTATCAGGGCCTAATTCAGGTCCATTTTGCATATCTGAAAAATCAAAGGGAATTATCTCTCACTAAAACTGGGGAAGGGAGGGGAGGGGGAGGGGGAGGGGAGAGAAAAACAACTATTCTTTTTTTTTTCTTCCAACTTGGAAAAGACCAAGAGCAAACATTGCATTTATTCGTTCCAAAGGCTCCAATATGAAAGGGATTCACAAAAAGACAGCAGAGCTAAATGCAGTATGATGCCCTGGATAAGATACAAGCACAACTGATAGACAATAATGGATATGCTGGTGAAATCCAAGTAAATCAAGGGGCTTTAGTAAATAATAACGTACCAATGTTGATTTCTTAGTTTTGACAAATGTACCACGGGCATGTGACATAACAGAATTCTCTGTATTATCTTTGCAAATATTTTTTCTTCTTTCATTATGTATACATAATAGTTGTACATATTTATGGGGTACATATGATATTTTGATACAAGTATACAATGTGGAAGGATCAAACCAGAGTAATTGGGATATCCATCATCTCATGCATTTATCATTTCTTTGTGTCTCATTTCCATATTTTCTATAAGTCTAAAAGTTACTCCATATTTAAATATGGTAAAAAATATTTTAAAAACATGGCAGTAGACCCTAATATTCATGAGCATGAGACTGCAAGTCAGATGGATCGCAGTTTGATCTGTAGACCTGTATTATGGGCTGGCTCAGCCCTCAGCAGCTCTGTGGCCTCAAGTTCTTCATCTTTTAAGTGGAAATGATAGTACTACCTGCCTCATAGAATAGTCATGAAGATTTAATGAGTCAGAATACAAAAAGTGTTTAAAACTATGCCTAATACCTAACAAGGACCTGTTGAATGATGCCTATTATTACCCAGCAAGTCAGCCTCAGTTTCTTCCTGTGTAAAATGGGGACAATAAAACCATCAACTCACCAGTGTGCTGGGATGATCAAATGAAATGATGTGAGTAAACAGTGAGCACAGGGTCTGTACATAGAGCACTTTAAATAGAATTTGGCACAGACTAAGCACGTAATAAATGGTAGCTGTAATTACTATCATTAATACTAACAAAAACTGATGGGTGACCTGCCCCAGTTCTAGCTTCAAAGTAACAAGGATCTCAGATTTGACTTCATTAGCTCCTTGCAGGCCGCTGCCTGGCACACGGATCTAAAATGGAAAGACGAATACACCATGGGGCCTGTATAACCTCTACCCTTTCTTTTTTCCAGCACGTAAGAAGTATCCCTATCTCAGGGCTCAGGTTTTGACTGACCAAAAACACAATCCAAGCTGACTTCGAAGAGGAGGGTTGCCATTGACTTGTGAAACACCCAGGGAAGGCTGACTCCAGGGATGCAAAGATGCTGCCAGGATCCATCTTGCTCCACCTCCTAGCTTGGCTCTCCTCCAGGATGGCTTCACTCTCAAGCTTTCCACAGTGGAAAAATACCAGCCAAAAGCTCTAAGAGGTAGATTCCTCAGTGGCTCAAATCCAGAGGGGGAACCTCTTTTCCCTGAATTTGAATCAAAGTCCAGAGCCCCGTCTCAACGGCCCAGCAGGGATCCTGTCTGTCCCAGACCAATCACAGTGTTCAAGGGGATAGGATCACCGATTGACTTGGTTTGACCCACATGCCCATCCCAGGTCCTGAAAGTGAGGTCAACTCCATTCAAACTAAATGGACTGAAAATATGAAGGGGTGTTTTGCCAAAAGAAATTTGAGATATTGCTGCCAAACTAAGAGGTATGGGAAGCCGTGTGACTCTAAACCAGCATATGTTCACTATAATCATGTGGATTTTGTAATTGACGATCACAGTTGGCTGAGCAGATGTAGAAACTCAGGAAGAGAAGCGTTAGCCATCCTGCTGCCGGTCCTCTCCAGCTAGACTGCAGAATCCAGCTGCCTTCAGAGTCAGGCATGCACATGTACAGACCTCCCTGGCTCTTTCGAGGGACACAACTTTGATTCAATTCAACATATATTTATTAAGCAATTATTACATGCCAGGCACTCTATATGTCCCTGGTTACAAATTAGGTGCACTTTATTAAAAGAAATAGAGTCCACGGTAAGCCCCTGAAATATTTAAAACAGTTTTATTGAGATATCACTTCCATACCATAAAACTCATCCACGTTAGGCCGGGCATGGTGGCTCATGCCTGTAATCCCAGCACTTTGGGAGGCTGAGGCAGGTGGATCACAAGATCAGGAGATCGAGACCAACCTGGCTAACATGGTGAAATCCCATCTCTACTAAAAATACAAAATATTAGCTGGGCGCGGTGGCGGGCACCTGTAGTCCCAGTTACTTGGGAGGCTGAGGCAGGGGAATGGCATGAACCCAAGAGGCGGAGTTGCAGTGAGTGGAGATCATGCCACTGCACTCTAGCCTGGGCAACAGAGTGAGACTCCATCTAAGGAAACAAACAAACAAACAAAACCTCACCCATTTTAAGTATAAAATTCAATCATTTTTAATAGATTTATAGTTGTACAGCCATCACCAGGATTCAGTTTCAGAACATTCTCATCACTCAAACACTCATCATCATGCCCATTTAAATTAATCTGCGTTCACACTCCCAGATCCAAGCAACTCCTCATCTCTATTCTGCCTTCATAGATGTGCCTTTTCGTGACATTTCTTATAAATGTAATCATATTTTCGTATGTGCTTGGTTTCTTTCATTTAGCATTTCTGTTTAAGATTCATCCTATAAATTCTTTGTTGCAGATATCAGCATCTTTCTCCTTTTTATGGCTGAATAGTATTCTACTCTATGGCCCTACTGTATTTATTTATTCATCAGTTGATGGATATTTATACTATTGAAACTTTTGGGGCATTATGAATAATGTTGCCACAAACATTTACATACAAGTCTTTGTGTGTATATGTTTTTATTTCTGTTGGGTAGTTATCTAGGAGTGGAATTTCTAGGTCATATGGCAAACATTCCTAAGTCTTACTGAATAAAAATTAAAATATTTATTGCCTGCCCAACTTTCCCAAAAATTTAAATTAAGCCTTCACTCCAAACAAATCATATTCTTGGTATTATATACATCACCTTAATAAAGGTTAGAATCTTTATGGACCAGCCTTTCAACAAAGTTAAACAAAAGTAGCACATTCTAAACAAGGTGATCACATAAGTAGTCTGATCTTTGCTTGTATCACTTGAGGAAAACTCGTGATAAACTAAGTTATATCCCAATACTTTATAGAATCTTCCCCCCTTTTATTTCTAATTTTTCTACCCTCCACTCCAAAAAAATGAACACTCTCTTCACCCACACATGCGGCATCTCATCTGTTTCCTCCTCTTTCTTCTTCTCCAGTCCTTTACTGTGTCCTCTATACAGCCTCTCTGACTTGTCCCTGTGCAGGGCACTGTTTGCAGTAACCAGGGACATGCCTCTAGGTCTTCAATGCCAAAACTTGCGCTCAGGAAAATAATTGTCCAACCAGTCATCCCATTGAAAAACTATTTGTAAGCCAGTTTATCTCACGGATCAGAGGGAATTTAGCTTTAGTGCCTTTGTCTATAACTGAGTCATGATACCAGTGGGTCAGTCCGGATAGGCTAGGTTCTAATGTAGTAACCAACAATTCCAAAATCTCCACGGGCACTGCGGGTAGGCAGGGATCTCTGCTCCTATCAGTCACTCATGGCTGAGGCACAAATATTGGTGACCTTCCTACCTCCAGAGCTCTAGCGGGTCTCCCACTGGTAACTAAATATTTATCCCAGAAGTAACACTTCTGCTTGCAGCTCATTGGCAAGAGTCAGTCAACAGCCTCACTCAATCACAAGGAAGCCAGGAAGAATCCTACTACATGCCCCTAAGATAGGTCAACAGGCCGTGTTTGAGAAATAGGAGGAGTGACTATCCTTCATGGCCATCAGTTTCTCCACAACACTTGACACTTGTAAAAATGTGGGTGTTTAAAAGTGGGGCATTTGTAAGAAAAGAAAAAAGAATTGGTGTAATTTCTTTCAGCCCACTGGCAGGCTGCAGAACATTTGTATGTAATTCACATGTTCACATATTGAAATTTTAAATGTTTTGAGTAAATCTCTTGTTTAAAGAAGAATGTTGGTAAATCTTTTCCTTTCTTTTTTGAGAAAAATTTGCCCCTAACTATAAATTCTCAATTTATGAGCTTCACTAACATGGGGTGCATCCAGTCGTTCATAGAGTCAATGAATCACAAATACTTAGCAAGCGACTATTACCTGGGTTGCTCCTCCAAACTCCAGGAACAATTTGTTTGTGTCACATAATTGGAAAGTCTTCAGCTGAGGGTCTGACCACCAAGGATCTCTTTCTTTATGGCCTCCCCTCTGCCCTCCCTCACACCTGCTTTGTCCAATTTCTGCTTCTGTTGAGAATCACGAGCATTTCCCGGGGCTCAGCACCTGCTGTTTCACACATAACAGAAGACGCAGAATTGCTCTTACTAGCCCTCTTGGAACAAAAGGAGGCATATCAGTGTTCCCAAGAGTCATCTCCACCTCAATTACGACACATTAATGCACATCACAAAAACAAGTTCACATTCCTCACACTGTGGGACAGGCCTGTTCTCCCCAACATGCAAGACCAAAAATGGAGAAGGAATAAATTCCCAGAGAAAACTATGAGTGTTAGGGGGAAAAAAGGAGACTAAGAAATGGTTGCTCTCAAGGCAATCAATATGTGCTCACAAATTTATGTTATTTGAGGATCCTAACTCTCTACTGTGATACTAAACCATTATAATATTGTGTGCCTGCTGCCTCATAACATTTATCTAAAAAACACAGAACTCTTTAGTATGTAAAACAAGAAGCCAATAGCTACCGAGAATTTTTTTTAAAAAGATGATTATGAAAGATTATTGTTCTTAAACTTCAAAAATGTAGAGCATCATCAAGATTATAGTGATGGCATGAATTTTTAATCCTCCTCATTTAAATCATGTCAAATACAATGCAAGGTCCCCGAATTGTAAAATTATTTCACCCAGATTGTTTCACCAAGATATCATGACTTGACACAAGCCATATGTCATCACTCAACCTCCTTGCTTAAAGAAAAAAAATTCAGAAATTAGAGTCAAGCCCTGTCTGACACAGGAAACATTTATTTTAGTGGTCTTCAGAGTGCTGTACATAAAGTTTTTCAAACCATGGTCATTAGACTCCAATTTATATTTCTGTTTTTACATTTCCGCCTGTAAAACTAATTCAGTCTAATCCATCTCTTGTGGATGATTGGGAAACCTTCAAAAGATAAATACTGACTGTGGCGAAATGTAGCCAGAAGAGGAAGCAATTCATATTAATCTCACTAAATATCACCGTTAGTGAGCAATGATTTATTTCACTCACTCAGAAGGGAGGATTTTTTTACACGCCTCTATAACTGTTCTTTGATATTGGGGCTAGCCCTAGTTGACAAGAATTGTTTCAAGAAACAAAAACAGCACCAAAGCTAATGGTTGTTTTCAGTGTAATCTTGGGTTTACCCAGCCCACTTGAAAAGCAGGTCTTACCAGAATCACACTCGAAAATATAGCATTAGAGATCTTAAATTAGTATTTGTTGTCTGAGCAATGCTTAAGGTTAAATAAATATAAAAACTCTCAATTTATACATGTATTTTAGGTGAGATGAAGGGCAAAGTATACTTTATGGCAAACCAGAATGTCAGGTATGTGGTTTGAACTCGACCACTCATGTATTAAATGATACCAGGTAAATAACATCAATTTCTTCCTATTTAAAATAAACCCAAGACATCTACTCTCATAACATCTGATTCACACAACAGAGAAAATAAATTGTACACTATTGATAGTGTTTCCTCTCCACCGAGAGAAGGAACAAGTTGAACAGACAAAGCACTGAGGTCAGGGATCTTTTTCAGGTTTAAAATTCCCCGAAGCTCTGTGCACATGATGAGCCCTGGTTGATTTTTACCCAAGTTTCTGTTGCTACTGCGACTTCTCGCCAGAGGTTCTGATTTTTGGTGCATCAGCTACAGCAGACATTGGGACCTACACATAAGTAATTTTGATCACTGAGTCATGTTGGTGAATTCATAAGATGAATTTGTGTGAACTTCAGGATAAAATATAAGTGCACAGATTGATAATTTATGAGTAGGAGCTTAGCAGATGTTTTCAGAGCTGTGGGGATGAGGTCCAGGGGCTGTGAGGTTTTATATGTGACAATCTCTGATCCTGAGGGTCTGAGTCATTTTAACTCTCTAAATCTCCCGATCTCTGTGGTCAAATTGAAGACTAATAATCTGGAATAATAATCTATAAAGGAATTGCCCTGTTTGTCCAGCATCTCCGCCTTCTTAAGGGAAGAATACCCAGCCTACTCCCCTGTTCCAGGGAAATCCCTTGCCCCTCATGCCCAAGGCCATCTGCCCTTCACGAAACCCCACCTCTGACCACAGAGACATCATGTACCCAAGATGAGCCAATTGGAGGCCTTCTCCAAGATGTTTAACGTAGAAAGTAAGAAACGAGAATAGCATCTAATGAGTGCCACCTGCTCCGGGTACACCCCTAGCTTCTCTGCTGGAAGCAACAGCAGCAAACAAAACTCGGTTTGTCAAATATCCATTCACAGAGGACCCTTTTGCCAGAAATCAATTTATTTTTTACAAGATGAATAAATTTACCACTTTTTGTCAAGGAGCTATTGAAGATGTTTACCATAAACTATTACTGGATGAGATGCTATCAAGAATGTCTGAATAGTCCTACCGAGTTGTAGTTGAAAGTTGGTTGTTTTTTTCTTCAGAGAAGCAGTTTAGGAATGTTCATCTTTGTCTCTGCAGCTCCCTATTACCCAGCTGCCCACCATATACCTTTGGCCTCAGTCCCACAAAGTGCCAGGAAGCCAAGCCAAACTTGGTCATAATAGCACAGACCTATTATGACCTAGTTTTACTTCCCTTTTATACCAGTTATTAATCAAAGTCCAAGCATCTCCACGCATCCTTCATTTTATCCCCAGAGGGTGGGTGCATGCTCTGATATGGTCCAATCTGCAACTTCCAAACTCCTGTCCTATACTGGAACTCATGGTCTGTCATCAGAAAAATCACCCCGACTCCCCATCTCTTCTTGAAATATTCTCTTTTTCTTCTGGCTCTAACAAACTTTACTGTAATCAAAATACAACTTCTCCTGCACATCCCAGGTCCTGCCAGGCCTGTGAGTAAGGTAGTTGTCCTTCCAGCTCTTCATAGCTCCCTCAAAACAATTTGTTCCACCTTCTTCCATGAAGTAAATGCCATCTAAGATGCAAACTCATATTTATCCTTGTTGCTATCTCCTAGAAACATGACATCCCCCATTATTCAATGAAGACTGTGGCCCAGAGGCCTGCATTTTCATTTCTCCCATCAGTTCCCTTGGGACCTTAAACAACCACATAGGCTGATAATCTGAATTCACACATACCACAGTGTTTCCTCTAGTTAACCTCAGTCTTGCACTTATATAATTACACTATTAACTGCATCACTGAGAGCCATACCACCTCAAAACAAGTCAAATATTAATTCCATGGGTCTCACTTGCTAACCACCACAATCTATCTTTCCAGTTCAGTTTCTCTCTAGTATTTCTATGCAACAATTCTCTAACCCTACTGAGACATTGATATAGTTTGGTTGTGTCTCCACTCAAATCTCATCTTGAATTGTAGTTCCCATAATCCCTACACGTGGTAGAAGAGAACTGGTGGGAGATAACTGCATCATGGGGGCAGTTTCCCCCATGCTATTTTTGTGATAACGAGTAAGCTCTCACAAGATCGGGTGGTTTTATAAGGGGCTTCCCCTCTTGCTTGGCTCTCATTCTTCTCTCTCCTGCCACCATGTGAAGAAGGACATGTTTGCTTCCCCTTCCACCATGACTGTAAGTTTCCTAAGGCCTCCCCAACCCTGTGGAACTGTAAGCCAATTAAGCCTCTTTTCCTTGTAAATCACCTGGTCTTGGGCAGTTCTTTATAGGAGCCTGAGAATGGAATAATATAGGCATCCAATCCATCCTCTCTGCTACTTTTTTATCTTACATTTTCATGTTCTCACTTCCATTCTTGTCTAGTTTGGCTCCCGTTGCCCCACATTATAATCACTTGCTAGCTGCTCTATCTCTTTCGCATTTGCATGAGAAAACCACTAGATGGGTAGTTCACTGCTCCATATTTGGGCACAAGGGACTGACCAGTTGAGCATAGCCACTCTTTGGGCTCCTCTCCTGCCACTCTCTTTTCAATCTCTACATTTTAACTGCTTCTATCCCTAGACTTCTGAAAGTAACCCAAGCATCCCAACCTGCCCCAATTCAGAATCTATCCATTTTCCCTTCCCTCTACTTGGAGCAGTCTGCAACATTCAAATGCTCTTACCTGGCTCAGCTTCTCATTCTTCAAATCTCTGCTTTAACATTTTGCCCTTTTTTCATTTTTAGTTTTATTGTGATGAAATTAACATAAAAGTAAGCATTTTAAAGTGAACAATTCAGTGGTATTTAGTACATTTAGTGCAACCAACACTTCTACTTCCAAAACATTTTCATCACCTCAAAAGACAACCCAGTGCTCATTAAGCAGTCCTTCCTCATTCCCACCTCCCACCAGCCCCTAGAAATCACTGATCTGTTCTCTGTCTCTATGGATCTGCCTATTCTGGAATATCCTTCCTTTGATAGGCTTTCTCTAAGGATCCTCAGAGAACAAACTTTATGATTCCCTATCCTCTCCTACTCACTGGTTTCTCTTAAGAGCACATATTACTATCTGAAACCGTGTTATTTATATACTAGTCTGTCTTTTCCTCTAAGATGTGAACTCCGTAAGCAAAGATCTTATTTATTTTTCTATTCTCAATGTTTGGAATGGTGGCTGGCATAGAAAGTTCTCAATACATATTTGTCAAGTGAATAAAGATAATCTTATGAGGTGGTATAGTCTTAGATTCTATTTAGTTTTCAGGTAAGTAACAACACTAAATTTAAACTAATTCAGGCAAAAATAAGTAAACATATGAGGTGACTCTCTCCATCATCATTGTCATCGTCATCATCATCATCATCATCATCATCATCTCAGGCCATTTTCTTCATATGCATGGCTTCCAGATGAATTATGTAAACATTACCAGTTTATTTTCAATCCACCCATTCACTCTTCTAACCACTCATCCATTCATCCACCTACCCATCCATCCACCTATCCATCTATCAATCCAAACATCTGCTTCACCCATCCATTCATTAATCCATCTAACCATCCATCAATCCAACAACTTATTTATTGAAACCCACTTCTATGTTTAAGCACTTTTATCAGAGCTGTGCATGAAGCAATAACTAAGACTATATCAGATAAGACGTTTTTCCCTCCAAGTCACATAAAATATGACCAACAAGTGAGAGATATGTAAGAGAAAAGGCTTCTAAGTTGAGGAAATGATGAAAACAAATGTTTTGATGAGTAACTGTGCTAAATGTGTTTAAAGAACAGCAAGGAGTCAAGTGTGACTGCAGTAACACAAATAAGAGGGAGATAAGTAGGACATGTGGTCAGAGAAATGGCAAAGGGTAAGGTTACATAGGGCCATATCGGCCATTGCAAAGACACTAGATTTTGTTTTGCTGGAAATAAGGAGCTAGTGAAGAGTTTTAAGCAGAGTAACAGCATGACCTGACTTACATTTTAAAAGTTTCACTCCAGCTATTATGATGAGATGTAGGCTGCAGGTAGGCAAAAGTATAAGCAGCAAGGTCTGTTAGGAGATGATGGTCAGAGTCCGAGAGAGATGCAAGTGGTAGGATGGAAGCAGCACATGTGTAAGCAGTGGGTTTTTGAACTAATTTTTAATGTAGCTAATGGGATTAGCTAATTTTAATGTAGTCAATGGGATTAGCTAACAAATAGGAAATGAGGAAAGAGGGAGGTAAAAATCCCTTGGGATTTGGGCCTGATCAATGGAAAAGGATGAGTTGTCATTTACTGAGAAGGTGAGATATCTGGGGAAGAGGCATATTTGGTGGAGAATCAAGATTTCCAATTTTGTCATGTTAAGTCTGAGATGTCTAATGATGCATATAAGGCAGTTGTGTACATAAATCTGGAACTCTAGGAACAGGTTAGAGCATGGGATAAAAATAGTTTAAACATAAAATGAAACAACATATATTAAAAAATTTGTACATGTTGGTCAGACCCGCTTACTCTTCTGCTCAACTGTGCAATAGTTGCCAACCTGAAAGAAACTTCTGAGCCTTTATGGAGGCCTCCAGAGCTCAGTTCCTCTTTGACCTCATCTCCTATACTCTCCCTCCATCCAGCCACACCATCCTCCTAGATGTGTCTTATCCTGGCAAGCATGTTTTTTCCTAAGCCTTTTTTGCTTATCTTCCCATACCTGGCATGCTCTGTCCCCATATATCATCTCACCTTACCTCATCAACAACTTTAAGTCTTTACTCAGATGTCACCTTCTTAATGAGGTCTACCTAGATCACTCTACCAAATTTTTAGGCTACCCCCACTGCGTTGCATACATCTCCTTCTTTGGGGCTTCTATAATTTACTATTTTCCATCTCTTAACATATAAATATCCTACCAACTCCATGAGAGTAGAAACTTAGTTTGTTCCATTACTGTATCGCAAGTGCCCAAAATAGAAAACCCTGGATCAACATTTGTTCAGTGAATTGAATGAATAAAAGAAAATACTGCCCTTTGGGTGTGACCTAGTTTGGCAAGTATTTCACTTTTCTAAAATTTTGCTTCCTTCTAGAAACTGAGACTTTTTCAAGGAGGTTCTCTCCTATTTTCTTCTAGGAGTTTTATAGTTGCAGGTCTTACATTTAAGTCTGTATTTTGAGTTGATTTTTGTATATGGTATAAGATAAGGATTCAATTTTATTCTTTTGCATGTAGATAATCCAGTATTTCTAACACCATTTGTTAAAAAGACTGTCCTTTCTCCACTGATAATCTTGACACTCTCATTGAAGATCAGTTGACCATATATGTATGTATTTCTTGGCTCTTTATTCTGTTCCACTGGTCTATATGTCTGTCTTTGTGCCAGGACAATGGTCTTTTAATTAGAATAGTTTTATTATATATTTAGAAGTCAATAATTGTGGTGTTTCTAGCTTTATTCTTCTTTATCAACATTGCTTTGTCTATTCTTGGTCTTTGGGAGTTCCATAGAAATCTTATGACTGTTTTTACTATTCTGAAACACTGCCATTGGGATTTTGATGAGAATAGTATGGAATCTGTAGTATGGATTAGATGTAGTATGGATTAGATGTCTTTCCATTTATTTGTGTCTTTTAAATTATTTTTAATCAATTTTGTGTCATTTTCAATGTATAAGTCTTCTACATCCTTGATTAAGCTTATTATTATGGTTATTTTTTGATATTATAAATGGTATTTTCTCAACTTCCTTTTTGTATTGTTCACTGTTAGTGTATAGAAATATAATTGATTTTTGCAGGTTGATTTCATATCCTGTAATTTAATTGAATTTATTAATTCTAAGAGGGATTTTTTTTTTTTTTGTAGATTATAGGGTTTCCCATACATAAGATTATGTCACCTACAAGGAGAATTTTGCTGGATGCCTTTTCTTTCTTTTTCTTGCCTGACTGCTCTGGCTAGGACTTCCAGTACTATGTTTAATATAAGTGTTGAGAGTGGGCATCCTTATCTTGTGCTGATATTAGAGGAAAAGCTTTCAGTTTTTCACCACAGAGTACAATATTAGTTGTATTAAACATTTTCTATGGTCTCTCCCAATTCAGACTTCTAAATTTAAGATCCAGAAGAACAATGGGGTATAAGGGAGTTTGACACTGAAGTCAAACTGCCTTAGTTCAAACACGGTTTCTATCCATTAGCTATAATTTTCCCTTCTGTGGGTTTCTTTACCTGAAATGTGGGTAAAATAACAATACATAACATCAGCCAGGAACCAGTTAGGAAAACAGAAACCATACTAGGTATTACAATTATGGGGATTGAACATGGGGAGTTGGTCATACTCAGGGTCCACTGGGGCTTGTGGATAATTGTCAAGGTCCTGACACACAGTAAATGTACTAAAAATATAAGCTATGGGTACAAAATAGTTAATGACATTGTGCCTTACATTGAGGTTTTGTCATTTCTGTTGTTGGATGCTTAAAAATGAATTATTTAGAAAGAAAAGGGGAATAATTCAATTGGGGAATAATTCAAATGACTAATAATTAAAAAAAAGGAAAATTGAGATGAAGGAGTAGAAAACAGTTATTCAACTCACTCATTCTTTGCTTCCAAAAGAACACTTGTGAGGCTTTCTACTTAAGAGCAAAGAAAAAGAAAAACTAATTTGTGCTGTCAGAGTCAGCCATTATTTTAGTCCCACAGTCCCCTGGTGAGCATACGGTATTTTTATTACGAAAGTTCATCACTAGTGCTTACTCAATAATTAGATAATCCCCATTGCAATCTATTCTAATCATGCCTAAAAAAAAATTCCTTATTGCATCTCCACATGTCAATAGCTTTCACAAACCATAAATCAGTAATATATTGCTGGCATCAGAGTTTTAAGCAATTAATCAATATGAAAACAAAAAGATTGATGTGGTTGGGCTTTTTTTCTTTCTCTACGTACAATAAAGAAACTGCAACTCTATTTATTTGAATTAGTTCAACACCTTTTTATGTTTGTCATTAACAGAAATCACAATTACTGTCAAATCATCATCATGATCTAATGATTTTCTACAAATCTAACTTTGCATAGCACATAGTATGAGACTTTGAGCACATCTCTAATATTATAGTTCATGTTCTTAGAAAGGACCATGCTAAATTCTAGTAGAGAACAAAGACTCAAGGGAGATGTTAATTTGAATAGTTCCAAGACACCTTATGGTATGCCAGTGTGGAAGATATTGTAAAGCATAGTGTTTTAAATTACAATAATACATGCTCTTTCAGATTAAAATATAGATAAGATTATGGAGAAGCACCCCAGGCAACTACCTATATTCAGACTGTTAGTCTTGGCCCTGACACGGGGAAAGACAATATATTTATCAAATCTTGCACATGGCAATGTTCTTTGATAGCCCTCTTGGAATAGGCTGTAGATTGCCTGCTGAGCATCTCCTTACTCCTTTCTCAGTTCCGGACAGGATTCTCACTTTAAACAGGTACGCACCTCTTTGCTGTGCAACCCATGTACTTTGGGTAAGGTGGCATCACTCTCAGCGTTCTAAGTGGACTTTATTGGTGTAAAGATCCTCTTGCCAGAGATTGGCTTAGGACCCGTCATGTGGCTCATATCTGGCCAATAAAACATAAAGAGACATCTCTTAAGAGAGTCCTGAGAAGGGTTTTCTTTCTCCTAAGAAGGAACCAAAGGGGAGAAAACTCTCTTTGCTTCTAGACATTGTTTCTGTAGATGTAAAGGCTGCAACTTCTGCAGTCATCTTGCTGAGAATAAATTCAGAATAAAGATGGCAAAATGGAGCAAGAAATAAGTTAATGACCCTGAAGGCCTCCTTCTGAAGTTGCTATTAGAGAGATAATATACTTCTTTATTGTTTAAGCTGGTTTCAGTTGGGGTTTTTTTTCACTGCAGCCAAAATGCCATTAGCCGAAATCTAAACTGGTATAATTTTCACTTTATTAAGCAGCATATCCTCCCGCTATGTTTTTTCCTATACTCATTTTAAGCCTTCCTATGAATGAATAGACTTAATTTATTCAACTGTACTATTAAAGCCAATTCAAATGTCATCTGGTCCTTGAAGCCTTCTTCAGATCTGCCAAAATAACTGGCTCCTTTTTCTGTGTTTTTGGAGCAATAGTATCTACATCTACCCTAGAATGCATCATTCTGTATTGTAATTATTTCCTGCCTCCCAATATCATTTGATTTTGAGTACCTTAAGGTAAGACACTGTTTCCCAGTCTTCTTCAGATTATCAGGTACTCTCACGATCCCATTACTTAGGGGATTTTCAATACTTATTCTAGAATGAATAAACAAACAAATGCATGAATGAATTAACCTCTAATCAGATACCCACAACTCTCCATACACCTTCCCTTGCCCTTGCATTTTTGAATTTATCCAGCACAATATTCAGCTCTTTTTAATTATACCTCCCTTCTGTCATTTGAAAATGTGTCACTTTTTCCTACACTTATTTAAGCCTTCCTAAAACATCATGAAATGGTAACTGAAATGCATGTATGCCATTAAGTAAACATTATCAGACCTCAAAGAACCCAGTGAAGGCCACCAACATTCCTTGAAGAATTAAAGATGAAATGGACTAGGTCAGCATTACTAATAATGCATTCCTCAGAAGAATTATCTTTTAAGATGTAAACAGGTGTTTTTTTTGGATAAGAAGCTCTATAATCAAGTAAATTAGAATACACTGTGTTTAAAAAATGTAAACAGGTTCTTAAGTGCAGAATTGCTTAGGGCTTACTATATGCCAATGGCTCTAGGAATCTCTGAGAGATATATAGTATATATTTTCAAAATGTATTTGAACATAGAGTCAATTTTTCAAGGTACAACTATTAAAATACCATAACAATTATTTAAACACAGTTTGAAATACGTTACTAGATCCACTGAGCTTTGACTGTTACACTCTGCTATTTTCCTAAAAAAGAATTAGAAACAAGACATTATCTTTACAAAACTTATGTATTTTATATTTTTATATTATTAGGTTTTAGTAGCAACCTTAAGAGAATCATAAAATCTTGGATCTGAGAGGAAATCTTAAAATCCTTAAGATTTTACATTGTACAGTATGGGGAGTGATAATTGATTATGTTTATATTCATGAACCCCTTCAAAAATCTGATGAAAATAGCCCAGCCTCACTCCAGAAAAATGCACCTACACAGAAAAGTTACAAGAAGTTCACCAACTTTTTGATGATCATTCATATATCCCATGTTTTGAATGTCTTTCCTCCTGTCATGACTACTGTATATATTGAAGAAATTTAGGTCCAAAAGTCATACAGCTTTCAAGATCAAAGTCAAGATAAGAATTTGGGAATTCTAGCAACCTCTCTGCTTGTTTTTAGATTCAGTCTAGCTGAAAATAATTTTTTATAATATTATTTTTGGACTCTATCAGGCCTCTCTGCTCCTCTAAAGCTGCTAGTGCAATTAACTGAACCTGCCTCAGTCCATCACTAAAGACAGTGTGGTTGACCAGTGTTTTCCAACACCTTAGGCAGTTGTCCTAAGATTAATTCCCTACTACTGTCATACTATAATTATGCCACTATTTCCATAATTCAGTTTTTTATATTCATTTCTAGCTAGTGAAGTACATTAATATGAATGTTCTAGACCTCCTACAACATGCAAAGTACAAATAAAGAACGATTCAGAAGTCTGACTGTGGTCACAAATTCCAGAATAGAAAAAACATGAATGTTCGTAGCGTGCTTCTTTGTAAATAAGTTTGATGACCCTTGCTGAAAAAAAAAATTCATGAGTAGAAAATATTGCTAGTGATAATTACCACCGAAACTTTATTGATGTCTATGTGTCTGTATATAGTTGATAGATGATAGATAGATACAGATAGACAGATAAAAGTGGCCTGTGTAGACATTAAATGCTTTAATGTTTATGAAATGTTATTACTATGGACAATGCTCATGAATACTAATGAATGAAAATCGCATGCTTTTACTCAAAATAGAGACCATAAAATTCATTTATTAAGCATTTATTAAGCAGAACATAGGATGGCACTGTTATGAGCTGATACTCCAGTATTGTCCTAAAATTTCAGCTTGGGGAAAGAGTCCCAAGCAAATGCAACTGCCTTCAAATAGACCTACACAGTGTTAGAATTTATGAGATACCAGAGCCATGTGTCAGGTACCCAACTAATCACTGTACATGCAATCTTTCTATTGAATCTTTACAATACCTAAAAAAGGTGTCTACTTTTCACTCTCTTTTAACAGATTAGGAAGTGGAAGTTCAGAAAAGTTCAATAACTGGCTCATGCTCATATGGATAGTAATGGTGAGAGCTTGGGTTTGAACCCTTGACTTTTTGATTCAGGATCCTAAGCTTCTAACCATTATACATCTTGCCTGTAGGTAACTACTGGCAGTCTGCAACTATCTAGGGCCAAATGCAAGCTCCTGATTCACATTTTTATTTCCCCTACATTTGTCAGCATAGTCAGTCACTTTTGTTGAAAGATACTCTTTTCAAAAGCCAGCTATTACTGAGTTTTTCCACTTCATTCAAACTCTTCATTCAATATTCATCATCCTGGTTTTCCTGAGTCATCAATTCCTTCACCTATGCATGCATATATTATGAAGGACACTATGCAAAGCACAGTTGAATGAAACATGGCCCCTGCCCTCAAGAAACTTGGAATTCAGAGGAGGAAGAAACAATTAAATCAATTAGTACAGTACAACTTAAAATGTCAGCACATGGGTTACAAGATCATGGAAGAAACTTACCCAAATTGCCTTGATGTGTAGGATGGAATTGCTGAAGGAACTGTTGCCTGAGCTGAGTTTTGAAGAACAGTGACAATTTGCTGAATAAAGAAGAGTTGGGGCTGGGAGTAAGCATTGTAGACCTAGGGAACAATATGCATGAGGCCTAACCTAACAGGATGAATTCTACAAATTATAACTAGTTCAGAGCAAATGAATTCTGCAGCATGGGTGCCCTGTATCTGTGTGTTTTTATGCATATGTAAGCTATGGCTTAGCCTTTACAAAGCCTTAAGATGCTGTCCAGAAGTTCTCTCTGGGTCTAGCTCCCAGCTTCTCTCTCTAATATGTTGTGAGTGTGTGTGTGGTGTGTGTATTTTGAGTATATGCCTGTTGCAAATGTATATGCATGTGTTCCACATGTGCAGAACCTGTGAAAAACTTAATTCACGTCCTTTATTCTCACAGAGAACTCTACATCATCCTACACATCTCTTCTGGCTCTTTCCTCCTTATGAGGAAGGCCGTGAGAAACTTCCTTCATGATCCTCCATACCCTTTGTATCACTGTATCCCATTCTCTCTTCTTAAGAGAAGCAGATGGGATGAACAGACTATGATTATTACCAAAATAAATTATACTAGCAACTGTCAGTCCCTTCCTGGGCAGTATATCTGTAGCAATGAAAAAGATATCTCTAGTGTCCCTGTTCAATATCCCTATGTTCATAAATTTTGCTTTCTCAATTTTTAATTTCTACTAAAACAGAAACTGGCTCCTCGATATCTCCAGTGAGACAAGAGATTCGAGATTAGATGCCACAACATACCTCAAAAGTATATAAGCAGGTAGAATATTCCACCCAATCTCAATTCCTTGGGTCCCTCAGTCTTGGCCAATCTCCAGGGTCTTGCTATGGACTTTGTGTTCATTCCCACGGACAAGCCAGTCACCCAACCCTGGGAGCAGAACCACACAGACCACTGAAGAAGCTCACCATGAGAAGAGCTCTGTAATGTCTGTATGTAACTTACGTAGGGAGTAATCTGAATGTGGCACTCTGTAATTTTCTCTGTCTCCTTGGAATCTACCATTTCTCTCTGTAGTTCTTTCAAGGTACAGTCTGATGCAAAGAGAAGAGTCATCCCTGATTTGAGTAAATTCTAAGACTAACCCCATGAACTCTGTTCCTCTTCTTACATACTTAGCCTTTTTAAAATGAAGTCTTCTATGAGACAGAGAAGCCCAGGATACATCTTCCTGCTTGAATGATTTTTAAAAGACAAAAAAATGGGTAGAGGAGACGTAAGGAATAAAAACTCTTCTTCAATTACATATGCCTATGTAGATTGTTCTGGTTATGAGATCACACTTTTCATGAAAATCTCAGAGGACTTGGTGTCCTCTAAAAGGTTAAGAACCCCTGATTGAGAGAGATCTTGAGCAATGGAATAAAAATTCTGCTTCTTCAGAATAAAGTGGATGTGCATATGTCATCTCCCCTCAGATAAGTTTGATGCTAATTGCTCATTCAGGTATGAATCCTTTCCATCTGACACCACTGCTGCTTCCTGATGTACCTGCAACTTTTGTGATTTTACTACCCATGCAAAGAGTCGCTTGCCGCCTCCAGCAAAAGACACGAGCTATTTATTGCCTCACTTTACAGATGCTGCTGGAGATCACATTTAACAATACAAATATCACAGAATTGTCTTTGGATGTCACAAGCTGCCAAAGTATAGTTCAAACCAGAGCCTGATAACCTACTTTGCAAAACTCTATGCTAGTGATTTTACACACATTCCAGGCTTACTTAGACAGGGCTAAAATGGAACCTAGCTTTTAGCAGTTATACTCTTTTGTTGATATCTAAACAGTAGTGCTTATCTCTTGCTTTGTGACTTATCTCACAAGTATGTATAATTGCAGTATTTCATTACTGGAAACAAACTTCAACATTTACTACAGCATGCAACAATGCAGTGAGCAGTTCTATTTGAGCTGCAGATGTACCGCAAAATAAATGTAATCTTGTCTTACCTAAATATTCATCTTTCATTTTGGAGGAACACACACACTCACATGCACACACCACTTCTAGTGCTTGCTTTGTTCTGAGTTAACTGTAGACATATCTAAAACTTTCCAGGTTTGCATGGAGCTGTCTACCAGACAGGAAGGTGAAGGTAGCGATGGCAGGTACAGTAGGACAAGATTACCTGAGAAATCCTGGCAAGCCCCTTCACCCCTCCATGCCTCAATTTTCTCAGCTTTAAAATTGGATAATAACAATTTCAGAGAGTTATTACATGAGGATTAAATCAAATGAGTTAATCAGTGTAGAGTCTTCAAACCAGAACATGCCACTACACAAATGTTCATTAGTAGTACTGTTATTATCTCACAAGTGGGCGCAAGAATGGCACCTTATAGCATGACAGGGCTTCCCTCAAGTCAGACGGGTTAGTGCACATGCAGCATTTAGAAGCATTTCCACATGTGTGAAAATGATGCAAGTGCTAACTGTTGCTATTTCATCTCCTGGAGGCATTATTGTAAAGACAGTGTTCAAATGCACTTGTTGTATTCACTGACCCTCCACTATCGATTTTGTGGACTTATGTGCATTTTGGACCTTTTTGTTACACGGCCAAATATTGTGCCAGGTGAAGAGGCCAAGGTTGGAAATTAGGACAAAGGAAAAGGAAAAGAGAAAGAAACAGTAATCGATACAAGAGGCACTTACTGAACTATTTTATGACTGATTAGCAAGTGTAGCTTCTTCTGCATTCTCTGTTTTCTTCCTTCAGGGAATTTTCCATCATTTTAGGTTGGTTTAAACTGTGTCCAATCACTATA
This sequence comes from Macaca nemestrina, assembly GCF_043159975.1. Classification (NCBI taxonomy): domain Eukaryota; kingdom Metazoa; phylum Chordata; class Mammalia; order Primates; family Cercopithecidae; genus Macaca; species Macaca nemestrina. The sequence goes on along the minus strand of NC_092139.1, from coordinate 8,962,340 downwards.
ACCAAGCTTTATAAAGAGATAGGAGATTCTCTTTTTATTATTTTTGGTCAGTGATGTTCCAGCTTAAACTAATTACCAGGAGGCCCAAGGTGCTCATTCACTCACTTTTATATGAAACTGCAACACTTTTGTTTTCAGTTGGGAAGAAATTTAAAGTGTCTGGATTTGAAAAAGAAATGCTTCTAGCTAGTACCCATCTATACCTGTAGTCATAATGATGATGACAACAACATCAACGCAATCCAGGCATCACTTGGGGTCCCACATCCCTCAAGATCTGGGCAGCGTTGCTCCCAATCCAATGTCACAGGCTAACGGAGCCTTCAAGAGTACTTGTCTCACCCATATGACTGCTAGTGCCCATTGGATTCTGCTCTCAGCATCCCATTCCCAACCACATATGTACAACCTTTGGTAAACCCAGAAGTTCCATGAAGCATGTAGCTCCACTGAGGGCTTTGACCTTCCTTTCCTCTTTCCATCTCATATCTTCCTCCTCTCTCACTCTCATGAGCTAGCATTTTCTCTCATCTCATGCTAGGAGATATTGCTCCCTTCTTGACAGATTTGGTGTCAGCCAAAATCCATGTTCCGGCAACAGATGCAACTAAGAGAATAAAAATATCCTTGATGCATTACATTCTTTAAGTTCTTACTATTAAAATTTTCAAGCTTTTGTCTATCTCATTTAAAATGTCCATTTTATGGTTTAATGACACCATTAAGTAGGTGTAATCACTATTATCATCCTCACTAATCTTGATACCAGTAATTCTCAACTGGGAGCAATTTTTCACCTACCCTACCCCTCTGGCAACATTTGGCAATGTCTGGAGACATTTTTGGTTGTCATGGATTGGGGGCAGGAGATGCTTTAATGGGTAGAGGCCAGGAATGCTGCTAAATGTCCTACAATGCATAGAATAGTCTCCCAGCTCCAAAAGTCAATAGTGCCAAGGTTGAGTAACCTTGCTTTATGCCTATTGCAAAACTCAGCCTTAGGTTAGCCAAGTCATCCAAGGATACAAGTATGAAAGGGCAGAGGTGAGGCTCTACTGGTTCTAATGGCTTTCCAAATCCAGGCTCTCATCTATGACATAAGCTACCTGTCGTAGTTATCTATCACTAAGAAGCAATATTACCAGAAACCTAGAAGCTTAAAACAACATCCTGTGCACAGCTTACCAAGGTACTCAGAGTCTCACAAGGGTGTGATTCAGGTGTCTACTGGGGCTGTGGTCCCATCTAAGGCTGGGATAGGGAAGATTAGCTTCCACAATTAATTAGTTATCAAAATTTACTTTCTTGCCACTATAGGACCAAAGTCCACAGTTTCTGCTGCCCCAGTTCCTTGAGGCTGTCCACGATTCCTTGCCACAAGGGGCTCCTCAACATGACCACTTGCTTCCCCAAAGCTAATAAGGGACAGACTCCAGTATGATGTCATGTAATCATGTACAGTCCCATCATCTTTGCTGCATTCTATGTGTAAGAAGCAAGTCACAATCCCCCCTACACTTAATAGAAGGAGATCACACAAGCTCATGAACACCAGGAGGTGGGGATGGGACCATCATAAAAACCTTTCCACTGCACTGTTAATGGTTTCACTACCTTGAAGATAGTTTCCTTCCTGGGTAGCAATTTCAAGAGCTGTATCCTCACAAATGTGTACGTATCCATCAATTCTTACAGACCTCGACGAGTATGTACAGAAGGTCTACTGTAAGCGTGAAGGCCCCGTGCTGAGGGAGGTGAGCATTCCTGACACTGACTTAAGGCAAACACAGCAAACGTAATTCTGGAAGTTGGCTTGATGAGGTCGTTGGACCACTGCACTGAATCCATACCCCCTGCTACAGTGTGAAGATGATGATCAACAGAGCCCTTTAAAAAACAAAAGAATTCAGACTGTCTCATGAAAGACAAACAAATTCATTACCTTAACTTTGAATGGCACACAACTGATTCCTTCCTCTAGCCCCTTCTCCTGTCTCTTCTTGTCCTGTTCTTCCCCATAGTTACTTTTATTTATCCTTCCATTCTATTTCTTACTTTTCCCACCCAGGCCCTTGCTAGACACTCATGAGGGCTTTCAGGCATAGAGAGGTCAGAAAATTCAGAATGAAAATGCTACAATTATTCCAATAATTGTCACATATATTAATTGGAGACTTTGGGTGCAAACAACAGAAATGAATTCTGGCAAAGTTAAATAGGGAACAAAGGAAAAGGTATATGATGGCTCAAATAGTCGAAGCAACCAGCGTTAGAGTAGAAAACTGAGAAACTCATAGCTTCAGGTAGGAGTTGATTGACTGCTTTCTAATGGCCGTGAACACAGTGCCTGACAGGTATTTTTTCAACCTTGCCTCCCCTTTCCTTCCCTTCATTTAGAATTCCCAGTGTCTTTTTTTTTTTTTTTTTTTAAGATGGGTTTTGCCATATTGCCCAGGCTGGTCTCAAACTCCTGAGCTTAAGCACCACCTCAGCCTCCCAAAGTGCTGGGATTACAGGCATGAGCCACCGTGCCTGACCCCCAGGGTCTATTTTTCCCACCTTTGTGCCTATGTATATCAAATGTTTTGCTCCCATTTACTAGGGAAAATATGTGGGTTTTGTGTTTCTGTTTCTGCATTAAAGCATATAAGATAATGGCATCTAGCTGCATCTATGTTGCTGCAAAGGACATTATTGCATTCTTGTTTATGGCTGTGTTGTATTTGGTGGTGTATATGTGCATTTTCTTTATCCAATCCACTGATGAGCATCTAGGTCAATTCCACGTTTTTGCTATCATGAATGGTGCTGTGATAAACATACTAGTGCAGGTGTCTTTTTGTTAGAACAATTTATTTTCTTTTGGGTACATACCCAATAACGGGACTGTTGGGTTGAATGGTAATTCTATTTTTAGTTAAGAAATCTGCAAACCACTTTTTTACAAGGACTAAACTAATTTAAATTTCCACCAACAGCATCCAAGTGTTCCCTTTTCTAGACAACCTCGCCAACATCTGTTGTTTTTAACGTTTTAATAGTAGCCATTTTGAAACGACACCCTATTCAATCAATAGTACTGGGGAAACTGACTAACCAAATGCAGAGGAATGAAACTGGATCCAGTTTAACTCTTTCTTGGGGCTAAGAGCAGTGGTTTGGGTACTCATGCCAGAGACTTGGTTCTGAGGTTTGCTCAACTGCTTAAAGGACACATGACCTTGTGTAATTCATTAAGTCACTCGGTGTCCTCATCTGCAACACGCAGATGGAAATAACCTCCTATATCAATAGAGCTGTTGAGAGAATTAAATAAGCAGCCTGATATGTTGTAAGTATTCAACATTCAATATATGTTAGAAATGTCTCTTTCTTTTCTCTTTTACTAGATGTTTGCCTTCAATTCGTGTACTATTTTTGGTTTTGGCTTTCATATTCTCACACAGTTTTTTAAAAGCACCCAAGGGTAGCTTCAAGAGTGTGTGACCCGCAAGTCATTCAGGGCTCCATGCTCAGAAGCACCCCTTGTTTGGTTGAATGCCCTGCTGTTACTATCTTGAAATTCTTAATTTTTTAAGGGGCTTCACATTTTCAGTTTTGCTCTTTATTATTTTACACAGCTATATTAGGTTGTCCTTGCATTACTATAAAGAGATGCCTAAAACTGGGTAATTGATAAGGTAAAGAGGTTTAATTGGCTCGCTATTCTGCAGGCTGTGCAGGAAGCATGCTGCTGACATCTGCTTCTGGTGAGGCCTTAGGAAGCTTAAAATTATGGCAGAAGGGGCAGGGAGCAGGCACATCACAAGGCAAGTGGGAGCAGGAGAAAGGGAGTGGGGAGGTGCCACACTCTTTTAAACAACCAGATCTCACTTGAACTCAATATCACTCATTGCTGTGGGGAGAACACGAAGCCATTTGTGAAGAGTCCACCCCCCATGACCCAAACACCTCCCTCCAGGCCCCACCTCCAACACTGGGGATTACATTTCAACATGAGATTTGCAGGACAAACACCAAAACCATATAAAAACCTATGCTCTGGCTGGGTGCGGTGGCTCATGCTTGTAATCCCAGCACTTTGAGAGGCCAAGGAGCCGGATCACTTGAGATCAGGAGTTGGAGACCAGTCCAGTCAACACGGTGAAACCCTGTCTCTACTAAAAATACAAAAATTAGCTGGGTTTGGTGGTGGGCGCCTGTAATCCTAGCTACTTAGGAGGCTGAGGCAGGAGAATTCCTTGATCCCAGGAGGTGTAGGTTGGGTGCAGTGAGCTGAGGTCACACCACTGCACTCCAGCCTCCAGCCTGGGCGACAGAGCAAGAATTCACCTCAGGGAAAAAAAAAAAAAAAAAAAAAAACTATGCTCTCAGACAGTTGTCAATCAATCCCCAAGGTGCAGCTATCTCATAACACTTATAGCACTGTGATGGGCAGGATACATATTTGGAGAGTGGAGACATCCCAGGACTGAAGACACAAGCTTCCTGTCCAGCTCTGAGCAATACAGCAATGCAAGGACAGGGCACAGAACAAGTTTGGAAAAGTTTCTCTTTTTCTGGAACTGTGGGCAGAGAAGGGATCTCAGATCTACCTCAGGTCAGCAGCATAGTTACAGCAAACCTCCATTTCACTTTGTTTAGAGAGGTTACAGATAAAGTACGTTTTTGTTTGTTGCTTGTTTTATATTGTATTGTTTTGTTACCCAATTTAGATCTTGCTTTTTTTATTAATGCTGCTTGATCACAACCTGTGGTAATTAACCAACCCTTTGGATGTGGCTTAATTTTAATTAAACAATGCTCCAATTCTTAAAAGGCTAAATGTTTGTTTCTCTTGCAACTCTTATCACAAGGCAATTTTGTAGTACTTTATATAGATTTTCTGAGAAATTGCTTTATCAATTTTTCCCTGCAGCTGTACACTGAATCTGACTTGTATTGCTAGCTGTTGCTTTAAATTAATTTCCTAATTTTTCCAGTTCTTTCTATTTGGCTAGTTAGTCCCTACATTAAATTTCTTCACCTTGTGATTAACAATTAACAGTACTTATGACTGTTCCATGGCTATCAAATTGGCCTTGCTGGGTTCCACATTTATCTTGCCTTAATGATCAAATGTGTTTGGTGTAAGATTTTTTTTTTCTTGACTTCAGCTTTCTATATTCTGGGATCTACAACTCAAGCTGTGTCCCTTTAGCCTCTTACATCATCACCAGCAATAAAGATTTTACTGTCAGGACTTGGCTGACAAATTTGCAGGCTCTTTATTACTGGTGATGATGGACTATAAGAAGCAGAAAAAACACAGCTTGAATCTCATTCCCAGCTTGAATTTGCAAGGCTGGCATTTAGAAAAATGATGTTGTGATTTCACAAACCAAGAAAATACGAAGATGCAAGTCGGAGAATTAATAAAACACCTTCCCCCATCTTCTTCTGAAATGGCTTTGGTGAAGTCATTGCGCAGTGTGGATTTGGTCAAGTCTCCACCAACAAAATTGAATGTTTACATAATTCATGTGAATTCCTCTCACCTCAGGTACCTGCGTAACTTCAGCTAGAGGCATGTGAAGGACTGAACTATCTTACTCCATGGCAAGAAATTTTCGTGTTGGGTTCTAAGGGTACACCAGAAAAATCATGCTTCAGTGGAAACCTAAGCATTGTCTAGCCCAGAGAATTATCTACTCTATGGGAGCTATTTTACAACTCTGTAAATGACAGATAACTAATAGCAAAGCAAAATAATTCTTGTCTATAGACATCCAAATTCTGCCTTGTTCAGCAGTTCAACTGACTTCCTTCTCTCATTGCAGAAGGAGCTGATTTTGCCTCCATTTGCACTTTTGGTTCAACATTCCTTTATTTCAGACTTCTCCTTTCCACCAATTATAAGATCCCCCAGGTTTCCTCATTGAGTTAAAATATCTAACACATGTTCATTTTATCTGAGTCATGATTTTTTTAAAAATTATATTTTAACAATATTTAATCGCTGTAGATAAACTGTAAAATTATAGTTCGATAAAGTAATAAGGTAAAGTACTGCTAGAAAGTAGTTGAAGGCCACATTTGGGAGTCACTACACATGGTTTCTAATGCCAGATTTTTTCCTTGCTATCTGGGCAAATTTAAATGCTTCTAATTTCATTACCTCATATATAAAATGTAGATAATAATAATATCTACATTGTGGGTAAATAATACAAATTACTACACATTTTGATTAGTCAGTATTATGTGTTATTATGTTTATAATATTAATTATCCTTATACAGAATTTAAAATGTACTGATGCATTATTTAAACATTATCAAAATGAACTTGTTAATTGCTTAAGAATTCCAATTGAAGTATTTTTACTCTACTCTTGAGCTTCTAATATAGTGCATCCCATCCCTTCAAAAAGGAGTGATTTGTTTCATAAGTATCTTGTCATAAGACTTTAAAACTTTCTGAGCCACTTCAATTATTTACCTGCATAGTGGGTATATATATATATATATATACACACACACACACATATATACACATAGTGTGTATATATTTCATATATATATATAGATAGATAAAATTCCAGATCAGACCCAGTTTCTGCCTTTCTGTTTCTGAGAAAGTAACAAGAATCTAAATGTATATTGTCAGCAAACTCAGATGTGACTAGGATCCTGGCAGGAGAGGAAAGCACAGAAGCAGCCTGCTCCACTGACACTGATTCGGCTCCCACCTGAAGTACCGCTTTCTGGCTGTGCGGTCAAAGCCACACGAAAAAAGAAAGGGGAGGTCCCAAAACCTCACCCACCGTGTGGACGCTGCTGTATCTCAGCAATATGGATTGAGAGCCTCAGGGTCACTCATGTATCCTTTGAAGCTGGTATTACACTTTTGGGAAAAGATCCTTAAAAAAAAATCCAAGCTATATATAGAGACTTAGGTACAAAGGTCTTTACCACAGGACAATTTCTGACAGTGAAAAATTAGAGATAACCTTAATACCCTACACAAATAAACAAAGATGCTTCTTCCTTAGGATGGAATATTACTCAGCTATCGTCAGCCAGGTTTTTCAAAACTGTTAATAACATGAAAAATTCTCACAATGTTAAATGTAAAAACAAACATAAAATTATATAGTCTATGCCTCCTATTTTGTAACAATTCACACACACACACACACACACTCCAGTAGCGCACGCACGCCAGTGTATGCAAAATGCACAGAATGAAAAGTTAGAGCAAACTGACCAAAATATTTACAATTATTAAGTAATTATTTCTGTGTAGTAAGATTGTGGGGATATTTCTATTTTTCCTTAGATCATTATGAATGGTCCAAACATTAAACAGTGAGCATGTGTTACTATTATAGTCGATGAAAAAAAGTTATTTAAAAAACAAGAACCTGCAGGCCATATTAATAACCGTATTCAAAGCCTACGGAAGTTACCACTGATAGCTGAGGACATCATGCAAAAAGAACAGGAGAAGGAGAAGGGTTGTTGCCATCACCACAAAAGTCCCAATGTGCTACCTCTATCAGCCACATTGTCAATAACAGTTGGAGTTTTTTTTGTTTTGTTTTGTTTTTTTACCAGGGATTAATTTCTGGCAGAAGACTTAATTGAGCTAAATATAGATTCTGTTACAAGCTATTGTTTTGTTTGCATAGCCAGCAGTCTACATTGTTTCTAGAGGACCTTAATGTGCTTCTACCTCAAGATGACCTTTGAAGAGTTACCCTTTAGTAGAAAGAAGTACAATGGTCACCAAAAGTGGTTATTCCACAACCATCAAAACAATATTAGACAATTTTGCATTCATATTTTAGTCTTATTCCTGATTTCTGACAACCCTGATGTTAACAGCTTTTAGAAGTTTTAGATGTTTGCTTTATTTTCTCTCTTTCACACCATTACCAAGAATTTATTATCAGATAACTAAAGTTTGCACATTTTAAAGGATTAACACAGTAAATTTAAAATTTTCATTAAGCTGCCCTACTGCTAAAATGTACAACTTGATTATGTACAAAATAATTTCAATTAAGAAGGTAATATATTTTTGCTGTGGTAACAGAAAGCATTTGGAAATAAATTACCTATGTTTATCACTAGCAGCGAGTTAAGCTATTATGTATTCAGAAACAAACAAAAATAAAGCTTATCATATATATATACACACACACATATATCCTTTTAGAAAGTTATTTTATGTATGCAAATGCAAATACCCTTGTGGTTGACAACTGTAATTAAGGTTTCTCTCCAGCCTTCAAAGAAATAGTGTGTTTCCCTTTCTTCCCGCAAAGTAGTTCATCCAGTTGGTACACCTAATTGAACCTGAAATTTCATACGTTCCACAAGATCATGTTAATCTCATCATTTTCTTCCTCTCTTAGCTTGGTTAAAGGCAAAGAGTTTATTGAGAGAAGCTGTGATTGGCATGTCTTCTGCTGACCAATTGCAATTTCCTCTCCTTGTAAACTCTATTTAGTGTTACAAAAACAATTCAAAGGCAGATTGTAGATGCCAGGCTTTTCCTCTGACCTTTAAATCAAATTTACAATTTCACAGGGTAGTATGCCTTCAAGCAAAATCTGTCAGCTTAATAAAGTGGAAATTTTCTGCAATAAATCTGCAATAAATTTCTACCATTCATGAAGAAAGGTAAGCTTTACTTATTGTTGAATAGTTCTGAACAAGGGCACAAGCTTCTTGGGTGAAATAAAAACAAGTGCTGTTAAATGTAAGAACAACTCTAAATAATGAAAGAAAAAGGGTGAGTGGCATAAATATAATGAGAAAACGAAAGAAACACAGAGGAAGAAAAACACGATAGAAGAAAAAAGATGACAGAATTACAAAGAGGCAAGACCAAGACAGGAACAATGGGGAAACAAAGAAGGGACACAAGGAAAAACAGATGATTAATTTTTGTCTCATTTTGCCAATGAGTACAAGATCATTATAATCGTAAGATCTCCTGTGTAGGATACATAAAATCACTGTTTTGGGGGTGATGAACCACAACTGTACTTTAATCCTTGCTGAGTCTCCGTGTGTGTTTGTTATAGCACAAAATGATCTAATGGCTTATTCTATTTTCCAAACAAGTAAATGCCAAGTATTTGCTAAGGAAACTAAGGTCAAATATATACATTTGTTTTCTCTAGTTTCTAAAGGAAATCCTACTGATTCCCACTGACAGAGGACCACATACATTTAAGAGACCAACAGATATACCCATTCGCAAAGAAGCTGGTAACAAATCACCAAAACAAACAAATTAAAAAACCCCAAAACATCACAGATAAACTGTCACACGATTAAAATACTCTCCAATGCAAGACCTCTTCCTAGATGTGGATTGATTGACTTGCTCAATATTTTTAAAACATTGAATTAGCTGCCAATACACAAAAACAGAAGAACTCATGGTTTTAAAAATCCAGATTTCTCAGCTCCTCAAAAAATCAGAACTCTAGCAGCATTCCTATGTACTGATGATTAACTGGAGCATAAGCTGCTCTTGCCACAGACCCCCACATTACCCACTGCCATCCTTGCACCTGCTCATTTGGATTATTTGTTTGAGCACTGCTATTGGTGAAATTTACAACTCTCACTATTAAGATGATTCGGCTCGGTATTAGTTTCCTATTGCTGCTGTAACAAATACTGCAAACATAGTGTCATCTAACGCTACAGCTTTATCATCTTACAGTTCTGAAGGTCAGAATTTCAAGATGGTTCTCACAGGGCTAAAATCACAGTGTTGGCAGAACTGCGTGATTTCTAGAGGGTCTCAGGTAAAATCCATTTCCTTGCCTTTTCCAGCTTATGGAGGCCACCTGCATTCTCTGCATGCTCATGTCCCCTTCCTCAATCTTCAAGCCAGCTGTGTAGCATCTTCCATGTCTCTTTCCCTCTGACATTCCTGCCTCCCTCTTATAAAGACCCTTGTGATTACACACCTGGATAATACAGTATAATCAATGCTTCTTGTGCTTTTATTTTTATTTATGTAATTTTTTTTGAGATGGAGTCTCACTCTGTTGTCCAGGCTGGAGTGCAGTGGTGTGATCTCACTTCCTGTGCTCTTTAACTTCATCTGCAAAGGCTTTTTCACCACATAGGCACAGGTTCCAGAGATTAGAACATGGACATCTTTGAGGGGCCATTTATCAGCGTGCTACAGGCTCCATCCTCAAAAGAACAAAGAACCTTCAAAAGCCATACATGTTGAAGGCATTGGCTCACACATTCAGGAAAACCAAGACAAATAATAAGGCAAACGTTGTAAAGGCATATCTCAGACATAGAAGCATAAAGAGGTTAGAACACAGGTTTTTCCTGATGCTCCCTCCACTTCACTATACCATTTACCATTTCTCTCTTAAAATGTATTTCGACACAATGTTTTCTTCAAATTGCAGCATTCTTCATATTGAGAACAAGTTTTCACACCAAATCATTTGCCTGTCAGTGGAAGATGCATGAAACCATCTTTGTTACCTCTACCCTCTTCTACCTTCTACATTTCTACTGATTACAATTAATTAGCCCCTTTTTGGGCACCAGTGTTGTCCCAGGCATTGTGCAAAGTTCTGTCCAACTTTACAGGGCTCATTTTGTCTAATCTTCACAGCAGGAGATTTATCTTACAGATGATACTTAGGCCCAAAAACAGCTCATTGACTTGTCCAAACCCACACAGTTATTAAATACAGTATGGCTTGACCTTGGAAGTCAGATCCTCTTGGTCATCAATTTATAACAACTGATTTATGGCACTAATTTATGACACTCTGGTCAACTATCCCCATATTCTTGTTTGAAAGTGTTTCTACTAGATGGAGAATTTCATGGAAATTTTTAAAAATGGATTTGAATGTTTTAAATTGTTCACCAAAAACAGTAAATAATCAGATCAATTTCCTCTTAACCACGTTTTGAATAAGCTCATGGTGCTGCTTTGGAGAAAGCAAACAGCCTGAAAACACCTTGAACTTTGGAGAAAGAGGGGAGAAATACATTTTACTTAAGACAGGACTTTAAATCAAATACATATGAGGTTATGAAGGAAAATGAATTAAATAACGTGACAGTGAGATGCTTCTAGTGCTGTCTGGTGGCCAGTGAAAGGTGACTCCTTGGTATGTTTTTGCCAATCTGTTTGCATTTTCCTTGGCCATGTTCTTTCCATGACCTTGAGATAGTCATGTAGCCTTCTATCTTGGTGTTTTCGGTTAGACATCTATCAAATAAAAAGTATTATTTCAGCCCCTGTTTTCTTAAATGGATAGAGAGTAACTCAAAAATGAAAATCTGGACCTGAAAAATCATTTAAGAAATAATTCTCAAATTTGCCTCTTCTCTCCACCTACACCACTACCTCTGTAATCAAGTTAATCATCTCTCACTTACTGTGTGCCTTAGCTTCCTGACTGGTCTTGGTGATTCCATTCTTGTCCCCAGCACACCTGATCTTCATATTGCCACTGGTGCAACCTTAATACAATTACTGAACTCTTCCATTTGACACACCTCAATGGCTTCCCAGTTGCCGTCTAAATAAGAGTTACAGGGCATAACATAACTTACCTGTTTATCTGTCTCCCCGCTAACCACTTTGACCCCATCTTCCCCAAGTTTAACTAACCCCTTTGACTTCCTCTCCTTCAAGTTTAACTAACCCCTTTGACCTCATTTCCTCCAAAGTTTCCCATAGGTATATGCCTTTGTCAAACATGCTCTTGACTAAACATGCTCTATTCCTACCTCTCTCATTAACTGCTTCTCATTCTTGCAGGCTTTGATTCTCATAGAGGAGGCTTATAAAGAAGTCCTAATACAGAAATATCATCATAGGCTTTCTAGGTTGACCTAATATTTAACTTTCTGCTGTACTTAGCAAATAGACACTTAGTTGTTTCCATTTATCCAACCTCAAATCCTGGGCCATTAACACATTTATGTAAATGAAAAGATTCCAACTCTTACTGCAAACACTTAGGGGAGATTATTAAAAACAAACAGGGCTATTGGCCTGTAGTTTTCTTTTCTTGCAATGTCTTTGACTAGATTTGGTATCAAGATAGGTAGGGCTGGCCTCATACAATAAGTTTGGAAGTATTCCTTCTTCAATTTTTTTGGAAGAATTTAAGAGGGCTTGGTGTAAATTATTTAAATGGTAGAATTTAGCTATGGAGCTATCTAGTCCTGGGCATCTCTTGGTTGGGAGATTTTTTTTTATTACTGACTCAATATTCTTATTCATGATTGGTCCATTCCAATTTTGTTTCTTCATGATTTAGTCTTGATAGGTTGTACATTTCAAAAAAATGTATTCGTTTCTTCTGGGTTATCCAATTTGTTGGCAGATAATGGTGCATAGTAGTCTCTTATAATCCTTTATATTTCTGCAGCATCAGTTGCAATGTCTCCTCTTTCATATATGATTTTATTTGTTTTAGTCTTTTCTCTTTTTTCTTAATCTAGCTAAGGGTTGGTCTATTTTGTTTATCTTTTCAAAAAAAGAGCGTGGTGTTTAATTTTTACATATCTGTGAATTTTCCATTTTCCCTTCTCTTTTTAATTTCCAGTTTCATTCTATTGTGATTAGCAAAGATACTTGGTATAATTTCAATTTTTATTAAATTTGTTGGGATTTGTTTAAGCCCAGACATATGATCAATCCTGCTATGTGTGCTTGAGAAATATGTACATTCCATGCTGGGTGGAATGTTCTGCATATTTCTGTTAGGTCCATTTGGTGTATAGCTTTGTTCAAGTTTGCTGTTTCTTTGTTAATTTTTGGTCTGGATAATCTATCTGTTATTGAAAGTGGTGATTAAAGTATTCTACTATTATTATATTTCTGTTTCTCCCTTCAGCTATGTCAATGTTTGCTGATATATATTTGGATTTATATGCATAGCTCTTATATAGGTGCTCTGATGTTATATGCATATATATTTATAATTATTACATCTTCCTGATTAATTGACCTTTTCCTTTATCATTATGTATTGAACTTCTTTGTCTCCTGTTACAGTTTTTGATTTAGAGTCTATATTGTCTATGTGTAGACACCCCTGCTCTCTTTTGGTTACCACTTGCATGGAATATCATTGTTTTATTCCTTCACTGTATGTTTTTAAATTTAAAGTGAGTCTCTTATAAACAGCATACAGTTTGATCTAATCTTTTTATTCATTCAACTACTCTATGTCTTTTCGTTGGGAAATCTAATACATTTATATTTTGTTTGTTTTGTTTTTAGAGACTTTATTTATAGAAACATTTTAGATTTACAGAAAGATTGGGCAAAAGGTAGAGCTTTCACATACCCTCTCCCATTCCTCCAAATAGTTTCCCTTATTATTAACAGCCTGTATTAGTTCAGTGCATTTGTTAAAATTGTTGAATCAACAGTGTACATCATCATTAACTAAAATTTATACTTTACATTAAGGTTTATTTGTGGTGTACATTTCTATGGGTTTTGACAAATGTATATCATAAAATGCATTCATGTTTAAAGTATATTCCTCAAAATTTTGGTGATATTTAGCTATGTTTAATTGACTTATAACAACAGTACAGATTTATGAGGTATATGTAATATTTTGATGCATGTATACAATGTGTAATTATCAAATTAAGGTAATTGGCATATCCATCACCTCAAATATTTATCATTTCTCTGTGTTAAGAACATTCAAAATTTTTTTTCTAGCTTTTTTGTAATATACAATAAATTATTGTTAACAATAGTCACTGTGCTGTAGAATACTAGAACATATTCCTTATAACAATGATACTGGTAAACAACCTTTCTCCATCTGCCCTTCCTCCATTCCCTTCCCAGCCTCTGGTAACCATTATTCTACTCTCTACTTCTGTGAGATCAACTTTTTCATTTATGGGTAAGAACTTACTATCGTCATTTTGCTAATTGTTTTCCATCTGTCCTGTAGTTCTTTTGTGTATCTTTTTCTCTCTTGTTGTCTTCTCCCTTGTGATTTGTTGACTTTTTGTATTAATAAGCTTTGATTCCTTCTCTTTTTCTTTTGTGTAGATTTTATACATATTTTCTTTGTGGTTACCATGAGGCTTACATAAAATATCTTACAGTTAGAAAGTCTATTTTAAGCCAGTAACAACTTAACTTCAATCATATACAAAAACTCTGCACTTTTACTTCCTCCCTACAACACTTCATGTTATTTATATCATAATCTATATTGTTTTATATTGTGTATCAATAACAAATTTTTGTAGTTACAGTTATCAATACTTATTTTTTATTTTTATACTAGAATTAAAAGTGATTTATATACCACCATTGCAGTATTACAGTATTCTGTGTTTGTATACATACTAAACTTTACCAATGAGTTTTATACTTCCATATGCTTTTGTGTTGCTATTTAGCAACCTTTTTTCAACTTAAAGAATTTCCTGTAGCATTCCCCTTAAGTGCAGGGGCAATGAACTCTCTAAGCTCTTGTTTGTTTTGGAAAGTCTTTATCTCCCCTTCTTTTTTGAAGAAGAGATTACTAGGTATAGTTTTTAGTGGTTGGCAGTTTTTGTCTTTCATGATTTTAAATATGTTATCCAATTTCCTTTTGTCCTGAAAAATGTCTCCGAAAAATCTGTTGATAGTCTAGGAAACCATAAGTCAATATCCCTTGTGAACATAGATGCAAATATCTGCAACAGAATACTGGCAAACATAAATCAATAGAACATCAAAGGGATCATATATTATGACCAAGTGGCATTTATCCTTGGGATGCCAGGATGGTTCAACATGCTCAAGTCAATAATGTGATATACCACATTAACAGAATGAAGGACAAAAATCACAATCATTTCAAGAGATGCACAGAAAGAATTTGAAAAAATTCAACATCCTTTCAGGATAAAAACTCTCAACAAACTACATACAGAAGGAATTTGCCCGAACATTAAAGGCCATAAATAGAAAGCCTGCAGCTAATTTCATATTCAACAGTGAAAAACTGAAATCTTTTCCTCTAAGATCAAGAACAAGGCAA
Organism: Macaca nemestrina; assembly: GCF_043159975.1. NCBI lineage: Eukaryota > Metazoa > Chordata > Mammalia > Primates > Cercopithecidae > Macaca > Macaca nemestrina. The sequence continues at coordinate 8,947,273 of NC_092139.1, read as the reverse complement.
GGATTCCCACACTCACCACTTCTATTTAACATAGTACTGAAAGTACTAGCCAGAGCAATTAGACAAGAAAAATAAATAAAAATTACTTAAATCCTGATAGAAGAAGTAAAATTCTCTGTTTGCAGATGATATAGTCTTATACCTAGAAAACCCTAAAGACACCACAAAAATACTCTTAGAATAACCAAATTAAATAAAATTTCATAATACAAAATCAACATACAAAAATCAATTTCATGTCTATATACTAACAATAAATAATCCAAAATAATTACAAGAACAATTCTATTCACAATAACAACAAAATAAATACTTAGAGATAAATTTAAACAAGGAGATTAAAGAGTTATTAACTGGAAACTACACAACATTGATGAAAGGAATTAAAGAAGACACAAAGAAATGGAAAGCCATCTCATGGTCATGGATTGGAAGACTTAATATTATTAAAATGTCTAAAAAACTATCTAGATATTTAATCCAATCTTTATCAAAATGCTGGTGTCATTTGTTTACAGAAATAGAAAAAAGTCCTAAAATCCATAAGATGCCACAAAAATACTCAGAAGCAATACTGAGAAAGAATAAGGGTAAAGGCATCACACTTCCTGGTTTGAAAATACATTACAAAGCTACAGTAACCAAAACAGTATGGTACTGACAAAAAGAAATGTATACACCAATAGAACAGAACAGAAAACCCAAGAATAAATGCAGACATATACAGAAACTGATCTTTGACCAGGTGCCAAGAATACACAGGGAAAGGATAGTCTCATCAACAAATGATGTCAGAAATACTGAATATCCAGAAGCAAAAGAATGAAATTGCACCCTTTTCATATACCATACACAAAAGTAAACTCGAAATGGATTAAAGACTTAAAGGAACTGACACGATAAAACTCCTACAAGAAAACGTAAGACAAAAGCAAAATTTTTCCAGTCAATGATTTCTTGGATATGACACCAAAGGCACAAGCAATGAAAGCAAAAATAGATTAGTGGGACTACATCCAACTAAAGAGCTTCTACACAGAAAATAAAAAAAAATCAACAGAGTGAAAAATGTAATTTATAAAATGGAAAGAAATATTTGCAACTACATATATAATAAGGTGTTAATATTCTACAAATATAATGAACTACTACAATTCAATAGCCAAAAAAAAAAAAAAAGAAACCTGATTTTTTAAATAGCCAAAGGACTTGAAAAGACATTTCTTCAAATAAGTTGTACAAATGGCCAAAAGGTATATGAACAGATTCTCAGCATCATGAATCATTAGGGACATGCAAATCAAAAACATAATGAGATATTATTTCACACCTGTTAGGATGGCTATTATCATTTTTTAAAAGATAATAAGTGCTGGTGGGATTTGGAAAACTTGGAATCCTTGTGCACTGTTAGCAGGAACCTAAAATGGTACAGCACTATAGAAACAGTATTAAGGTTCTTTTAAAATTTTAAAGCAGAGCTACCATACGATCCAGCAATCCTACTTCCTGGTATATATCCAAAAGATTGAAATAAGGATTCTGAAGAGTTATTAGAATGCTCATATTCATTGTAGTGTAATTTACAATATTCACAACCAAGATACGGAAACAAATGTTCATCAATAAATGAATATACATAAATGTGACATATACGGCCAGGCACAGTGGCTCATGCCTGTAATCCCAACACTTTGGGAGACCGAGGCGGGAGGATCACGAGGTCAGATCAAGACCATCATGGCTAACACAGTGAAATCCTGTCTCTACTAAAAATACAAAAAAATTAGCCGGGCATGGTGGCAGGTGCCTGTAGACCCAGCTACTCGGGAGGCTGAGGCAGGAGAATGGTGTGAACCAGGAGGCGGAGCTTGCAGTGAGCTGAGATCGTGCCACTGCACTCCAGCCTGGGCGACAGAGCGAGACTCCATCCCCCCCCACCAAAAAAAAAAAAGTGGCATATACATACAACAGAATACTATTCAGCTTTATAAAAAGGAAACCCATTATATGTGGCATGTATGAAGTTGGAGGACACTATGCTGAGTGAAATAACCTAATCACAGAAGTTCAAATACACAAGATTTTAACTATACTCCTAAAATAGTTGAATTCATAGAAACAGAGTGTAGATGCTGCTTACCAAGGGCTGGAGGTGGGAGGAATGTGGAGTTGCTGATCGATGAGAATAAAGTTTCAGTTGTACAAGATGCATAAGTTCTCGATGCCTGCTGTACAACATTGTGCCTATAGTTAACAATAGTGTGCTGTGCACATAAAACTTAATCAGAGGGTAATCTCATGTTACATATTCTTATCACAATTAAAAATTAATTAAAGACTCTTTCCCCAAAGATTCTGACCCAATTTGTCTACGGTGGTTGTACAGATATTTAAGTTTCCAGGTGAATTTATCATGAACCAATGTTGAGAAGCACCGGTCTATGAGGATGAGTCGAGAATAAACTGAGTAATTACACAAACTTTTCTATCAAGGATGTCATCAGTCTAGATTATTTAATAAGGTAAATTTTCAGCAAGCAAGGAGTATATATTTTAGCTGTCCAGGGTGCATAGTTACGTATCAGGTGTACACTTAATTGTACACCTTGTCTTATAAGATGAACTTAGAATAGATGAGGTGGTGAATAGACCAAAATGTAATCTTCCAATATCTCAGCATACACATTTAAACATGCACAAGCAGTATAATTACAACACTTATGATTTGTAAGGTTGATGGAAGAGTTCTGCTTAAAGGTAGCAGAGTATGAGGGTGAATGAAGAATTAAGCACATATTACTATTACCTATATATACCCCAGGAAGATGATAGTGAGACCTCCTTGCACCGCAGGATCCACTAAAATGTTCTACATCTCATTTTTTTTCCATAAAAAGAGCTCTAGTCTGTTTTAAATAAGACTTTTTGTGAAAATGCCAATTTATGATTTTATATTTAAAACTATAGTTTTGAAGACAGAAATATTAGAAAATACAAAAAAAATAAATTTGGAAAAAAATTATATTGACACAACATGAATATTTTAGTTCATTCTCTTATCTGTATAAATGCATGGTTTATGAACTTAAATTAACACAATACATAAAGGTTTATGCCCTTTTTAAAACTAAATTTCAATTGTATCATGGGCATTTCTAATAGCATGTGTTTTTGAGAAACAATTCTATTGTGTATACATATAGTACCTATTATACAAATTTACATGTTTTATTTAACTATGTCTATCTTGTACATTTAGATTGATCTTAATTTTTCACTTTTACAAAGATATAAAAATAGAATAATGTGTGTGTGCAGGGGGATTGTTTATTGTTAAAGAGAATAATTGGGTTTAGGGCAACTAGCAATTCCATACACTGGTTTCTATGAATCTCACCATTGTGTTCTTGATATACCTACAAATTACAGATTTACCTGCCACTCCGCCCCAAGTGTTTGGAATCATTAGGTCTCAGACAATATGCATTTTTTAGTAAGTACCACAAGCAATTCTTATGCAGACAGATGGTTCATAGCTCCTACTTGTGAAACTGGTATCAGCCTTTTTAAAATTCTTACACATACTGGCAAACAGTCCATCAGAAAGATAACTTTTTATTTCCTTAAGCAATATATGATCATGCCAATTAAGATAAACTTTTAGAAATCCTGTGCTAATTTGATAAGCAATAAGTACATGTTGCTTTTCAAGATGTAACTTTTTGATTGCTAGTGAAGATGAAGGCCTATATATATTCTCCAGTCATAATGTATATTGTTCTGTAAATTTCTATTTCTTTTCATATCCTTTGCCCATTTTTTTCCATTAAGGTATCATTTTCTTCAATGGTTTTTAAGAATTCTTTTTATTTTAAAATTACTCCTTGGCTGAAAATATATTTCCTGGTTTATTGTTTAAATTTGAATTTTGTGGTGTTTATTTCTTGTCCTACAGAAGTTCTGGGTATTTACACAGGCACACAGTATATCTTTTGCTAAGCAGCCATCCAATCTTATTTCTGGCTTTTTTATGTCATTCTTTCCAGTCTTTCTATGCTGCCACTCTTGTTTTTTTTTTTTGTTTTATTTTTTACTTTTAACTCTTTAAGCCATCTGAAATTTATGTTAATACGTTTTCTTTTCTTTGTTTTTCTTTGAGACAGAGTCTTGCTCTGTCACCCAGGCTGGAGTGCAGTGGCGTGATCTTGGCTCACTGCAACCTCTGCCTCCCAGGTTCCAGCAATACTCCTGCCTCAGCCTCTCAAGTAGCTGGGATTACAGGGACCCTGCCACCACACCCAGCTTTTTTTTTTTTCCAGTAGAGATGGGGTTTCACTTTCTCTAAGAAAATTAACTCATTTGTCACCGGGCATGGTGGCTCATGCCTGTAATCCAAGCGCTTTGGGAGGCTGAGGTGGGACCAGCCTGGCCAACATGGTGAAACTGCATCTCCACTAAACTACAAAAATTAGCCAGATGTGGTGGTGCATGTCTGTAATTCCAGATACTCAGGAGGCTGAGACATGAGAATCACTTGAACCCAAGAGACCAAGGCTGCAGTGAGCTGAGATTGCACCACTGCACTCCAACCTGAGTGACAGAGCAAGACCCTGCCCCCCCACCAAAAAAGAAAGAAAATTATTTTTCAAGAGGTTCTGTTTTTAATATTTTTTTTATTATTTCTTGCTGTTATATGGCACAACTTTCTCTAACTAATATGTCAACTTGTTTCTCATATGAGCCTAGGAGGAGGTGTGTCATAGTCAGAGGCAACAGATGCTAATTATCTTATCACACTTCTCATGATTAGCACAAGTTGGAGATAAAGCTTCACCTGATGTGGTTTCATGTCCCTTTAATGTGCATTAGAATATATTGTTATTTTTAAAACAATAACACATTTTCTTAGAGAAAAACAATGCCTCTTTCCCAAATGAATTTTTAGAGGTTGCCACTTGGAACTCATTTATACAACCTTCAAACAGTAACAAAATGTCACATGCTCATGCTGCAACTGTTACTAGGTTATTTCAAGATTTTTATTAATATAACAAGATTCACTGGTGTCTACAGGATGTAAATGGAAATGTGATTAATATATGATTAATATATATCAGGGAAATATTTTGAACTAATAAATGTTGCCTTTCCCCTTCTTTCTATATACATATATATAAATTTCTCTCTATATATATATTCCTATATACTTTTTTCTCTATATACATATATAATATAGAGAGAGAGTAAAGTGAGAGAGAGACATATACATGTGTATGTATACATGCATAAGTATGTGTTTTGTTTTAACCTAGAGACCAGTGCCCCCATTAAAACTGGACCCATTCTAGAATAGCCTGCCCAAAAAAATCAGGACATAAAAGAGCCCAACAATAACAAAGTCTGGAAATCCTTGCCTTTTGATTGCAAGAGCTGAGCACTAGAAAAAGGTTTTTCTCTTTTTCTTTTTAATTTCAAAGTTGTAGCGGTATCTCAAAGAAGAGTTTATAACAGCTAATACAATTTTCTCACCACACAGCGTGGAAATAACCCTTTCTGGGATGAGGTAAGGGAAAATTTGATGAGAGAGAGAGAGTAAAAGATACCTTAAAGACAGACAAGAGGTTTCTAACTCTTGTTTTTACCCTGTACTTCAGCCAGGCCATGACCTTAGTGGGAAGATGGCAGCAATCCCAGAGAAATTGTACAAAACAGAGAGATGAGATGTCTTTTCCCGTGGTAGAGCCCAAGAAGACTAAAGAGCCCTTCATGGACTCCCTGCCCCCTTAACCTAACCAGGCCAACAGAGTGGCAGAGCAGCAGAGCTGGGTGAAAAGATAAAGGCAGAGAACCTGAGTATGGTCTCACACAGTCCTATAGACCAAGGTTTGGCAAACTGTCTGCAAAGAGCCGAACAGTAAGTATTTTAGCCTCTGTTGATCTTTGACTCTGCCGCTGTAATGAGGAGGCAGTCATAGACGACATGCAAACACACGGGCCAGGCTGTGTTCTGGTACACTTTATTTGTGGACTCAGAAATTTGAATTTCATGTAATTTTTGCATGTCATATGATTTTTGTGAGATTAGTTTTCAACAAATATAAAATTAAAAACATATTCTTAGGTCGCAGGCCAGACAAAAACTACAGCCAGAAGGCCACAGGCATGCAACCAGTGTGGCACACATGAGGATGGTAGAAAAGAACTTCTGTAAGCTTCGCATGAATACCCAAGGATGGGTGAAGATATGGATGAGAGAGTGGGTGAACTAGAAGATGACTTTCAGGAATGACAAGAGGATACTTGTAAAGGATACACTGTTAACTGTACAAGCAGTAAACCATGAAAGTATGGACATCAGTGGCAGTACAGTGGTGACACACCAAAGACCTGGAAGCTTGTTAGGGTGAGAAAAGAGCACTGGCAAGGACCACACGCCCCTCCTCTGAGGCCAAGCTGGCACACGACAACTGCACACCCACATCCCACACATCCCAGAACTCAGATCATCCACAGAGAGAAGGTAAGAATAATATAACACCAGAAGAGACTGAGTTGCTTTAACATGGCAAATTTAAAGGTTTTTTTTGCTATCAAAAGAAATAAGGATGTACAAATTGAACTAGTATCATTTATGAAGAAATAAGGAAAGTTATGTTTCAACACCTTAGTTATATGGCCCCTTAATATTCCTGACTGCCTGACGTATATCCAGTCTTATGTTTGTAGTGTCCCTCCACTTTTGAGAAAAATAAAATTCCTACCTGAAAGCACACAGCCAAAAAATTGTCCCCTTGATTTGAAGTGGCCCCTCCAACACATCAAATACTTGGGTCTATTTATCTGATTTGTCTGTTGGTCTCCATATTTCTTCTTGGTTTATAATCATACTGTGTAAATTGCTATAACTTCAGAAGAACCTAAAAACTGGCAACAAGTCTCATTTAATTACGCTGCTTTTAGAAAATTTAATCAACTTTCTGTATCATTCTTTCAAATGAGCATCAGATTTTGCTACAAGGGAAAAAATGAATTCCTCTGGGATGTTGATTAAAATTCATTTAAAGCTACAAATTAATTGGGAAAGATTTCACATCTTCAGAATACTAAACTTTACCATTTAGAAATATGGGTTTCTATATCAGAGTTAAGTATTCTATGTCTCCATTAAGGTTTCCATTATTTTAAAAATACAAGTATCCTTTAGGATTGTGTAGGTGAGTTTTTTAATTGTTAATGCAAATTTAATACATTTTATTATATATTCCGAGTATAAATTACTGCTATAAAGATCTTCATTTGTGTGCATTTATTGTGTATATAATCTTTTTTACTAAAAGCTCTTATTTCTTCTAATGGATTTCCAGATGATTCTCTAAGTTCCTCAGATAGATACACTATCCTCAAATAATAATTTTTTGTAATTGTACTAAGAGATATAAAAGTTCATAGTTCACCGAAAAGAATGCAAATTGATCCTTAAAGATGTGGGGAATAAAAACGCACCTTGGCTCATGAATAATGAGCTCCTATAACATGCTACCATCTACTCTTCACCCATCAGATAGGCAAAAATCCAAAGGCTTTGCAATACACTCTGTTGAGGAAGCTCTGAAAAAAGAGCCTGTTACCAATGGTGTCAATGACATTGCAAAGTGATGCACCTTCTCTGAGAGGAAGTTGGCAATATCTATCAAGAATCCATACAAATTTATCCTTTAACCTAGAAATTCCACTTCATGGAATCTTTCTCAGATACACTGCAAAAAATAAGAAAAGGAAATGCCAAAAACAGGAACAAGAATATTCATTGCTTTTGTACTTAGATTTTTTTTTTTTTTTTTTTTTTTTAGACAAGGCCTTACTCTGTCACTCAGGCTGGACTGCAGTAGCACAATCACAGCTTACTACAGCCTCAACATACCAGGCTCAAGCAATCCTCCAATCTCAGCCTCCCAAGTAGCTGGGACCACAGGTGCACACCAAAATGCCTGGCTCATTTTTAAACTTTTTGTAGAGATGGGGTCTCACCATGTTGTCCAGGCTGGTCTCAAACTTCTGGGCTCAAGCAATACTCCTGCCTTCTTTGGCTTTCCAAAGTGCTAGAATTACAAGAGTGAGCCACTATGCTCAGGCTTAGAATTTTTTAAAATTATTATTTATCAAGTAGTTCAACAATTTCTGTTCTTCCTTAATAACAAAAGCATTCAGAAAAAATAAATTGTTCTCCAAGAATAGATTTAGCAAGGCTCCCTATATTCTAATCTCTTGTTTTACTGTTATTTTCAAAGACTTTAATTTATTTGAGAGATTTTTCTTCATTTTTGGCAACCTGTTTATCTGAAAATCCACAGTACTGAAAGATCATTTCTTTATCCTTGAAATGTAAATGTTTTACTAATATGTTTGTCTTATTTAATTTGGCAACACTAATTGTTGGTCTTTTTGATTTTTAGATTTAATTATTTGGCTGGTTGGGTTTTTTAATGTTTGAGATTTAGACTCACTATACCTGTGTTCTCTTTTTCTGCAATTCTCGTTTTGTAGATTTCCTGGAACTATCCCCATCTCTTATTTTTTTCACTCATCATTTTTAGCACTTCTTTTTTGCCTGGGAATTATGGGTAATTTTTTTGATTTGCCTTCCATGAAACAAATTTTTTTTTTCAGTACCCACTCTGCAGTTCATTATCCCCACCTAAATTCAATCATTACTTAAATTTCCTTGCAGACATTTCAGTGACAGATTATTCCTTCCTACTTATTCTAACTCTGTAAACGTACTCATAAAGTAAATCTTAACAATGCAAATATTCTTTCAAATATTCCCCTAGTTTTGTAGCCAATCTATTTTTTAAAGAGGCATTTCCCTTAATTCTTTACGGTTGTTCATGACTTAAAACTGCAGTAGATTGAATACATTCTTTTGTGAACAATTTCTGTTTTAGCAGCTTTTGTTTTGTGTACCTGCAGGCCCCTTTTCTGGTTCACCACCACCTTCTAAAGTAAAGGCCTGATTTATTATTCTCATCTACTTATTTCCTGGAAATTGTACTGTAGTTCTCACAAGTATTTAGGTTAGTCCCATCTGCACTCTATGTGGCTAAAAGTACTCAAAATATCGACCATATTTAGGGCCTTTTCCTGAGTTCTAAAATTATTCCTACTTTTATCTTCAGCTGGTCGTATCCTGAAGACTTTAGAATTTTGGTCACATGTTACCCAGAAGATGACAGATGATGGATCATGATTTTGAATTTCAGGAACAACCACTACCTCTTTATCCAATAAACACACAAGCAATCACAAATCAAGTAAGAAGCAAAACCTTCAGGGATGCTGGGATGGAGATATGTAAGTGTTCAGAAAGTACCAAAATATACATGATTTTGAAATAGGTTGATTTTAAAAGGAGGCCTATATCCTTGAGGTAAACTTTTCCCAATAACAAGCTTATTAAAATCTCTTTCTGCTACACTCCGTGAGAAAGACAGAGGAACAGAAGAGAAAAGGGCTTTTAGTAAGAATATATGGACTTCTTTTTTTTTTCTGACACAAGGTCTTGCTTTGTCACCCAGGATGCAGTGCAGTGACAGGATCACAGCTCACTGAAGTGTTGAGCTCGTAGGCTCAAGCAATCTTCCCACCCCAGCTTCCCAAGCAGCTGGGACTACAGGTGCAAGCCACCATCTCCAGCTAATTTTTCTATTTTTTGTAGACATGGGATCTCACTATGTTCCCCACGCTGGTCTCAAACTCCTGGCCTCAAGCAATCCTCCTGCCTTAGCTTCCCAAAGTGCTGGGATTACAGACATGAGCCACCATGCCCATGACCTTTTAAAACTGTTTTATAATGAAATTTTTAAACATCTTCTCCACACTATTGTTAGAAGCTGATTTTTGTTTACCTTTTACGGGAAAGAGTTTTGCTAACATCTTAGTGAAAAACAGTTGATGGTTTGTAACAAAACTATGAATAGTCATTCATTTATTCAATCAGCAAGACTAGGTTCTAGAATAGTGGCTGGTACATTATATATATTGATATAATGAGGAACAAATCCAATCCCCAACCTCAATCTATATAATTTGCAAGTCTCTACAGAGAGATAGACAGATTATGGATAGATAGATGACAGATAGATATCATACATATATATATATATATATATATACATACACACACACACACACAATAAACCACAAGTACACATATACTTTTAGAATTGAACCAATGTGTATTATCTCCTTAAATAGAACTAGGTATAGAATATTCATTGATATGTAAGTGTTCTAGTTAATTGTTACAGGTTGAAATCAATGTGAGTGTATATATGCACTCATATGAACAACTTTATAGTAAATGATGTAGAACACATTGCTTACACCAACACAACCCTTTTGTCTTCTCAACACATCCTTTTTATCCTTTAATAAAGTCCCATGGTTTTCAAAAAATAGACATTATTAAGGGAATGAGCTGAATTTCGGGCATCTACAGTTGGTTTATCATCAACTTACATTTTGCAAGTGTTAAACATCAACACTTACAAAAGAAATTTTACATTTGGCTGTACCACACTGTAAAAATAAAAAGCAACAATAATCACATCAACAAGAAGACTATGTTTGTTAAATATTTCCATGACTTCTGCCTGTTGATGCCTTCTGGCTTTCCTACAATGGATAACATTTCAGATTCTGACTGATAAAGAAAGAACTAAAGTGATTGCTAAAAGCTCTAGAGAATTTTAGGTTTAAAAAGTCATAGGTGTTTCACATTCATGTCTTTTGATTTACTTTCCATGGGTATGGCTCTAACAAATTTCTGGAAAAATAAAAATGATCAGAGAGAAGGTCTGAAATAGTGAGAAAATCATAGTGAAAAAAACACCAACATGATCAGAGATTGTAACTAAGTCTAAATTTCGAAACTTATTTCAGGTTATTTTTATTTTTATTTTTACTCATCACAGTCAATAATGCTGTTGATATTCAAATCGCCATCAAACCTTTAGCTAAGACATGTTAGAATAAGGGCTCATCTTTGAGGAAATTCGTTGAATCTCTCTTCATTGAAAGGGGATGGGCATTTTAACTTTAGGCTTTAATCAAAAATTAAGAACGTATCTCCTGACTTAGATATAACTATAAAAACACATTGAAATCTAATTACTTTAATAAAAAGATGCCAGCCTTGAAATTAAAGGCCTGTTATATTTACATCGAGAAGGACAATTTATTTCCTAAGATGCATATAGGCACATACAAATAAACTCCCTCTTTTCTCATTCCTACAAACTTGAATTGTCTTAAAGTTTTGCCAATGAGAGTATGTGACCTACCTTGGAAATCAATTATATACTTTTTACTCTTTCATAAGGTCTATAGTTTTTTGGCTCAATTCATGTGAAATGCAATAAACTTGTCCTTCAATCACAGAACACAGGTAAAAATACCTATAAAGCATTTTTAGATATTATTATATAAAATATCAAGTTAAAAGTAAAATTATTGTATAATAGTTTGGGGATAAACTCTTGATAAGTATTCAATAGTCAAGATATAATATGATCTTCAAACTCTTTCTTACATACTAACTAAAATGTAAAATCTTAGGTTGCCAAGTACAGAAATCAACATGAGAGTTTTTTTTCTTCTGTTATTTTCCAGGGTTAGGGGAGAGAGAATAATAAGGGCAGAGATCTTGTTTTTATCTAAGACATTATTCGTAAAACAACAGGCTAACATGTTCCCTGAGTAAAAGTATGTAACTTCATACTGGCCTTGTTTTTTTAATAGGGAATGAACTGGCATTTTCTCCTGTCAGCTAATGAAACAATTGAGGATTATTGGAGAATAATAAATGGACAATTAACAGCTTTATCTGGAAACAAAGATTTGCCCATCTTTGAATGATGAGTTGGCAGTTCTGTGTTTTGGGAGCTTGTTTTGAATGTTCAGAGGGGGAACAATGGAGAACTACAAGTTACTGCATTAAGGGATTTGTTTACGCATTTATGTATGTATGTATTTATTTTCATAGTTGTAAACACAAATGATAAAAACATGCAAAACCCTGTTGCAGCTCAAGGTAACCATTCCCTTTCATATCATCCCAAGAATATTTCTAGCCTCGGCACAACGAAAAGTTTAAAATTTAAAACTGGAAAACTCTAAGATGAAGCATAAGAATTGGACTCCAGGCTGGGTGCAGTGGCTCACACCTGTAATCCCAGCACTTTGGGAGGCCTAGGTGGGAGGATCATGAGATCAAGAGTTCAAGACCAGCCTGACCAACATGGTGAAACCCTATCTCTACTAAAAATACAAAAGTTAGCTGGGTGCGGTGACACGTGCCTGTAATCCCAGCTACTCAGGGGGCTGAGGCAGGAGAATCGCTTGAACCCGGGAGGCAGAGGTTGCAGTGAGCCGAGATCGTGCCACTGCATTCCAGCCTGGGTGACAGAGCAAGACTCCATCTCAAAAAAAAAAAAAAAAAGAATTGGATTCCAAGGAATAGATCAGTTATTTTTGTGATTCGTATCCCATCTACAGAGTTAGATAGCTGAATGTGATAGAATATTTTTTCTAGCCACCCTAAAAAAATTGAGACATAACACAATTGAATGCAAATGAGTCATTAAAAATAATCATGTCAACAGTATAACACAGTGTTTAAGGTCATAGACATTGGTATCAGATAAGCCAAGCTTTAAGTCCCCATTCTAGCATTTATTAGCTTTATTACTTTAAGCAGGTTATATCACCTCTCCAGAAGTAACTGACTCAGAGAGTTGTAGAAATTAAGTGTAGAAATTAAGTATAGAAGTGTAAAAATTAAGTTGTAGAAATTAAGGATGCATTTGAAATGCTTAGCACAGGGCCTGGTGGATCCTCAAAACACTTTTATTAAATGAATAAGTAAACATTTAATAGATGTTTGTTCTTATCACAATAATTTTTGACATGGCAATATATCCGTGACATTTCTGAGTTAAAAGAAATCAGCTGCAGAACCACAGGTAGACTATGATGTCATACCCATGAGCGCCCTGCATGTATTTCACATCGCTGTGTGCACATGAGCTATCTGGAAGGAAGTTCGGAAAATGAATTGTTGCTCTCATGTCATGATCATTTCACTGTATATCACTCTTTGCTTTGTATTCTCAAGATATCATCTTAGAGAAACAGTTAAGGTATATATAAAATCAGTATTGATCAGAGAGGCTTTAACATTTATTCAAATATTCATCAGATGGGGCTGAAGTCTTACTGGAGACAGAGACTGGGAATAAAAGATATCAGGTGTAATCTATCTTTAGAGATATTATTCAAAGATAAAAGATACAAGCATGGTCCCCCTGCTCATCAGGACCACAAAGAAAATTGTATTACCATTTCTACACTACTGTACCACTGTCTTTTTTATTTTTAATTGATACTTAATAATTGAACATATTTATGGGGTACAGTGTGATGTTCCTGTACATATATACAATGCATTCTACTGTCTTCTGATGTCTTTTAAACTTCCCATGTAATAAAGAGAAGTGTATTATCATTTCAAATGACCTCTTAGAGAACTTCTGATACTAGATATCCATAATGTTTTTAAAAGAAAAATGAAGGGGTAGAAGTTTCTCTTTGGATTCTTGTCAAACTGCACCTTATCACTAACCAGCTTTTCACAAAAGGAACTCACGCAACGGAATTGGATGGCACAGGAGAAACCCATCACCTCAACTGGCATTGAAACTTCAATAGTGTTATACTCATACACAAAGTCATTCATTGCCATGCATGATGAAATCCCCAGACAGTCTCTTTCTGCTTTGAGTTTGTTTAGAAGAGTTTTTAGGATACATCCAGGAAAACTTTAGGGAAAATACTAACCAGGAAGAGCTGACATTTCCTAGTCTGTGACCCTGAGGGAGATGGCCACCAATGGAGCTTCCTATCCTTTTCCTCTGAGTCAGTAATCCCTCCAGCAAAGGCTAAGTTGATGGGGTCAATCAGAGAGACAGGATCTGCCCCAGCTGACCCATATGGCATAGCTTTTATGTACTGAGATCACACCATGGAAAACCAAAGAATACACACACCCTGGAAACAGAAGTAACTTGGCAAATAAGAGGCCTAATGGCTAGAGCCGTGTTTTCTAATACTATAGCTATATGGAGTTTTTAAATTAAAATTAAAAATCCAGTTCTTTAGTTCTACTAGCCACATTTCAAATGTGCAGGTATCTCACGTGACTAGTAGATACCATACTAGTCACAAATCAGATACATACATAGCACAAATCAGAACATTTACATCACTGTGGTAAGTTCTACTTCACAGCATTGGGAGAGGAGCCACCACATAACTTTTGACCTTCAAAATGTTGTATTACGTGTATGTATTAACAATTCAAAATTAGTTATCATACATTCAGATGTTTAAGTAGTAATGTTTTAATTGTTTTATATAATTTGTATTAGAAACTTCAAAAAGTTTACCCATTTTTCATCTGGGGCTAGTAGGATTACAATCACAAGCACAACCTTAAGTGGCTACATTCAGAAATATTTTATAGGTTGTTCTCTCCATAGCAAGTGTAACAATTTTAAAATAATGTAAGGCACATTTTAATTATAATGATGAAATAAAAAGCCCTGGTTTGGCTTCAAAGGCTAATAACAAATTGCTTTCTTAACATTTATTTTCACTCCCAGGTACAGGAACCATATCACAGACGGAGAGTATAATGAGACAAATGTCAAATGGTACATATTGAGCATTACATTCCAACTGTGCACAGCAGGGCCAGAGAGTGACACTCACAGGTATGTGATGCTTGGTTCTCTCCCTCCCTGTTGTCTGTATAAAGCAGAAAATCAGAATATTTAGTAAGTAATGGCATTTGCAGTATTGGTCTCTGTCAGCATTAACAGGAGTCCAAAATAGTAGCCTTGTGAAATTCTCTTTCATACTATTTGTAGGGGAGAAAAGATGCATTTATGAAGTTATTTATTTATTTAAAAATATATATTGATGGCAGGGGTGGTGGTTCATGCCTGTAATCCCAGCAATGTGGGACGCGGAGGCAGGTGAATCACTTGAGGCCGGGAGTTAGAGACGAGCCTGGCCAACATGGCAAAACCACATCTCTACTAAAAATACAAAAAGTTAGCCAGTTGTGGTGGCACACACCTGTAATTGCAGCTACTTGGGAGGCTAATGCATGAGAATCGCTTAAACTTGGGAGGCAGAGATTGCAGTGAGCCAAGATTGCACCATCCAGCCTGGGCAACAGAGCAAGATGCCATCTCAAAATGCGCACGTACATGCACACATACACACACACACACACGTGTGTGTATATATATATGTGTGTGTGTGTGTATGTATATATATGTGTGTATGTATTTTCACATACATATATAATGCTTACTATAAGTGAGGCTCTATTCCAGTCCCTGGTAAGATAGTAGATAAAGCCCCCATCTCACATTGCTCACTTTCTAAGCTACTAAGTAGAGTCAATGAACAAATAAAAAAGAAAGCATGTCAGAAAGAGGGATAGAGTGTGCTGGCAAAGGCATGCTAATTTACGTAAAGTGGCTGTCCTCCAAGGATGTCCATGTTGTAATTTCAGAAACCTATGAATATGTTACCTTACATGGCAAAAGGTACTTAGGTGTGAGTAAGTTAAGGCTCCTGAGATGAAATGATTATCCTGGATTATCCGGATGGGTCCAACATAGTCAGAAGGGTCCTCATAAGGAGGCAGAAGAGATGTGGAGATGGGAGCAGGTGTTGAAGAAATATCACTGCTTCTGGAAGGGGGCCACAAGCCAAGAAATATGGGCAACCTCTAGAAGCTGGAAAAGACAAAACAAACAGCCAACAACAAAAACCCCAGTTCTCCACTATAGTGTCCAGAAGAAACACAGATCTGCTGACACCTTGATTATAGCACAGGGGAAAACATGTGGGACTCTGACCTCTAGAAGCATAACATAATAAATCTGTGGTGTCTCAAGTCACTAAGTTTATAGTGATTCATTATAGCAGCCAGAGGAAACTAATATGATAGTCATAGAAGGCTTCATTGGAAAGTGGACATTTGGACAAAGATCTAAAAGGAGGGGTAGCACCCTTCCTGTGCAGAGATTGTGGTGACGTGGAGCCTTCTACACTCCATGCCCAGTCAGGTCTCCAGGCATCTGGAACATCCACTTTCCTGGATTAGGAATTTAGGCTGCCCCCACCCCTACCCCACCCATGCAGATCACTGGGGACTGAGGAGGTTTCCCAGCTTCACGACTAAGCACATCTCACCCACTAAATTCTCCCTTGGCAATGATGCTTATGCCTGCCACTGGGGACCTTGTAGGTGGGCCTGCCCAGACTGGCCCCACCCATCTTGCTCCATAACCCCCAGGGCTGAGCAGGGAGCTCAGACTACCGTTCACTCTATGGATCAGCCCACCGTCTGAGGCAACAGAGAGACTCTCCTGGTAAAAAAATAATCAAGTATATACCCAGCCACATTGGTTGCAGCTGGCTCTTACCCATAAGCATCATCTATTGACTTACAGGTTGAATTGCACAGCCCAATTTAAAAAAACCTGCTAAAAGAAGTATGTAGGGTTATAGAGGCAAAGCCAAAAAGCTCTACCCAACATTCTCTATACTTACACTCCCTAGGGAGGGGTAGAGTCGAAGGAAAATAAATACAATAATATCATGGGGAAAGAAAAAAATCTTGCTTGCATGAAAATAATTATGAAAATTAGAAGTGCCACCATCTCTAGATGAGAAAAAAACCAGCATGAGAATTATGACACCATGAAAATTCTGCTTGTAGAGACACTACCAAAGGATACTAGCTCTCTATCAATGATTCCTAACCAAAATGTAAACTCAGAAATGGCAGATAAAGAAGTCAAGGCATGGATTGCAAGGAAGCTCAATGAGATCCAAGAGAAGGTTGAAAATCAACACAAAGAAACTTCTAAAGCTTCCATCAATCTAGGAATTGAAGGAAGGGATAAAAATTTTAAAAAGAAATCAATCAGAGCTTCTGGAATTGAAAAACTCACATTTCAAAATATAATTGAAAGCTTATATTTGCTTACGTCTTCTATTTGACCAGACCAAACAGAAGAAAGAATTTTAAACCTTGAAGACTGGTCTTTTGAACTTAGACAACATAAAGAAAAAAGAATTAAGAAAAATGAACAAAGTATTCAAGAAATATGGGATTATGTAAAGTGATCAAACCTACAAATTACTGGCATTTCTGAGAGAAGAAGAAAAATAACCTGAAAAACACATGTCAGAGAATAATTCAAGAAAATGTCTCTAATTTTGACAGAGAGGTAGACATCCAGATACAAGAAATCCAGAGATACTATACAAAATGAATGTCCTCAAGGCATATAGTCACCAGAATGGCAGCCAGAGAAAAAGGCCAGATCATATACAAAGGGAACCTGATCTGGCTAACAGCAGATTTCTCAGCAGAAATCTTACAAGCCAGGAGAAGATTGGGAGCCTGTTTTCAGCAATCTTAAAATAAATTCCAACCAACTATTTCATATCCCACCAAACTAAGCTTCATAAGTGGCGGAAAAATAAATTTTTTTCCAGAAAAGAAAGCACTAAGGAAATTTGTTACCACTAGACCAGCTTTACAAGAGATTCTTAAGGGAGTTCTAAACATTGAAACAAAAGAATACGTACTACCAAAAATATACTTAAGTACATAGACCACAGATGCTATAAAGCAACCACACAATAGAAACTACAGAGTAGCTAAAAATACAATCAAAAATCTCAATATCAAATATTAATCTCAAATATCAGTATTAATCTTGAATGTAAATGGTCTAAACACTCCCACTTAAAAGGCACAGGGATGTAAACTGGATTTTAAAAAAGGCTTATCTATCTTTTGTCTTCAAAAGACCAATCTTACATGTAACAACACCCACAGGCTCAAAATAAAGGGTTAAAAAGATCTATCATGAAAACAAAAGACAAAAAAGAGCTGGGATCACTATTCTTATATCAGACAAAAACAGACTTTAAATGAATGATAGTTAAAAAAAAAAGGACAAAGAAAAACATTACATCATGATAAAAGGTTCAATCCAACAAGATGACTTAACTATTCTAAATATATATGCACTCAACAGTGCAGCACTCAGATTCATAAAACAACTACTTTAAGACCTAAAAAAGATTTATACAGCCACGCAGTAATACTGAGAGACTTCAACACACCACTGACAGCATTAAACAGAGGCAGAAAACTAACAAGGAAATTCTAAACTTGAATTCAACACTTGACTAACTGGACTTAAAAGGCATCTATGGAATACTCCCCCTGTCAACCACAGAATAATACATTCTCTCATCTGCACACAGAACATACTCCAAGATTGACCACAGGCTTACCCATAAAGCAAGTCTCAGTAAATTAAAAAAAATCAAAACCATACCAACCACACTCTTAGACTACAGTGGGATAAAAAGAAAAAAAAAACCAGTACCCCAGTCCTCTCAAAACCATACAACTACATGAAAATTAAACAACTTGCTTCTAATTCGCTTTTGGATAAATGACAAAATTAAGGCAGTAATTTAAAAAAAATTGAAATAAATGAAAACAGAGACGCAACATAGCAAAGTTTCTGGAATGCAGAAAAACCAGGGCAAAAAAAGTTTACAGCATGAGATTCTTACGTGAAAAAGTTAGAAAGATCTCAAACTGACAACCTAATATTACACTTAGAGGAACTAGAAAAACAAGAACAAATAAACTCCAAGGCTAGAAGAACAAATAAAATAAGTAAAATCGGAGTGGAACTGAACAAAATTGAGACCAAAAAATCTATACAAACAATCAATGAAAGAGAAAGTTGTTTCTTTGAAAGGAAAAACAAGATTGATAGATCACTAGCTAGATTTAAAAAAAAGAGAGAGAGAGAGAGAGAGAGATCCAAATAAGCACAATTAGAAATGACAAAAATGACATTACGTCCAATCCCACAGAAATGCAAAACATCCTCAGAGACTATTATGAACACCTCTATGCACTCAAACTAGAAAATCCAGAGGAAATGGATGAATTCCTGGAAACACACAACCTCCCAACGTTAAATCAGGAATAAATTGAAACCCCAAACAGACCAATATCAAGTTTTGAAATTCAATCAGTAATAAAAACCTACCAACCATAAAAGCTCAGACCAGATGGATTCTGCCTTAGTCTATTCTTGCACTTCTATAAAGAAATACCTGAGATGGGATAATTTATAAAGAAAAGACGTTTAACTGGCTCATGATTCCACGGGCTATAAGGAAGCATGACTGGGGAGGTCTCAGGAAACATAATCATGGTGGAAGGTGAAGGGGAAGCAGGTACTTCTTCACATGGCCAGAGAAGGAATAAGCGAGGCAGGAGGTGCTACACACTTTGAAACAACCAGATCTCATAATAACTCACTCACTATCACAAGAACAGAACCGAAGGGAAATCTGCCCCCATGATTCAATCACCTCCCATCAGACCCTGTCTCCAACATTGGAGATCAGAATTTGAAATGAGATTTGGGCAGAGGAACAGACCCAAACCATATCAGATTTATAGCTGAATTTTACCAGACATACAAAGAAAAGCTAGTACCAATCCTACTGAAACTATTTCAAAAAAGTAAGGAAGGGGGACTCCTCCATAACTCATTCTGTGAAGGTAGCATCACCCTAATATCAAGAACCTGGCAGAGATACAATAAACCAAATAAAACCTCAGGCCAATATCCCTGATGAACACAGACTCAAAAATCTTCAACAAAATACTAGCAAACTTAATCCAGCAGCACATCAAAAAGTTAACTAATCACAATCAAGTAGGTTTCATCCCTAGGGGGTGAGGTTGGTTCAACATATGCAAATTAATAAATGTGATTCACCACATAAAGAGAAATAAAAACAAAAACCATATCATCATCTCAATAGATGCAGGAAAAACCTTCAGTGAAACCCAACATCCCCTTATGTTAAAAACCTTCAACAAACTGGGCATCAAAATAACATACCTCAAAATAATAGGAGCCATCTATGACAAACTCACAGCCAACATCATACTGAGCAGGCAAAAGCTGGACGCATTCCTCTTGAGAACTGGAACACGACAAGGATGCCCACACTCACCACCTATTCACCATAATACTAGAAGTCCTAGCCAGAGCAAGCAGTCAAGAGAAAGAAATAAAATGCATCCAAAAGGAAAAAAAAGAAGTCAAAGTAGCTCTCGTCTCTGACAAGATGATTTTATACCTGGAGAATCCTAAATACTCACTTAAAAGGCTCAAGGAGCTGATGAACAACTTCAGTAAAGTTTCAAGATACAAAATAAATGTCCAAAAATCAGTAGCATTTCTATACATCAATAATGTTCAAGCTGAGAGCCAAATCAAGAATGCAATCCCATTTACAATAATAACAAACACAATAAAATACTTAGAAATACATCCAACCAAGAAGGTGAAAGATCTCTACAAGGAGAACTAGAAAACATTGCTAAAAGAAATCATAGATGACAGAAACAAATAGACAAACATTCCATGCTCATCAACTGGAAGAATCAATATGATTAAAATGGCCACACTGTCCCAAACAATCTACCAATTTGATGTTTACATCAAAGTAGCAACATCATTTTTCACAAAACTAGGAAAAACTATTCTGAAATTTATATCCAATCAAAAAACAGCCCAAAAGGCCAAAGCAATCCTAAGCAAAAAGAATAAAGTCAGAGGCATCACATTACCTGACTTCAAACTATAATATAAGGCCACAGTAACCAAAACAGCGTGGTACTGGTGCAAGAACAGATACATAAACCAATAGAACAGAATTTTAAAAAACACAAATAAAGCTGCATACCTCCAGCTATCTAATCTTCAGTAAAGTCAACAAAAATAAGCAATGAGGAAACGACTCCCTATTCAGTAAATTGTACTGAGATAGCTGGCTAACCATATGCTGAAGAATGTAACTGGACCTCTACTCTTTGCCACATACCAAAATTAACTCAATGTGGATTGCAGATTTAAATGTCAGGCCTCAAGCTTATAAAAATCCTAGAAGAAAACCTAGGAGACATCACTCTGCACATTAGCCTTGGGAAATAATTTATGACCAACTCCTTGAAAGCAATTGCAACAAAAACAAAAAACTGACAAGTGGAACATAATTAAAGTTTGCTTCTGTTCAGCAAAGGAAACAATCAACAGGGTAATCAGATGACCTACAGAATGGGAGAAAATATTCCCAAACTATGCATCTGACAAAGGTTAAATATCCAGAATCTATAAGGAACTTAAACAATTGAACAAGCAAAACCAAATAATCCCATTTAAAAAAAACGGGCAAAACACAGAAACAGATACTTCTCAAAAGAAGACATACAAGTGGCCAACAAACATAAGAAAATGCAAACCAAAACTACAGTGAGATATCATCTCATCATCTCACACCAGTCAGAATGGCTACTACTAAAAATCCAGAAAACAACAGATGTTGGGGAAGCTGCAGAGAAAAAGGAACACTTATACACTGTTGGTGAAAAGATAAATTAGTTCAGCCACTGTGGAAGGCAGTTTGAAGATTTCTCAAAGAACCTAAAACAAAACTAACATTTGACCCAGTAATCTCATTACTATGAATATGTCCAAAAGAAGATAAACCATTATTCCAAAAAGACACATATACTTGTAGGTTCATTGCAGCACTATTCACAATAGCAAAACCAAGGAATCAACCTAGGTGCCTACTAATGGTGGATTGAATTTTTAAAATGTGGTACACATACACCATAAAATCCTATATAGCCATAAAAAAGAACAAACTAATGTCCTTTGTAGCAACATAAATGCAGCTGGAGGCCTTTATTCTAAGTCAATTAATGCAGGAACAGAAAACCAAGTACTGTATGGTTGTACGGTCTCACTTATAAGTGGGAGCTACATACCGGCTACTCATGAACATAAAGATGGCAACAATAAACACTGGGGACTATTGTGAGGGGAGAGATGGGGGCAAGGATTGAATAAACTTTGGGGGTACTATACTCACTACCTGCATGGACTGGATCATTCATACCCCAAACCTCAGCATCACACAGTATACCCATGTAACTACTGTATTCAGTGGGCACATGTGCCCCCTGAAGCTGCAATAAAAGTTGAAATTTTATTTATATATGTGTGTAGACATATACATACATATACACACGCATATATGCATACATATATATATATATATATATATATATATATATATAAACACACATATATATACAGAGAGAGAGAGAGAGGAGAAGTGGGGCAAGCCATGTGCGTATCTGAGGAAAATGCATTCCCGGCAGAGGAGACAGCAAGTGAAATTCCCTGAGGCAGGTGCACAACCAGCACACTGGCGTGACATCAGGAGAACAGTGCAGCTGAGTGGAGTCAGAAGGAGGAATGTAGCAGGGAGTGAAGTCAGAAGTGACTGTCAGAGGAAGCAGACATATATCAGGCAAACTGGGCTACCGTGAGGATTCTGGCTTTTACCTCAAATGAGTCACTGAAGAGGTTTTCAACAACAACGAAAACGACATGATGGAACTTATGTTGAAGAGGATTACTCAGGCTACTGCTGAGATCAGATTGTAGGGAGCAAACAAAGAATGAGGGAGATCAGATAGGAGGCTCTCCTAATAGTCCAGGTGAAAGGTAATGATGGCATGGATCAGGGCAGTTGAATGTGGTGGGTCTCTAGGTGCATTGTACAAGAATCATTCTGGGTGTGACATTAGAAGACATTGTGGGGTTGAGTTTGGGGGGCAAGGCAAGGAGCAGTGGGACAGTTGGAGAATTACTACAATTATTAGGGAACAAATTAAGGTTGCTAGGACCTTCATCCAGAAAGAGATGATTGACAGTGGAATCTATTTTCAAGGTTTAAGGTAGAGCTGAAAGGGTTTTCTGACATCTGGTAAAAATAGAAGTTACATGGGGAGTGCTACCACCCACAGCTTTCCTTTCCTTTTATCACTTAATCCTAAGCCCCAGGCAGCCTAAATATTATCCCTAGGAGACCAATCTTTATGGTCCATCTGAACAATTTACTAGCTTTTTTATAATGAGGAAAGAGAAAGCTTGGATAGTCAAAATCAACTCAGCTCCTCAAACAATATCTATAGCAACACTCTCAGCCTCCTTTTCCTCCAAATGTTTCATCAGAACTATGTGAGAATTAAACTATAATAAGCTTTGGAGATAGGATCAACAGGTACAGAAAGACTCCAAGCCCCCTCTTTTTTTTTTTTTTTTTTTTTTTTTTTTTTTTGAGACGGAGTCTCTCTCTGTCTCCCAGGCAGGAGTGCAGTGGCCGGATCTCGGCTCACTGCAAGCTCCGCCTCCCGGGTTTACGCCATTCTCCTGCCTCAGCCTCCCGAGTAGATGGGACTACAGGTGCCCGCCACCTCGCCCGGCTAGTTTTTCGTATTTTTTAGTAGAGACGGGGTTTCACCATGTTAGCCAGGATGGTTTCGATCTCCTGACCTCGTGATCCGCCCACCTCGGCCTCCCAAAGTGCTGGGATTACAGGCTTGAGCCACCGCACCGTGCCCGGCTGACTCCAAGAGTCTTACATTATCTAGTCGAGGCATTGCATTTCTAGATGTCCAATAGATCCTTGGGTTTTGTCAACTACTTCCAATATTTCAAAAATCTTCCCAGAAACTTTGCATAGAAGTATAATATTGCATTGCTGGTGATGTTATATAACTTCCCCATTTTGGTTACTTTATAGTCACTCTGTGTGGTTCAAATTATACTAGTCAATAAGCCTTAATAGAAATAAGAAAACCAATTGCTACTTTAAAAAGTGTAATTTGCTTGAAAAATATCTACTATAAGGACTACAGTATAATACAGATGGTGACTAGGGGAAACCTTTGGGAAACAGGAAGTGAGTTGCTTTCGGCTCAGGTGATCCTTACAATGTCCTCCATAGATTCTTGGAGATGGTGAATTCACATACCCCATCTGCCCACTCACTGACCCAGTAGAGTGGACAGCTGTGATCTGCCTGACCAGCACTCACCCTCCCGTCTTTTGATGACAGCTTCCTAACATTCCTTGGGAATCCATGTCTGCCCAGCTTTCAGGCAGCAGGTCCACAAGTCCAGGTGAATTTTCTCCCTTGCCAACTCCCAGGATTCCATGGGGTACAGTCCTGTCCAATCAGAACATTGCATTCTCTTGGCCACTATGATTGGCTCAGAGATGACCATGTGGCTCAGTCAAATCTGATCCTAAGGATTTTGCTGGAAAGACCAAGGAGGAAAGCACCATTTTACCCTCTAGATTTTCCAGGAAGTTAGGATGCAGGCCTAGAGCTGTTGGTGCCATCATGTCACCACAAGGGGCAGCCTGCTTGGAAATGGAGCCAGCGCAGAGGTGAGAAGAGCTTAAAAATGGAGAAAAGAGCCTGAGTCTTGAGCTTTGGTCACTCACTGACAAGTGAAAGAGAACTGATTCGTTTTTAAGAATTAAATGACCAGGTTTTCATCCTATTTCTTTAACTTACCTGCTATGGAGTAAGTCATTTAGTTTCCGCAATCCCATAAAAGCTAATTTATTACCAAGGGTGTTGAGAGGAATAATTAGTATGAGTCTCAAAGCAATTTGAAATGTATAAATGTGCTATACAAAAACAAAAGAACAAAATACAGTTATTACTGTCAGTTACTTTCCCTCCTCACAATCTAATGACAGCAAGTAGTGAAATCACCAAATGGTATGAGTTAGTGAGACAGTCCATAAATAATTGAGAATCATTAACTATAAATAATTATTTCATTATTAAACCTTTAGAGTGGACTATGGTGAATATACTCTAAAGGGCCTATGTCATCCACCAACACCTTTTATCTCCATACTGTAATCAGCTCTCAAAAATACCTAGTTGTGTGTTTCTGTGTGTTTATTTCTTCTCCATTAAACTTGAATAGGACATGAGTCATTATGGACTCCCATCCATTATAGGAGTGTTGGAACCTTTCAACATTTGCATAGACATAATTAAAAGAGATTTATGATTCTATTTTAGCACATAAAAACTTTTGTTGCATAAATTACACTAATATTTCTAAGCCTGTTTGACTTTCTCTGCTGCCTGTCCATCCAAACAAGCATGGGTTGTTTCTGCACTCCATAGGGAAGGTGTTTAGAGAGGCACTTGCATTGTGGGGTTTTTGAAGTACTGTGTTCTTTGAGTGGAGTTTGCTGACACAGTGTGAATGGGCACAGCTCCCAAGATAGCAAGCGCAGGCTTGCCGCGTTCAGAATAAGTTGGTGCCTTGTAAGCAATAACCAAGATCAAGGCTATCCAACTGTGTGGTACTGAGTTCAAACTAAACACAAACAATACATATACTTCCAGAACAACCCCAAAACAGATTATCATGGAAGATGATGTAATGCAAGAGAGTTATAATGAGATAATATATAAATATAACTCATAATGAGTATGCCCTCCATTGTAAAAATCACATCTACCCCCAAGATTCAAACCTAGTTGTGTGTACCTCCAAAACCCACACATTAAATCACCACGCTCTACATTGCAAACTGTCCCAACTCGGAGAGCTGACATTTGAAATAATTCTGTCCACAAGTACTCATCTTTCCCCATTACCATTCACTCACATATTTTGATGCTGTTCTTTAAACATCTTGATATCTAAACCCTTGAACGCTTTCCAAGTGTTTCAGTCTCTTTCTCCATTGTGACTTTGCTTTCCTCCTAACCCCGGAACCAATGGTCTTGGCGAGCTGTTTGCAATGATGGCACATCCTCACAATCTTGAACCCCTACCATTTCTCCTGAGCCCAGTGCCCAGCCATGAGTAGCCCTCATCACCTATTTGCTTGGATCCTATTTCTGAGCTATGAAATATGGCCAAAAAGTCTGATAAAACTAAGCCTAATAGATCCCCTACATATCATTCCTCTCTGTAAGACCCACATAGGGCCACAGAAGTGGTCAAATGGTTTTAACCTTATTAAGAACAACCTAAGTGATAACTGCAGTGACCAATCATCACCCAAATAAGATTATTTTGTCTGGAACAAATTATAAATGCCATTTGTTCCAGACACCAGGACTGCCTGAGCAAACTCATATAGATGCTATAGTTCTTTTCTTTCTTTTCTTTCTGGGTTGTTGTTTTTTTTTTTTTTTTTTTTCTGTTTTTTGAGTTGGAGTCTCTGTCACCCAGGCTGGAGTGCAGTGGTGCAATCTTGGCTCACTGCAACATCTGCATACCAAATTCAAGTGATTCTCCTGCCTCCTGAGTAGCTGGGATTACAGGTGTGTGCTACCATGCCCAGCTAATTTTTGTATTTTTAGTAGAGACAGGGTTTCACCATGTTGGCCAGGCTGGTCTCGAACTCCTGGCCTCTAGTGGTCCACTCTCCTCTACCTCCCAGAGTGCTGGGATTATAGGCATGAGCCCCCACACCTAACCTGGTTACTTTAGTTCTAACACACTTAGCCATAAAGATTAAAAGCAATGGTTCTAGAATCTGACTGATGCCATACTGAATTCCTGCAATGCCACATGGTAAGCACGTGATCTTGATCATACAGTTTAACCATTCTAAGACTCAATTTCCTCAGCCATAAACTATGGATAATAACAATACCTAGCCCTAGTATTGCAATAAGGAGACACTTTATTATTATATCAAATTTAATTGATCTACCTAACAGTGTTGAAAATAGTAATGAGTAAACCTATATGTTACTTCTTATCTTGAATACGCATGAAGAACTGCATGGTTTATACAAAGCAATACTTCACAATCCATTACAAACCAATCCTTGTATTTCTCTGGAGGACATCTGTTCTTGCCCTGGTGTCATCTTCCAGAGTGCTTTGAAAATGATCCCTTCCCCCAATCTATAGAACCCATAATAAAAGTACAACTATCCCTAATAAACTTGCAAATTTCATGAAAATCTACCTAGCCATTGTGTGATAAAGTAACAGACACAGAGCAAGAAACTTTATATCAATGAAATAACCTATGTAAAATAGCTAATGCAATTCCTGACATCTAGTAAATGCTTAATAAATGGCATTTATCCAAGCAGAACTGTTCAACAAACTTAAAGAATATGTAAACATATATAATGCACAAAGCCAAAAACTCTAGCAAAATATATCTCTAAGATCTGTTGGCATGAACTAAAATGATTAATCTTGTTTTGCCTAATATTCAACAATCAACTACAGCAACATAAGATCTAGAGATCCAGTTTAGCAGTGATTCATGAGAAGAAAACTTAAGCATGCTTATGAACCATTGAGGGATACAGGGAACATGGCTGAAAGTAAATGAAAGGCAATCAATATCTGCATTCTTCTACAACTGTAGATTTCAACATGGAAAAGTGCCAAGCCATGAACCATCAAACTGTGCCATGAAATTTTATTCACTATATACCAGCGGTCCCCAACCTTTTTGGCACCACAGATTAGTTTTGGGGAAGACAATTTTTCCACAGACCCAGGGTTAGAGGGGATTGGTTTCAGGATGAAATTTCCACCTCAGATCACCAGGCATTAGTTAGAGTCTCACAAGGAGCATGTAGCCTAGATCCCTCAAGTGTGCAATTCACAATAGGGTTCATACTCCTATGAGAATCTAATGCTGCTGCTGATCTGACAGGAGGCAGAGCTCAGGCAGTCATGTTCTCTTGCCCACCACTCACCTCCTGCCGTGTGGCCCAGTTCCTAACAGGCCATGAACCAGAACTAGTCCACGGCCTGGGAGTCTGGGATTCCTGCTGTATACAATATATCTTTACTACAACTGAAGGTACACTCACGCAATTACAAATAAATACATGATATAAATAGGCTGGGTGTGTCATCTGACATGGTATAGACCCAGGTGTAGTTTGCTAAGAAACACCACCATAGTGTCAGCACAAATCAGGACAAAAAAATACATCGAAATGCAAAGAGAATTTTGCTTCCTGATTGTGTAAGAGAATGTGTTCAGGACAACAATGATTTCTTTTACATCTGAGGGGGAAGAAAAGGGATAAGTCCCCTACAAATCTTTCCATGTGCAAGACCCACATAGGGCTACAGAAGTGGATTTACCCTGTTAAACATTATCATAAACAACCTGAGCGATAGTAAGTGGAATGACCACATAATTTATCATCCAAACAGGATGCTTTTGTCTGAGACAAATGATAAATGTGAATGGACAACAGGACTATCCTGGGCATCCAAGTCATGTCATAGTAGCGTATGTAATTTAATCACTTTGGATGGGTCACCATAACTTTTAGTCTTCAAAAGTGTATGGTTTAGAAATATCACCATTTGGCAAACACTGCAGCAATAATTGTTGGAAGTAAGAATTGTCAATGGTTGCTAAAATTAGCAGGCAACAGAACAAGCAACCCTGAGAGACAGAAAGTAAATTATTGGTCACTAGAAGCTGAGGAGAGGTAATAATAGGGTGTGATGGCTAATGGATATGGGTTTCTTTTGGGGTGATGAAAATGTTCTGGAATTCCACAGTGATGACAGTTGTACAACCTTGTGAATATAATAAAAACCACTGAGCTGTATATATTAAAAGGTGAATTTTATAGTATGTAGACTATATCTCAATGCAAAATAATAATAAAAATCAGTCAATGAAGAGTGAGAAGGAACAGGATATTTACATAGCCTCAAAGCACCTTGTAACAAGATACATATAAATTGCAAAGTAAAATTGTAACTACAGTGGAGAAACCTGCAGGACACCACCTTAACTAGATATTCAAAGTTAATATCGTCAGTAACAAAACAAATTCACACCGTGTGGCTCCTGACTCAAAGCTCTGGAGACGCAAGTGCACTTCTGTAGTATTTTCCTAAAAGTATATAACCTAAATCTCACCATGAGGGAGTATCAGGCAAACACCACAACATCCCAAATTGAGGGACATTCTACAAATAGCTAGTCAGTATGCTTCAAAAGCATCAAGGTCATTTGTAGTGGGTTGAATTGTGGCCCCCAAAATATACGCCAACTCAGGACTCCAAAACGTGACTTTATTTGGAATAAACATCTTTTCAGATGTAACAGAGATAAGGATCTCCAAATCAGATCATTCTGCATAAAGATGGGCCCTAAATCCAATAACATGTGTCTTTAAAAAGGGAGACTATACAAGAACATAGAAGAAACCCATAGAGCCGGGCGCGGTGGCTCAAGCCTGTAATCCCAGCACTTTGGGAGGCCGAGACGGGCGGATCACGAGGTCAGGAGATCGAGACCATCCTGGCTAACCTGGTGAAACCCTGTCTCCACTAAAAAATACAAAAAAAACTAGGCGGGCAAGGTGGCGGGTGCCTGTAATCCCAGATACTTGGGAGGCTGAGGCAGGAGAATGGCGTGAACCCGGGAGGCAGAGCTTGCAGTGAGCTGAGATCCGGCCACTGCACTCCAGCCTGGGCAACAGAGCAAGACTCCATCTCAAAAAAAAAAAAAAAAAAAAAAACCCATGTAAGAACAGAGGCAGAAAGGGGAATTTTGATGCCCCAAACCAAGGATTGCCAGCAACCAGCCGGAAGAGGGGCATGAAACTGATTCTTGCTCGGAGCCTCCATGGAGAAGCAGCCCTGACGACACCCTCATTTCATTCTTCTGGCCTTCAGATCTGAGAGAGAATAAATTTCTGTTGTTTTCAGCTACCAAGTTTGTGACAATGTGCTATAGCAGCCCCAAGAAGCTAATGCACTCCTAAAAAATAAAGAAAAGCTGAGGAACGGTTCCAGATTAAAAGGGCATAGGAAGGAGATGTGTATTCCTGAGTTGGATCTTGAACTAGTAAAAAGGACGTTAGTAGGATAATCTGTAAAAGTTGATTAAGATTTGTAGATTAGGCCGGGCGCGGTGGCTCAAGCCTGTAATCCCAGCACTTTGGGAGGCCGAGACGGGTGGATCACGAGGCCAGGAGATCGAGACCATCCTGGCTAACATGGTGAAACCCCGTCTCTACTAAAAAATACAAAAAAAAACTAGCCGGGCGCGGTGGCAGTCGCCTGTAGTCCCAACTACTCGGGAGGCTGAGGCAGGAGAATGGCGTGAACCCGGGAGGCGGAGCTTGCAGTGAGCTGAGATCCGGCCACTGTACTCCAGCCTGGCGACAGAGTGAGACTCCGTCTCAAAAAAAAAAAAAAAAAAAAAAAAAAAAAAAAAAAAAAGATTTGTAGATTAGATAATTGTATTGTATTAATATTCATTATATGGTTATTTTGTAATTTTACTGAAGTTTTATAAAATGTAAAGATTTGGGAACCAGGTGAAGGGTATATAGTTCTTTGGAATATTTTTCTAATATTTTCTAAGTCTGAAATTATTTCAAAGTAAATACAGTCATCCTTTGGTATCCTTGGGGAATTGGTTCCAGGATCTCCCTCGTATACCAAAAATCTGTCGATCCTCAAGTTCCCGATAAAAAATGACATATCTAGTATTTGCATATAAACTACATTCTCCCATATACTTTATGTCATCTCTAGATTACTTATAATACCTAATACAAGTGTTATGTAAATCGTTGTTATACTGTATTGTTTGGGGAATCACGACAAGAAAAAGTCTACACGTGTTCAGTACAGATGCAAATTTTTAAAATATTTTCAATCCACAGTCAATGGAACTCACAACTGTGGAACCCACAGATATGGAGATCTGACTGTAATTCAAAAATAAATAAATAATTTAAATTGTACAGCTAACCTTAGATGTAAGAATCACCAAAACCATTCAGTCCTGAGCAAGTCATAGACACACTACATTTGTTTTTAAGCTGTCAGATTCTGGGCAATTATATTTTGTTGTGATGGTTACAAGCATAAGGTCCTAGAATCATACAACTTCCCTACTGGCTCAGATACATGTTCTTAAACTCATTGCTTAATCTCTATGTACCTCAGTTTTCTTGTGTGCAAATAGGAAATAATCACAATATCTCCTTCATAGAATTGTTTTGAAGATAACTTAAGAATCTATGTAAAGTACTTAGCACCGTGCATGACAGATAATAACTGCTTACAACTGTTAGCTCCTTTTATGATATCAGTTAGTGAATATAACCAGCCCTATACTCGGCACAGAGAATAAAGCAAAAAAAAAAAAAAAAAAAAAGCAACTTTCTGTTTTGAAAAACACTCATGTACCAAGGAAATCATAAAACCAAGAAGAAGCAGTGAGTAGTGGTAAACAAAGGACGCTACCAGGGTAAAAAACTAAGTAGCCTGTGATTTCTTTTTCCAGAAGACTGAAGGAGACAACTGGGACATTACTACATGGGGGGGTGGAGGGGAAGAATGTTTGCAGAGAAGCTCAATGAAAAGTTGTTGAACACAATCATTGATTGGCTAACAATTAGAGATGACCTTGCAAACACTATGCCTGCAATTACTGGAGGCAATCAAGCAAAATCTAATGCGCTCTCAGGTCTATTAAATAGGAATTTCTGTAGCAAGTAGGAGGTTGGAAAATCTGACTGCTGAGGGTCTGTAAATATGCATTCTTCTATTCTTCCCTTTCTCGTGGTCTCTCCCCGCATCTTTTCACATCTTACTCGACATGGATGGAAAGAACATTTTCATCTGTAAGACTGAAAACTGATTAAATGTTTATTGGGACCAGCAATTGAAACCAAGTAATGTGGCCAAGATTGAGACCCTATATCCCTTTAAACTTTTTGCCAACCTCATCCAGAGACCATCACTGTCTCTTTCAAGTGACTTTGGCCTCTGTGGGTGCTGAGTACATTACCCTATTCCCTGCCAGCTCTGCGGAGGGCCAGCGCTGCGCCTACTGCCAACTGTGCAGTTTGCCAGCAAAATCTCCAAGCTGGGAAAATGCACACACATCAAAAGATCTGCTATGAGGTTTAGCAGCCAGGCACAGAATGGATGCACAATTGTCATTCAAGTCAAGGCCATCCAACTCTATGCAAAGCCTTTGTGAGTGGTGACTGGCACACTCCTCAGGTACATTTTGGGGTCTCTCCAAATGACACACTGCCAAGAGATACCTAAGGTTCTTTTGTGGCTTTCCCTTCAAAGCAGCCAGGAGGAGGAAACATATTTCACTTGCCCCAAACCCAAAAGTATCTCCTCTCATTCTAAGCTTCCCTGAGGGTTTCTTCTATGAGAAGCAGCAGGAGAAGCCTCTCCGTTGGCATCTCCCCAAGGAGGGCACACACAATTAACAATTTTGAGAAAATATGCACTTCAAAGATCCTCAAAAGGATCAGATGGGATTGCTTATTAGCAGAAGCTGGAATTGGGTGGCAAGGGCATTTGTCCCCACAAATGTTTCCTTCCCCTTCAAGCAGGCCACCTGACTCAAAGGAGCCCATTGAAAGGACAGGCAGGAAAGAACATTAACCCTCACCTCCCCAGCCTCCCACTGCACTCCCGCTACAAAAAGGGGTGATCAACTAGACAAAAAGAAAATTATTTAAAATGCCACTCAGCTGCTTTAGGCATTGGTTTGTTGGTTTATTTTTTATCAAGTAACTGGCTGAACTACAATCAGTGAGGATTTTTCATTTGCCATGTTTCTGTGTGATTTCTCAATCAATACTCATCTTTCACGTATCCAAAAGACAGGAACAGCTCCAGGCAAGAGTTGACTATTCTGAGTTATTCATTTACAAGAAGAAATTGCTCCACTAAGACCTGAGTGATCTGCCAGCACGACACTGGAACATTTGAGTTACAGCAGACATTTAGCTTTCTTGTGTTTTATTTTGGGGGAGGATAGGTTGGTATTTGTCCATGTAAATCTGGTAGCCTCCCTTAACATTTAAGAAGAGAAAATGGTAAGTTATGAAGACTTCCCTAAGCAATTAGTGGGCTAGGAAAACATACATGTAACAAATCAACAATTCTCTGGGTGTTTCCTATATGCTATGCCTTATGCTAAGTGCTTTACAATCATCATCTCATTTAAACCTACAACAATCTTATAAAAAGGCATCTTATTGTTCCCAAATGATAGGTGAAGAAACTGGGGTTCAGATGTATTGTTAAGTAACCTGCCGCAGGTGACACTGAGAACACACTGAGAAAATGCTTGCTGGGTTCATATAGTAAACTGAGGATGATAAAGAAAAGGTTATTAAATTGATTTTAAATAGTATGAGTTTTCTAAGTTGAAAGAGACCGCTTCAGCCACTGACACTTGAGAGATTCACTGTTCATTTCTATCCTCTTAACTCCCCTTTTGAATGTCCTAGACTTCACAGAATCTTGTTAATTCATTTTCTTTCAAACTTCAGAACTCTTCTCACATGTTGACTGAGCTGCAGCCAAAAAGTTCATCACTCCTCACTAGAGGAAGGAAATCAAAGTCCACATCAGAAAAATGTGACAATCATGCTGGCTGTGTGGTCACCTTTTTAAATCAACTTCCTAGCTCTCCTAAAAATAAGTGTTATGCAAATGCGTAGCAAATATATATACACACATAGATGCATATACATATATACTGTACATATACCTACACATGTGTACACACACACATACACACATGGCAACTTGGTCATTGTGACCATTTCTAGGGAGATCAATGTGATTTGAGGGAAGAAATGGGGACATGGAGGTGAAGATATTTTAGCATTTTACTCTAAACCCTAATGCTTTGTTTTATAGCAAATATTTCTAAGTTTGAAAGCCATTTTTAAGAAAATACAATAATTCATGGTAATCACTGGTATAAAGAATAAGGATTTATTGAGAGGAATTTGATTGAATATGCTCCGTATATTGCGATAGGAAAACCATCTTCAGGAAAACAGGAAATCCAAGTCCTCTGGTTGTAAAGAGCTTCTTACCCAGAAGTGGCTGCTACTGGTGCTGCTTGGGTCCTTCACTGGGCCTGGGCACAAAGCCCCAAGGGTTGTTAATAGTTCACAGATGCTCCCTTCTCCAGAGAATCTCTCTCTGCCCACTGCGAGTCTCCCGCCTTTCCAGGAGGTTGCACTTTCACCCCATTCCCTGAAGAGACCGAGCTGTTTAGGGAAGAAGCTAGTGGCCAAGGCCCTGCTGACAGGGAAATTTCAGTGCCCAGTCCCTGGCCTCAAGTAAACCAACCCTGTGGAGCCTTTTATGCCTCAGAGCTCCCTATGGGGTTAGCCTGAGGCTCAAGTCCTGCTGGAACCACATCCTTGCTTAGATTCTCCTGCTCCTTCATGCTTCCCCTTCATCTGTCCTGGGAGCAATCCCTCAATAAATCACTTTCACAGTAACACTTGTTTCAGGCTCTGCTTCCTAGGAACTCAACCTAAGGCACTCCCATTACCTCTCACTATCTGATACTTAGGGGCCGAAATCTTTACAAGTGATTTCAATGACCTTTAATTCAACAAACGGATATCTTTAAATTTGTTTACAATGTTCCACAACACACATACACACACACCCCTACACACACACCTAAAATCATTTTCTGAAGACTCCACATCATTGATACTAATTCTTGACAAAACACAAGAAAAGAACCAATCTGACATATAAACCCTGATGTAAAATGTCTTAAAATGCTAACGAAAACAAAAGAAACAAAAACTTAGCAAATGAAAAGAATGATTCTATGCCCAAATGGGGTTTGTAACCTGAAGGATAACTCACATATTTAGTGCTCAATACCTATAAAGCCCATGATGTTGTAAAGATAATAAAAAGACATTTTGTTACATATTTGTTACATAAAAATAATTTCATAACATAATTTTTGAAGACATATGTAGATATAAAAACAATTAGAATATATAAAGTGATAATAAACTATTTCAAAATCAAAAATAAGTATTTTAAAACCAGCACATAAATTCAATAGGAAATGTATAGTATCTTTAAAATATATTGTTTTGAACTGAATTTTGATCCCTAAAATTCACCTGTTGAAGTCTCAACCCACAACTGACTGCCTTTAAAGACAGGACTTTCAAAAGGCTAAAGTCAAATGAGGTTATAAGGGTGGGACCTTAATGAATAGGACAGGTGGCCTTATATGAAGAAGACAAGACCCCAGAGATCTCTTCCAGTACACGTATAGAGGACACAGTAGGACCACTATGTGTGTGCAGGTGGACGAGGTGACGATCTGCAAGCCAGGAAAACAGGCCTGACCAGAAACCAGTCCTGACACCTTGATGTCAGACTTCCAGCCTTCAGAACCATGAGGAAATAAATTACTGTTGTTTAAGTCACCAGTTTTGTGTGTTTTGTTATGACAGCCAAGGCAAACTACTATACCTATAAAGCATAATTACTAGGATATAGACAGTATTGATACATTAAAAGATATTTGCCACTTTTGGCTAAGATAACTCAATCTTACTAAGAAGTCAATTCTCCCTAAATTAATATGTGAATGTGGTATGATCCTTATTAAAATTCCAAAAAGTGTATTTCATTGACCAAATTGTAGGGTTTTTTTTTTTTTTTTTTTGGAAGGAAGCCAGTTAAGGTCACAGGAAAAAATAATCACACACACACACACACAATTTTTGAAAAGGCAACATAAATAGGTGGGAGGATTAACCTTGAAAGAGAAAACATTATGAAGTTGGAGTAATCTAATGAGATAATAAATGTAAATTGCTTAGCACAATGCTTGACACAGGAATGGAGAGAAAGATTAATGAGACAAAACTGAAGGAAAAAAAACAGACAAATACAGATGGGGATTTAATTTATGACAAAGTTTGCATTTTGTTTTTTATCAGTGGGGAAAGATAGATTATTCAATGAATGAATTTGGGACACCTGGGAAGTGTTCTAAAAATAAAATCAGGCAGGGAGGGGGCGGGCAGTGCGCAGGTTCACGCCTGTAATCCCAGCACTTTGGGAAGCCAAGGTGGGTGGATCACAAGGTCAGGAAATCAAGACCATCCTAGTTAACACAGTGAAACCCCGTCTCCACTAAAAATACAAAAAATTAGCCAGGCGTGGTGGCGGGCGCCTGTAGTCCCAGATACTCAGGAGGCTGAGGTGGGAGAATGGTGTGAACCCAGGAAGTGTAGCTTGCAGTCAGCTGAGATTACACCACTGCACTCCAGCATGGGAGGCAGAGCAAGACCCTGTCTCAAAAACAAAAATTTTAAAAAAAATTGAATCTCTACAAAATTTCTTTCACCAAAAATGGATCAATGATATAAAGCTTTAAAAACAGTAGAAGAAAACATGGGAGTTTAAAAAAAAACATTTCTTTCTAATAAAGATCTTTATATGCAAGATCTTTCTAATCTTGAAATAAGGACAACCTTTCTAAGAAACAGATTATAAATCTTACTGTATTCAAATGTTTCTGCTTGCTTTTATTGTAGAAAGACAAATGACTAACAAGGTAAAAGTATTTAAAGTTCATATAATACTACTTTCACTGCTTTATCAAGAACACTTAATTTAAAAGAAACAGCATCTCAAGGTGGCTCCACGGTGCAATGGATAGCACATTGGACTTCTAGGGACCAAAAAATAAAGATCATCCCAATTTATAAAAATGAGAAATAACTTTAACATGGTGTTTGTAGGAGGAACAACATGACTTATGAACATCCATAAAGGTATCAACACTCACAATTTTTTTTTTTTTTTGAGACGGAGTCTAACTCTGTCACCCAGGCTGGAGTGCGATGGCATGATCTCGGCTCACTGCAACCTCCACCTCCTGGGTTCAAGCAATTCTCCTGCCTCAACCTCCCAAGTAGCTGAGAGTACAGGCGTGTGCCACCACACCCAGCTAATCTTTGTGTTTTAGCTAGAGACGGAATTTCACTATGTTGGCCAGGCTGTCTCAAACTCCTGACCTTGTGATCTGCCCACCTCGGCCTTCCAAAGTGCTGGGATTACAGACATGAGCCACCGCACCCAGCCAATTTAATTTTTCAAAAACGAACAACATATAGTACTTGGTGAGGATGGGAAGAAACAGAATTTTTCAGACCCTATTATGTGAGTGAAGATTGGTGCACACTCTCTGGAGAGCAACTTGGCAGTATTTATAAAAATATGAAATGCACAGAATGATGGTTCTGCAAGCCAATGCTAAGTATTTGTTGTGTAGCATGACCTTTGTTTGTTCAAAAGTACACGGACAAGGATATTCATTGCAACGTTGATCAGAAAAGACTGGAAACAACCTACATACCTCCCGGTAAGAAAATAGTTGAGCAAGCAAACAAACATAAACAATCCATACAAGGTTTATTTATGCTTTTCTTACAAACAGGATTTAAATAATTTAATAATAAAGGACATGAGGTACAAGGGTTTACAAACTTTTACGATATAAGGCCAGATAGTAAATATTTTAGGCTTTGTGTACCATCTGGCCTCATTAACAATTATTCAACTCTGTTGTTACAGAAACAAATGGGTGTGTCTGTGTTTCCATAAAATTATGTTTACAAAAATGGATGGCAAGCCAGATTTGGCCCTTGGACTGTAGTTCTTCCACTCTGATTTAATGGATTTATTTATGGATAAGTGAGTAATCCATACGTATTAATGAATTGGATATATAGATTTGGAATTTTATGGATAAATCTTCCCTACATGATTTAATTATATATGTTATGTTATCTCTATTATGTATTTTATATACATGGATGTTATTAAATAATAGTTTCTACAGGATTATACCTTATAGCTGTGAAAAATAAGGTAACCTGCATGTTATGATACAAAAACCTCCCAGATAAATCAAGCAGAAAATGTAAGTAGCAGACCCATGACAACAGTACACTCCTGTTTGTATTTAACAATGTACAAGTTTTATGCATTTGTAAATTATACAGAATTTGTCATTACCTCTAGGGAAAGGATTGAGGGACTGGTTTTCTGGGGAAATCAAGAAAAGTCCACTTCCCTTTCATATTCTTTTGTACTCTTTCAATGTGTATATATAATTTTTAACTATAAAATACACATTTTTTAAAGAAAATAAAATTTATGGACTAAAAATGTATGGGCAAGTAGACATAACATAATTTGGAAGTTAGGCTGACGGTCAGCTGGTACCCTGCTGGAAAGATCACGCCTGTTATTAAAATGTTGATATATGTCTGGAGCAGTTGAGAAATAACCATATCTCTGAACACATTGAAAGGCTCCATTAGCCTGGCAGTCCTAGTGCCACTTCTGGAATGAACTGCTCCTCAAAATACCCCAGCACCTATAGTTCCTCAACAAAGTTCGTAACTTCACTGAGCTTCTCTTTAGTCATTGGAGCAGAATCAGTATTACTTGGCCTACCTGGCCCTGAATTTGTTGGAGTATGAGAGGAGATAACGTATCTAAAAGCACTCTGCCAAATAGAAAGTTTGTGGCCAACATAAGATAATTAACATCTTTTTTTTTTCCTCCACTTAGAGCCTGTCGACAAAGACAATGTGGAGTATTTCTTTTAAGAACACAATTATTTTCTAACATCCATGCTCAAAACATCGCCTTTCATTCATACCTCTATTATAGCATGAATAATAGCATTGTCTAGTGTGTTGAATACGTGTCCATTTCCTTTGCTATCCAGAATCCTTTGATTAAAAGAAGTGGCTTATTTATTTGCATATACTCAGGACCCACTATTATGGCTGATGTAGACAGGACATGTTTGATGAATAAATAAACAGAAAGAAGGTAAAGAAAAATAATGAGAGAGATCTACAAAAAGAAATCTGTTTATGTGTTGAAAGGAATATTCTCAACTCCACTTCTCAGTCGTCTCCAGAGAAACTCAGTGACAGTTTGCAAAGCAGTGCCAGAATAAGAGTGTAATTTATAAATCATTGCTTGAAACTACTGATGGGATTCTAATAATATACATCTATATGTGTACATACGCATATACACACACACATATACACACACACATATATATAACAAATATTATTTAAGTAGCTATAGAAATTGCTTAGATTCTTAGGAATACAATATGAGCAAGACAGTCACTTCTGCTTGGGGCTTATGGTCTAATGATTAAGGAGACAACAATAAAACTATCACATAAATGTGGGCATTCTTTCTAATGAAGATATACGGTATGGAGGAAATGAGGTTTTATGATAGCATTTAACAAGGAAGAGTCTAGTTGGTGAGGTATGTCTGGGGGAACGATCAGGGAAGTGTTCCCTGGGGGAATGACACATGAACTGAGAGCCAAAGAAAGTAACAGTTAACTAGATCAGGGCAGTGGGTTCTGTCTATAGGTTATAGCAATGGCCCTTTGAAAAAATACAAATGGAGCCTTTAAGGACAATGTGGGACAGCACAGCTGTAGCCCACAGAGAGAAGAGTGACGATAGATTACTTAGAAAAACTGCCATGTGCCCATGAAAGCCCATGCCCTCCTATTCTGTAGGCACATGGATAGACTACATTTCCCAGCTTCCCTTGCAGTTAGATGTGGCCACATGACAGAGTTCTAGCCAATGGCATGTGGAGGAAGTGACCTGACTCTAAAAGAACAGCTGTTCTTTTTCCACACACTTTCCCATTCAGCAGACAGGAGAAAAATGATGATGAGACCCCGGGGTAGTCAAAGGATGGAAGGAGCCCAGATCTTGCAGGAAACCTGCACTCTCTGTGAGGGCTGTTGCCTGCATGAGAAGTAAACTTCTGTTGTGGTTGAATTATATACTTTTGAAACTATTTATCCCTTCAGCCTGCCCTACCCATACTATGAGAGATAAGTGTGAGCCAGATTGTGCAGGGCCTTGTGGGTCACATTAAAGATATTGGGGTTTAGGCTGGGTGCAGTGGCTCATGCCTATAATCCCAGCACTTTGGGAGGCCGAGGCGGGTGGATCATGAGATCAGAAGTTTGAGACCAGCCTTACCAACATCAGGAAACCCTCTCTCTACTAAAAATACAAAAATTAGCTGGGCGTGGTGGCACGTGCCTGTAATCCCAGCTACACAGGAGGCTGAGGCAGGAGAATCGCTTGAACCTTGGAGGCAGAGGTTGCATTGAGTCAAGATTGCACCACTGCACTCCAGCCTGGGCAACAGAGCGAGACTCCATCAAAAAAAAAAGAAAGAAAAAGAAAAGAAGAGAGAAAAGCATGAAAGAAAAGATATTGGGGCTTCTAAGAAATAGGGAGCCATTTAGGGGTTTTATGCAAGGTAGTGAGACATGATCAAATGTATATTTTTGAAAAGATGATTCTGGTTGCTCCATAGAGAGTTACAAATTGCTCCAGTTTTCCATTTTACTTTGCTAGGTTGCCCCTGTACTAGGTTAGATAAGGAAGTAGCAAAACAATAAGATATTTCAGAGATATGCCATAGTAAGGAGTAAGTGGCATCAGGTTTGAAGTAATGGAAGGAAAGTAAGGAATATGAATAGACAAGCAATGTTAACAGTATGAAAGGAAAGTAAGGAATATGAATAGACAAGCAATGTTAACAGTATGAGAATAAAAATTCACAGAAAGAAGAAACCATTAAAGCATTTTCTAAAACAAAAAGTAGAAGCAAGTACAATTACAATAAGCAAAGGAGGAGGCAGAAAGCACTGTTACAAGGATCATGGGATTTGGAATCAGAGCGCGGCTCTGCCACTCACTAGCTTTATGATGCTGGGAATATTACCTAGATTCTCTAGTCTTCAAGTTTCTCCATCTGTGGAATGGGGCCAATAGAATTTATGTTGCAGAATTTCCATTAAGACACAATGAGGTGATGCTATCAATTGTGCAGTACAGTGCCTGGCATGGAGCCAGTGCTCATCAGTGTTAGCTGTTATGAGTATTCAGAGCCAGTGTGGGAATGAGTGGGTTGGATATCATAGGAAATGGACATGAGCTAAAAAATCATATGGGTACCAAATGTTGAAATCAAGGCAGGTGATAAAATATTTTGGAAGATCATGAAAACATGCTATCTATGAAAACTGGAGCCATGATAAGGAAAAAGGAGAAAAGAAGTTCATCCCACTGAGAAGTAAAGGTCCTTTTATTTAGGATCCATCAACCTCAGCAATATTGACAATGTCAGCCAGATAATCTTTCGTTGTACAGGCTTAGGGGAGAGGTTGTCTGAATTATAGGATGTTGACTAGCATCTGGGTCTCTATCCACTAGATGCCAATAACATCTCCCTCTTCAGTTGTGACAACCAAAAACGTTTCCAGGAATTGA
Organism: Macaca nemestrina; assembly: GCF_043159975.1. Lineage (NCBI taxonomy): Eukaryota > Metazoa > Chordata > Mammalia > Primates > Cercopithecidae > Macaca > Macaca nemestrina. Next base: position 8,905,975 of record NC_092139.1, on the reverse strand, counting down.
TAAATGTCTTACTCTCTTTTGTCCATTTATTGTTTTTCACCAGGGATATGAAAAGAATTAGATGGACACAATGCTCTCATCATAAAACTTGCATCCAAGAGTTTATATTAGCTTTTTCTCACTAGTCTGCTCTTGGTCTCATGGGCATAGTGTCACTAAAATATTTAAAGGTAGGTGAGAGAGCTCAATTACTTGAACAGAGTATATTAGGTTTCAATTTTTCTTTTATCTCTTTATTGAAAAAAAATAGTACATTTTTAGGACTGTTGCAGAGTAAGTACTGAGACAGAGGTATGTGACATCATTTGCATTCTGGTTGCTTGAACCGTTAAAAGACAGTTCTACAGCCACGATTTTGAGAGGCTGACCTTGAAGTCTTAGAGACCTATGTCCAAGGCCTGGTGCCCAATTACTTCCTGACCTTATGTACTCATCTTTTAAACTGCTGAATTAGTTTTCTATCCTGTGTGACAAATTACCACAAACTTAGCTGCTAAAACCAACATCCATTTATTATCTCATAGTTTTGTAAGTCTAGAGGTAGCAAAACCTGGTGGGTGTGGGGGTGAGGGGATGATCTCTCTGGGTTCTCTACTCAAGGTCTCACCAAGCTGAAGTCAAACTGTTGGCCAGGCTGCAGTCCTATCTGAAGGCTCTGGGGTAGAATCCACTGGCATGCTTATTCAGGCTTTCGGCAGAAAACAGTTCGTTGTGGTTTAAGGACTAAGGTCGCCTTTCTTTGCTGCTAACTGTTGGCCAGAAAGTACTCTCAGATGCTACGTGGTACTTGCTGGTCCTTGTACATGACCCCCTCCACCTTCAAACCAGGATTGCCACAGTGTATTGAGTCTTTCTTGAAAACTCTTGAACATCTGACTTCCCATTCTGCCACTAGCCAGTGAAAATTCTCCAATTTTGAAGGGCTCACCTGATTGGCCAAACTCACCCACATAATCTCCACATCTTGAAGTCAACTGACTCAGGACTTTACATATGCAAAATCCCTTCACAACAATACCTAGATGAGTGTTTGCTTGAATAACTGGGATACAGGAATCTTGGGGGAGCCATCTTTAGAATTCAACCTCCCACAACCCTTCTGGAAATCACAATGGGGCAGGGGAAGAAATGCTGCCTTTTTCCTTTTATGGCTTTCTCCTTTGCTCAAAGTTGGGCACTATTTCACTTCCTTAGGGTCCTACAGGCCCCATGAGGGTAGTGGGTGCTGTCCTAGGAAACAGTAACTTAACCCTGACGTCCATTTGTCCAAGAACTCCAAACAGGCTAAAGATAAGAGTGTTGAATTCATAAGTGAATTCATTTATGAAAAAATTTATTGTTTCTGTGAAATGATTTAATATTTACTTTGTTTTCTTTTATTGGAGTTTTAATTTACTGGCAACAGACAGTGAAGTCTCCATGCCTTGCATCCAACCGTGACATCCCAATCATTGCTAGGAGCTGGATTATAGGCTTCACAAAAGTGAGGGAGTAGAAATATTTTAATTTTGTTTTTAATTACACAATAACAAAAGCTATTACGAACCAGGAAAGAATACCTTAAAATTAATTATCAGCCAGAATAAGTTCCTCAGAAAGGCCTTTCAAAGCTTAATCAAGATAAAATGAAAAGAACATAAAATTAAATTTTAAAAAAATCTACTAAAAGACAAAATAATTCAGAGAACATGAAAAAAATAACTTATGAGAGAATAAGGGCTCTAAATTAGATACTCCTCTTGAATCATTGTCAAGGACACATCCTACTTGAATTATGATCAAAAACCCATATCAATCTCTCTCTACCAGAAAATGAATGACTGAAGTTCTTTCGCCTTCCAGATATGACTCAATTCCCAATTTTATGACAACTTTCATGCTGTTTTATAAAATACCAGATGAACAAATCAATGTCGACTTGCGAACAGAGAGTCTGAGTGTGAGCCAGATATTTGATGCCAGTCTTAGATTCACACATTTGAAGATTCTGTACCTTCTAGGAAACACCACTAACCTCAAAGATAGAATACAGACATTGTCATTCTATTTTTTTTTTAAAAAAAAGAGTCTCTTAAGTATGTTTGTGAGTTAGTATGTACCCCAAGATTATTAATTTCTCTTAAGTCAATAAGAATCTCTTCAAATGAGGCACTCCAAATTACCCACTTAGCATTATGTGATATAATCAACATCCGTGTTGTATGTTAGTTCACCTTCCCCGTTAACATTTTCTCTTCTTCTCAAAACAGCATTCCATTTTCCAATGGAGAAACTTTCCTCCCTTCTTCCAATCCATTTGCCTTAGGAGAGAGGACAATGAGCCCATTTCCTGGTTCTGCTGAAAAAAAATATATGATATAGGCCAGGCAGATCAGAACATTGGCTACCCTAGTCTCAGTAACTGGTTCAAGAATAGACTCATAAAATCAGCCAGGCCAATATGACAGATATCTTGGAGCTTTGTTAAAACTGTTGATAAATGAAGGCTCTACCACGAATATTGTCTAGCTGGTAGAAGGGAACCCTAGATCTGCTGGTATCATCTCGCCACTGTGAAGAAAGAGGCTTCCTGGGAATGAAGCCCATCCAAGGAAATGCAGAGCCAAGGGACAGAGAGAGAAAAGGTCTTGGAACCATTGTTTGAGCACCTGGATCCAGCTTCATGTGAGCCCATTACACATGTAATTGTCATTTACATATAAAATTGATTCGCTTTTTGCTTGGAGTCAGTTTGAGCTGGGTTTTCTTTTTTTTTTTTTTTGGTCATGAAACCACAGAGTTATGACTAATCACTTCGTCTGGAAAGACCATCACAGCTGCTATATACCACTACTCTCAGTGTGCTTGTTTTTGTTTGTTGTTTGTTTTCTTTTTCTCCTCTGCTTTTTCTATACAAACTATGCAAGGTCCCCCCTCTGGGCTTGGTTCATTCACTCCCACTGATCTGAAATACTGTCTGTTTCACAGCACATATTAAGTTCCAGTCCCAAGAAGCCATTCCAATCTGATCTAACCCCTGTTGTAAACCACACCACTTGCTGTTACACCATCTTACGTTGTTCATGTGCCAGTTCATTTATCAGCAAGTTTTGTCCCCAAATACCCTCCAGAATCCTAGAATAAAATGGTTCTCCATCAATCCCCACAGCTTTAACACAATGTTCAGCTCAAGTCTCCAGCACCTCTCACCCCTGGGCTGCTGACAGTCTCCTAAATGAACTATCCACGCCCACACTGCCCTCTTTACTCTGTTCTTCGCCTCAGCTTACAGACATGCCTGCTGAAAACCCTCTGGTACATTGTGGATGTTCCAGGGATTATATCCAAATGCTGAAAATGGCCTCCAAAGCTCTACAGGACTGGTCTACGCAGCTCCCCTCCTGCTTTCTCTGCTCCAGTCTCACCCAAGATATTCAATCCCCCCTACTTACCATGCTCTCCTATCACAGGACAGTATATGCTGCCCCCTCTTCCCTTAGCACTTGCCTCACCTTTCTTCTCCTAACCCATGCTCATTCTTTAGACTTTAGCACAATCTTCATTTCCATGGGGTAATTTCCATAACTCTATTGATTCAATTACCTTCCCTCTACTATTATTATAAGCTCTCCTGGGTCCATGATCACTCTTTCACTGTATTATCAAATTTAGCATTATATACAGTAATATAAATACACACATGTATGGGTATTTTATTAATGTCTCTCCCTACTTGATAAGCCCCATGAAATTCAGTACCATGACTGTCTTTTCTCACCATTACATCACAGCACCTGGCACAAGCAACATCCTTCATAAACAGTAGGCACTTAGATAGAAACTGGTCGATACAGCCATAAAAAAGAATGAGTTCCTGTCCTTTGCAGGGACATGGATGAGGCTGGAAACTATCATTCTCAGCAAACTAACACGGGAACAGAAAACCAAACACCACATGTTCCTCACTCATAAGTGGGAGGTGAACAATGAGAACACATGGACACAAGGAGGGGAACATCACACACTGGGGCCTGTTGAGGGATGAGGGGCAAGGGGAGGGAGAGCATTAGGACAAATACTTAAAGCACAAGGGGCTTAAAACCTAGATGACGGGTTGATGGGTGCAGCAAAACACTATGGCACGTGTATACCTATGTAACCCAAACCTGCACATTCTGCACATGTATCGCAGAACTTAAAATTTTAAAAAAATATATTAAATTGTTAATAGAAAAAATAGAAACTGGTTGAATAAATGAATCATATAGGTGGAATATGGTTAAGTATCGCTGGATAGATGGAAGTGTGGACAGAAAGAAAAATGATGGATAGGAGGAAGAATAGAGGAAGGATGGATGAATGAAATCGTAGTTGGATTCATGTTTATCCTCCATGTAGGAAAACGTGTCTTTTTCCTACATTTTAAAAACTGTGTAAACAAGTAAAATTCTTAAGAAACTGTCACAGACTTGTGTAGAAATATGAGCTCTTAGATAGACACACCAGTTGCAGAGACCTAAACTGAGAGCAGGACAACCTGTTAAACAGTAGAAAGCTTGAGAACCACAGGGAAGCTGGAATCGTTGATTATTTTGCCCTGTGAGTGACAGTCACCAACCATGTAATTTTGATACCTAGTGCCCCAATTCTGTAATTGAGCTACATGTTTGCTTCTGGCCAAAATAGCAACTAGACAAAGAATATTTATATTATCACAGAGGCTTTTCTTGTAGATTTCTAAGGTGCTGAAGTAATATTTTATTAATATACATTTTCTTTGTGTGAAAACTGGTGGAGTTTCACAGGCTCAAGGCATTAAAAAACAACCATTTCATTATGCCTTCTCTCTATCCAGGTAAGTCAAGCTATGGTGAAAATGAAGAAATCTACAAAGGTAAAACATTTTATTCTTACAAGTCATGTCACCTATAGATGGGTTCCTATGCATGTATGAAAACACACACGGATGGTGAAGATTTGGATATTTTCACATAAGAGTTTAGGTGTTTAGTCTGAGCGCAGTGGCTTGCACCTATAATCCCAACACTTTGGGAGGCCGAGGTGGGTGGATCACCCGAGGTCAGGAGTTCAAGGTCAGCCTAGCCAATATAGCGAGACCCTGTCTCTATAAAAAATACAAAAATTAGCTGGGCCAGTGGTGGGTCCCTGTAATCCCAGCTACTTGGGAGTCTGAGGCAGGAGAATTGCTTGAACCTGGGAGGCGGAGGCTGCAGTGAGCCGAGATTGCACCATTGCACTCTAGCCTGGGCGACAAGAGCAAAATCAGTCTCAAAAAAAAAAAGAGTTTAGCTGTCTAAACTCTTACAGCATGGAATCTGTACAACAGCCCTGAAAGCCAGGTATTATTTTAACCCAGGACTCTCCCTACCCTAAATTTAAAATCATAGTGATTCTCACCTACGAGGTACATCAGAATCAACTGAGTACAAGCACTAAAATTAAAGATTCCTGCACCCCATCCCCATAGGATGTTGTTCATTAGGTCTGGAGTGAAATTCTCAAACTTGTAATTTTTTTTAACTTTTTTTGGAGACACAGTCTTGTTCTGCTGCTCAGGCTAGAGTGAAACAGCACAATCGAACTCCTGGGATCAAGTGATCCTCCTGCCTTGGCCTTAGCTAGGAAGCTACCACTACACTACACACCACTGTGCCTAGCTGACTTTTTAAAATTTGTTTAGAAACAGGGTCTCACTATGTTGCCCAGGCCTGTTTTGAAATCCTGGGCTCAAACACTCCTCCCAGCTCAGCCTCCCAAAGTTCTGGGATTACAGGCATCAGACACTGTGCCTGACCTGAAAATATTTATAAAGTGAGTCAGTTCCATTCAAGTATGGTCTGTCTATGCAATGGCATACTATAGAGACTGAAAATAGTGTGAAACCTGTGTGTACATTGATGTGGATGGAAACTACAATATGATGTCAAATGAAGGCTATAAGATGGTCTCATTTTAATTAAATGTTTCACCTACACATTTATATATACATATATTCACATGTATGTCTTTGCTTTATGTACAGAAAAGGGTTGGAAAGTGGGTATGATAAAGGCATTAGGGGCTGTCTTTGAAGAGGCTTATTATTTTTATATTTTTGCTTGACAACTTTAGTTGTGCACACATTGTGTTATCATGAGGGGAAAAGCAGAAATGAAAAACCCCATGGGAAGAAAAATCAGTCAATGTAATCAAGCCATTAGTCACTTCATTAGGAAGGAAAGTTAAAACAGCCAAATCAATGAGCATCATCTAAAGATAACAACCTGTTTGCTGATTTGACCAAATGTTTTAAAGGTACTGCTTTGACATTTTATTCCGATTTTGATAGTTTTTATTATATTTTAATAAGTACATATTTACTTGTCCTGTGAGACAAGCACTGTGCTAGATGGATGTGTTATGAATCACCTGGATTCATGTGCTTTCAGGTTCAGTTCCAGACAATTGCAATAAAGCAAATCATACAAAATTTTTTGTTTCCCAGTGCGTATAAAATTATATTCACACTACACTGTAGTCTATTAAGAGTGTGATAATATTATATCTAAAAAGCAAAAGGTGTATACCTTAATTTAAAAATGCTTTTTGCTAAATAATGCTAATGATCAACTGAGCTTTTCTGCAAGTCATAATCACTTTGTTGTTAGAGGGTCTTGCCTTGATGTTGATGGCTGCTGACTTATCAGGGTGGTGGTTGCTGAAGGCTGGAGAACTGTGGCAATTTCTTAAAATAAGGCAACAACGAACTTCATCACATCGATTGACTCTTTCATGAAAGTTTGCTCTGCAGCATGCAATGATGTTTGATAGCATTTTACCTACACTAGAACTTCTTTCAAAATTGGTGTCAATCCTCCTAAGCCCTATTGCTGTTTTACCAACTAATTTTGTATAATATTCTAAATCCTTTGTTGTTGTTTCAACAATGTTCATAGCACCTTTACCAGAAGTAAATTTCATCCCCAGAATCCACTTTCTTTGCTTTTCTGTAAGTAGCCACTCTTCATTCATTCAAGTTTTATTATGAGATTGCAGCAATTCAGTCTCATCTTCAGGCTCCACTTCTAATTCTAATTCTCTTGTCATTTCCACTACATCTGCAGTTACTTCCTCCATGATGCCTTAAACCTCTCAAAGTCACCCATGCAGGTTGAAACTGACTTCTTCCAAACTCCTTTAATGTTGATATTTTGACCTCCTCCCATGAATCATGAATACTCTTAATGACATATAGAATGGTGGATCCTTTCCAAAAGGTTTTCAATTTACTTTGCCCAGATCCATCAGAGGAATCATTGTCTATGGCAGCTATATCCTTATGAAATATATTTATCAAATAGTAAGACTTGAAAGTCAAAAGTACTCCCTGATCCATGGGCTGCAGAATGAATACTGTGTTAGCAGGCATGGAAACATTAATCTTCTTGTACATCTCCATCAGAACTCTTGAATGACTAGGTACATTGTCAATGAACAGTAATATTTTGAAAGAAAAACTTTTTGAGCAGTAGGTCTCAACAATGAACTTAAAATACTCAGTAAGCCATGCTGTAAACAGATGTGCTATCATGCAGGCTTTGTTATTCTATTTATAGAGTTCAGGCAGACTAGATTTAGCACAATTCTTAAGGGTCCTGGGATATTTGGAATGGTAAGTGAGCATTGACTTTAACTTAAAGTCATCAACTGTGTTAGAGTCAGCCTGTCCTTTGAAGCCAGGCATTGTCTTCTCCTCTCTAGCCATGAAAGTCCTAGATGGCGTCTTCTACCATAAAGCATTTTGTCTACACTTAAAATTTGTTATTTAGTATAACTGTCTTCATCAATTATCTTAGCTAGATCTTCTAGATAACTTGCTGCAGCTTCTCCATCAGTACTTGCTCTTTTGTCTTGCACTTTTATATTATAGAAATGACTTCTTTTCCTAAACATCATAAGCCAAACTCTGGTAGCTTTTAACCTTTCTTCTACAATTTCCTAACTTTTCTCAGCCTTCATAGAATTGAAGATAGTTGGGGCCTTGCCCTGGTTAGGCGTTGGCCTAAGGAAATGATGTGGCTGGTTTGATCTTCTATCCAGACCACTAAAACTTTCTCCACATCAGCAATAAGATTGTTTCACTTTCTTATCATTCATGTGCTCACTGGAGTAGCACTCTTAATTTCCTTCAAGAACTTTTACTTTGCATTTATGACTTGGCTAACTGGTGCAAGAGGCCTAGTTTTTAGACTATCACAGCTTTCGACATGTCTTCCTCACTAATCTTAATCATTTGTACCTTTTGGTATAAAGTAAGAGACACACAACTCTTTCTTCCTTTCGCTTGAACACTTAGAGGTCACTGCAGAGTTACTAATTGGCCCAACTTAATATTGTTGTGTCTCAGAAAATAGGGAGGCCTTAAGAGACGGAGGGAAACGGAGGAATGGCTGATCAGTGGAGCAGTCAGAGAACATGCACACATTTATTAAGTCTGACATCTTATATGGGTACAGTTGGTGGTGCCCCAAAACAGTTACAGTAGTAACATCAAAGAACACTGAACATAGGCCAGGAGAAGTGGCTCACACCTGTAATTCCAGCACTTTGAGAGACCAAGGCGGGTGGATCACTTGAGGTCTGGAGTTTGAGACCAGCCTGGTCAACAAGGCAAACATCTCTACTAAAAATACAAAAATTAGCCGGGCATGGTGATGCATGTTCCTAATTTCAGCTACTTGGAAGACTGAAGCAGGAGAATCACTTGAACCCAGGAGGCAAAGGTTGCAGTGAGCAGAGATCGTGCCACTGCACTCCAGCCTGGGCAATGAAGTGAGACACTGTCTCAACAACAACACAAAAGAACACCGATCAAAGATCACCGTAAGAGATATAATACTGATGAAAACATTCGAAATATTATGAGAATTACCAAACTGTGACACAAGACATGAAGTGAGCACATGGTTTTGGAAAAATTAGGGTTGCCACAAACCTTCCATTTGTAAAACTGCAATCTATGAAGCACAATCAAAGAGCAATAAAATGAGGGGTGCCTATATAGAGGTTCTTTTATAATGCAAATGCTTTTATTTTTTTCTCAAATGTAAACACTTTTTGTTAAAAAATTCAAATGAATCAAAACAAAATTCTAACAAAAACCATAACAAAGAAAGTGAAGCTTTTGAAATCTTACCATTCCAAGACAACCCCAGTAAACTTTTTGGTGACATCCTTTTAACTGTTTTTATATAAGTATTTTCATGACCAACTTTATTAATCCAGGACTGAGGGATTTCTCTAAACTTGGGCCTTTCAGTACTAAACCACGGACAGTCCCAGGCAAACTAGGATGTTGGTCACCCTAGATGTAGATACAGGTTTATATTACCATTTCAATGGTGTCATAGTACAGAGTGTTTCGTTATATGGATTTGCCATAACTCATTTAAACAGAATCACTAGTGGAGATTTAGGTTGTTTCTAATTTTAAGCCATTGTTTCTATTATAAACCATCTGTGATGAACATCCTTTCACGTACGTCCTTGCACACTTGAAAATTATCTGTGTGCGATAAGCTTTTTAAATGAAGTTTCTAAGAGTACATACATTTTACATTTTGCTATATACTGCCAATTTATTCTATTTTTTAAATATTTTTTTAATTCACACCTTTATGACCAGTTGAGCATGAGACTGATAGATTTTTCATAACCTCATTGATTCCGAGTTTTGCCAATCTTTTAAAATCTTTTCTAATCCGATGGGCAATTCACTTCAAATTCTTAATGCATATATTTATTTTATGGACAGAGCATTATTATTTTTCTGTCCAAAAAGTCAAATGCTCTATTTTGAAGATACCATTTAATAATCTATTTTTAAAAGTTTCATTGAATATAATTTACATACTACAAAATTAACCTGTTTTAAGAATACAAGTAGATGAATTTTAGTATTGTTACAGAGTTGTCAGTCATCACCACCAACTAACTTTGGAACATTTTCATTACTCCAAAAAGAAACCTTGTGCCCATTTACATTCGCTCCCCATTTCCACTCCCAGCCTCGTTTAACCACAAATGTTTCCATCCCTGCGTATCCCAGAGCTAAAACTGCTGGCCATACATAGTGTAGGGTGACCATCCTGGTCTGCCCAGGACTGGAGGATCTCCAGGGTCATGGGTTGTCCATACCTGGACAGTCCTGGGCAGACTAGGGCAAGTCAGTCATTTGACCATAGTGCTTTTCCTAAGCCAAAACTTTCAGATCTCCTTTTCTCCTGTCGTGTTTCATTTGACCTCTGCCTAACGGGGTGGCCTGATTTGGTAGGTCAGGCAAAGACATTGCACAAAGGGATACCCCTAAAAATCAAGGTCTGTAAAACATTCTGAGTTGAATAGAATATAACAACGAAGCTCTCCACAAGGAGCTCCTTCTGACTCTGAAACAATTAGTTGTCTTAAATTATTGGCACACATTGGCATCATGACTATTTGATGTTCCTCACACACAATCCTTCTCCATCCAGCCATAACACTGAGATCAGAGAGTCAGTACCTCAACTACAACCAGAAATAAGAAGAAGGAAGAGGGATATTGCAATACTGCAAGAGCAATTACTGAGTGCCTGGCATGTGCTACAGACTGCTCTGCATCCTCTTCTTTAATCCTTACCACCCCCTCCAGAGGTTAGTATCATTAATCCCACTCTACAAATGAGGAAACTCAAACCCAGACAAATAAAGTCACTTGCCCAGGGCACACAGCTTGGGTAACAGGCAGGATTCAAACCCAAGTCTCAGCCCAACACCAAAGCCTGGATTCATACTGTTATCCGCATGGTCTCCTGGAAGCAGGGGAGGGACTACATACGTTAACTTAGAATATATAAAGAAATATACTTTCTAAGTTTACATCCCTTTTCCAACAAACGCAGAAACACAAAACTACATTAAGGGGATTTTTCCAAAAAAAATGCCTTCTCTCCAGTGAAATAGTATTAAGGTGACATGGGGACTGAGGAGGAGGGGTGTTGAAGGATGTTCAAGTAACAGGAAAGCCAATATAATTCAAAGTGAAATTGATTTAAAATTTTGCTAAGATTTTTTATGCTTGCATATTTCACACTTATAGCATACCTTTAGTCTTATTTACAGTTTTAATTAAATATATACTTCAGTATTTTACTAGTGTATAAAAATACAGTTCTATATAAATATTTCTTTTTTTTTTTTTTTTTTTTTTTTTTTTTTTTTTTGAGACGGAGTCTGGCTCTGTCACCCAGGCTGGAGTGCAGTGGCGCGATCTCGGCTCACTGCAAGCTCCGCCTCCCGGGTTTACGCCATTCTCCTGCCTCAGCCTCCCGAGTAGCTGGGACTACAGGCGCCCGCCACCTCGCCCGGCTAGTTTTTTTTTTTTATTTTATTTTTTAGTAGAGACGGGGTTTCACCGTGTTAGCCAGGATGGTCTCGATCTCCTGACCTCGTGATCCGCCCGTCTCGGCCTCCCAAAGTGCTGGGATTACAGGCTTGAGCCACCGCGCCCGGCCGAGGTTGCTACATTTCTTGGCTCTGGCTTGACCATGAACCAAGTAATTCAGGCTACTTGTGAAAGCTGGAAAGGGCAAGAAAATGGATTCTCCTCAATAGGAACGCATTTACACTGTTGGTGGGACTGTAAATTAGTTCACCCATTGTGGAAGACTGTGTGGCAATTCCTCAAGGATCTAGAACTAGAAATACCATTTGACCCAGCAATCCCATTACTGGGTATATACCCAAAGGATGATCAATTGGGCTACTATAAAGACACCTGCACGCATATGTTTATTGTATGGATGAACCACATTTTATGTATCCATTCTTCTGTTGATGGATATGTGGGTTGCTTATGCTTCCCTCTGGTTTTTTATTGGTGAGTTTGTCCCCTACATGTGACTCAGCGGGCTGAGCCCCTTCGTGGTATAAACAAATTAAAACTTTCCATCCTGACCCATGCCTGAAGTAAAGGAATAATGGATTCTGTCACCCAACACTTATTAAGCACCTCACGTGTGTCAGTTGGAGGGCTCTCTTTTAGGCCCTGGGGATGATCATGACGAATAAAACAAATTCCTTGCTGTCAGTGATATTTCATTCTAGTGGGAGAAACTAGGGAATGAACAAACCAAGCAGAAGGAAAATTCATTTACTCAACCCTCTGTTGAATATTTACCAAATGCAGGCACCTACCAGTACTGGGTAGACACAGACCCGAATAGAGGAGGGACAGAGCTCATGCCTATGTTTCCCCCAGGAAAGCACAAATACACAACGATGACAGAATGTGCTGGGGGCTATAATCAATGCCTCAGCTGAAACATTTAGGAAAAGACAATAGAGGAATTTTTTAAAGGCAGAGAAAGCCAGGCACGTTGGCTCATGCCTATACTCCCAGCATTTCGGGAGGCCGAGGCAGGCAGATCACCTGATGTCAGGAGCTCAAGACCAGCTTGGCCAACATGGCAAAATCCATCTTTACTAAAAATATGAAAACAACAACAACAATTAGCTGGAAGTGGTGGCAGGTTCCTGTAAACCCAGCTACTCAGGAGGCTGAGGCAGGAGAAGCGTTTCAACCTGGGATGTGGAGGTTGCAGTGAATTGAGATCGTACCACTGCACTCCAACCTGGGTGACAAAGCAAGACTCCATCTCAAAAAGAAAAAGGAAAAAAAAAAGCCTTGAGAGAAGAGGAGCACTTTGAGCCGAACCATGAAGGGCATTCATGTCTTCATGGGGTAGGGACAGGAAGGAGAACCTGGTGGTACAAAAGAAAGGATGGAGCTCACATGCTACAGAGCAAACACCTCACCTCTTTGGGTATGAGAATATGAGCAGTTGCTGCAGCTCTTAGTCTGGATTTGGGTTTCCTTCTGCTTGGCTCTCAGTTTTGCTTTCACTCCATTTCATCTTTGGTATACAGGGCCCTCCTATGCACCACCAGGTCTCCTGCGTGGTATGTTTGGGCTTGAAATGTGGTCGTTAATGATCTGGTGTGTGTCCTTTCCCAGTAAGTATCCCTGTGGGCAGTGCTGAAATGAACAGTCTCTGTTGCTTCTTGCTTGGTCTCTGCCTCACAAGGGTCCTTTGTGAACAAGAAGGCAGCAGGCCTGTGTGACTTGGAGAGGAGGGGACCCAAGGTTCCATCCTAATCCAGCCCTCATACCCAAAAAGGCATATTCCTCTGCTTCTCCAGTATTGATCAGGAGGCTCACTCTGGAATCAGATGGCCTCACCTGGCTCCCTCTACATGAATCCAGCCCCACCACTGAATTGGGCAAATTAGTTAAGCCTCAGTGCTCGCATAAGCAAAAGGGAGATCAAAATTAATCCTTGGGGGTGTCTGTTCTAAATAAGATCATCGTTGGTGAGCACCCCTCACAATGCCCAGCATAGAGTAAACAGTTGAGAAATATTAGCGTTAATTTTCTTTTCACATTCCATGGCCTTTCAACCCAGCACCAAGAACCTGAAGAGATTACAGGGGCCTGAACATAATGGAAAGGCATTAATTCCTTTCTTTTAGAACTCCAAATGCAATAATTATTTACAGGATAATGTTCAGATATTACGGAAGCATTTAATTTTAATTGATCTCTGCACATAAATAAATGAAGTTTAACAACAAAAGTGGTTTGAGTTTAACTTTATGTTTTAATACCTGAGCAAACTCTCAAGTCCTAGGGATTCCAAAAAGTGCTGCATACAAACACAAGCAGAAGTGACAGCACGGACTCCTTTTCCCCTGTAGCACTTAACAATTTGCAAAACACATCCTACCTACTACCTGGTTTTTCCAGAAGAGCAGAAAGGGATCCATTGAGGCTGATGCCCCAGATGTCCTCTAAGTCTCTTGCCCCAGATTGGCTCACAAATCCTTTTCTGGAATGTAGGTACTAAAAAGCCATTAACTTGCCAAATAGGAGGACTTCTCCTCTCTTTGTGACACTCAGTGCCTCCCGTTCCCTGCCGTGGCCTCATCTTCTATCAACCCTCTGAGTCGAGTCATTGCAGCTGTTAGGCACGCAGTCTCTGGAGTCATACTGCGTAGGGCTCAAGTCTGCTTTGGTTTCCTCCAACCATGCAACCCTCTGCAAGTTATCAGCCTCTGTGTGCCTCGGTTTCATCATCTGTAATATGGAATAGTATTTGTATATGTCTTGCTATTATATTCCTTTAGGGTTGACAGGAGGTTTGAATTAGAAAAGACATATAGGGATGGTGCTCAAATGTCACTGCTGACTCTTTCCCCACCTATATTCCTTCCATCAGGGGCTAGACCCTCAGGCACCTGAGAACACAGTAGACTCTCAATGGAATATTCAGTGAATCTTATTTTTCTGTTTTACTGAAGGGTCTAAGGAGGTGTCTGAAGCAGTAGTTTCATATATTCTCTAAGAATGTCTCAAGGGGCAACAATGGGGAAATAAATGAATTCTGAGAAGTTCTTATTTGAAAAAGACACATACATGTTTAGAGCAGCACAATTCACAATTGTAAAGATATGGAACCAATCTAAGTGCCCATTGACCGATATAAGTGGATAAAGAAAATGGGGTAAATATACACCCTGGAATAGTACTCAGACATAAAAAGGGATGAAATAATGTCTTTTGCAGCAACTTGAATGGCGCTGGAGGTCATTATTCTAAGTGAAGCAACTCAGGAATGGAAAACCAAATACCATGTGCTCTCACCTATAAAGTGGGAGCTGAGCTATGAGGATGCAAAAATATACAGAATGATATATTGGACTTTGGGTATTTGGAGAGGAAGGTTGGGAGGGGGATGAGGGATAAAAGATTACATATTGGATACAGTGTACACTGCTCGGGTGATGGATGCTCTAAAACCTCAGAATCCACCACTGGAGAATTCATCCACGTAATCAAAAATCATTTGTATTCCCAAAACTACTGAAATTTTAAAAATAACAATAGGAAATAAATTCTTAGGAAAAAAGGCAAAACAAGCTAGAATTCCTCTGTACTTCATTTTTTAAAATGGTCAGGTTCAAAGCTGCTATGCAATACTGGGGCAACAGTAAGTATCATTGAAATTATTTGTCTTTTTTTATTTTTAGTCAACCTGAAGTGAACAATATTTTAACACAAAGCACAATAATTTATGCAGCAACTCGTATATAATGAGCAGGTTCAATAACAGATAATTATATGGAAAGTACTTAAATGCTAACTATGTACTTTTAAAATGCTGCAAAAGTAGGTTCATAATTAAATTATAATTACAAGTAAAAATGGAGACAATGATCATTCCCTGAGAAATCTGCACATTTTTATTTCCAGGGTTGTGTGCAGCTTCTTTAACACTCTGATTCATTACTTTGTTGGTAGCTCCACTCTGATCTGACTCGTTTTGCATGATGGATTTTAAATTTAAAATTAACTAAAATTATCTTTCAGATTACTAATTACCATATGCAATGATTTCAATAGAATACCCAGGTTGCCATTAAAAAATAGTTTGTGAGCATGTAAGTTTGAAATTGTGGAAGATTTATAGTGGAGAGAAAGGGGAACATTGGCTGATCATCTAATAGAAACTAAACAATTGGTAGAAATTGAGAAAGCTTTAAAACAAGTTATGAATTACTTGTGGAGAGGGATACACATAACTATTAATGTGGCAAAGTCAGAAGACTTTTCAAAATGATATCATTTATAACTCATCCAGTTGCAAGTGAAAGAAGCACATCTGAATTGTCGAAGAAAAAGAGAAAGATTTATTGGTTCATAAATCTAATAAAAAGTTCAAGAGTAACTAATTTCAGGTCTGGCAGGATCCAGAGTCTGAAATAATGTCACTATGGTTTAACTTCTTGCTAACTTCAATACCCAATTCTGGTTTTCTCAATGGTCATTTTTCTCAGACAGGAACTCCCCATATGGTGGAAAGAACTACCTGTCAGATGCACCAGATTCACATATTCAAAGCTGAGGAAGCCCAGTGGAAGAGGAGTGGATTTTTTTTTTTTTTCCCAAGAGCTTCAGGAAAAGTCTCAGGTCTGAATCTCACTGCTTCAAAGACAGTCAAGTTGCCTTATCTGAACCAATCTCTGTGGTAACCAGGGTAGTGCTGTGCTCTGATTGGCCAAGAGTTACAAGCCCTCACCTGGAGCTAGAGTTATCATACACTAATTTATAGGGGCTGAGATTCCAAAGGGAAACTGAGTTGGTGCTTCCAGAGGAAATATAAAGAGATGCCTGGATGCCAAAAGCTCTCTGGGTGAACAGTGAACCTAACCAGACTTTGTCCTCATTCTCTCCTTTTCTTAATCTTAATTAAATAAGGGTTTCCATCTCTGCTCAGCTTTTCCTTACCCCAAAATGAGTCCTTTTGCCATTTGGTCAAATCAATGCATTTAAACTAACATATGCTTTATATGGGCCAGAGAAAAATTTTTAATGCGTATCTGAATCTCTCTGCCACCACCATTCACCCTAACTTCTTGCTATGGTAATATTCACATTACACAAAGTAGAGGAAATTATGTATTGAACCTCCATAAATCTATCACCCAGCTTCAAAAATTATAACCATGTGCCAAATGTATTTTATCCATACCCTCCCATCCTCCACACTTTTTATGGTCAGAGAACTTTAAAGCAAATCTCCAATGTTATGTTTCAATATTTCATATGAATATCTAATAAGGGCTTTATAAAAGCCTAACCACCATGTCATTTTCATACCTATCACTGTTAATAATGTCTTAATATCACCATGAGTACATGTCTATATTTTCCCTTGATTGACTCAAAGATGTCTTTCTACAGCAGGTTTGTTTGAATAATAAAGTCTCCACACTGCATTGTCATGATGTTTAAGGCTCTTTTATTCTATATCAATTTTCCCCTATAGTTTGTTATTTTCAGGTCATTGCTTTATGAGACAACCAGACTATGTCATTTGTCCTGAAGAATGTCCCCCATTCTGGATTTAGCTGGTTGCTCCCTTGTGGTGACATTTATCCTGTTCTTCTGTCCCTCTTATTTCCTGAAGCCTGGTAATTTGATCTAGGGTCTTAATTAGATTCAAGGTCAGTTAATTTTTTGTTTGTTTGCAACTGGTTCCATGTAAATGCCTTCCTACTGTGCTCTTACAGTTAACACAAACCCCTCCCTCCTCATGGTCTGCTTCACTCTCACTAGTCTTTCATTTCATTGTCTCTCTCTCTCTCCTGATACCTCTGGCATGCTTTGATTATTTCTCTCTCACCAAGCTCCTGAACAACTAGAATATTTCTTCCTTCTAAGAATGGTTGTCCCTTCTCTCCTGGCCCAGCTAGCTAACACCTTGTTAGGGAAACCATCTCCAACTCCTACTGACCAGGTTCAATCTTCCCACCAAATGCTCCCATAGCATCACCCCATTCTCCTTTGCAGCCTTATCACTATTGCAATTTTCCATTTATTTTGTGTGATTTTTAAAATAGTATTTGTCCTCCTCTGGACACTATACGCTTCATGAAAAAAAAGGACACTGTTTGACACGTTTGTTGAAAGTATAAATTTGTTTTTAAAAAGCATACACAAAATATGTATACACCATCCCCAGGTCAGTCTGTTTCCTTAGGCCTTACAAATATGTTATTTTATTTATAGTAAAAGCTACCAGTTATTTTTGCTAGTTTTATGCCATGTATCCTGATAGTTTATTTTGCACCCTATTTGTAAGCATTACAATTACACCACCAAGTGGATGTTAACGTCCCATTTTACAGATAAGGCAATGAAAACTTAGAGAGGTTAAGTAATTCACCCAACACACCAAGCCAGACCTTTGCTGAGCCATGATTATCTTTTATCCTTTTAATCATCCTATAAGATAGTGTCAGAGGTGTTTGAACCAGAGCAATACCACCTTGAATAGGGGCTGGGTAAAATGAGACTGCGACCTACCGGGCTGCATTCCCAGAGAGTAAAGCGTTCTAAGTCACAGGATGAAATACAAGATCAGTACAAGATACAGGTCATAAAGACCTTGGTGATAAAACAGTTTGCAGTAAAGAAGCTGGCTAAAATTCACCAAAACCCAGATGGTGACAGGAGCGTCCTCTGGTCGTCTGTGCTGCTACACTCCCACCAGTGCTATGACAGTTTACAAATGCCATGGCAACGTCAGGAACTTACCCTATATGGTCAGAAAAGGGGAGGCATGAATAATCCACCCTGTGTTTAGCATATCATCAAGAAATAACCATAAAAATGGGCAACCAGCAGCCCTCGGGACTCCTCTATGGATAGCCATTATTTTATTCCTTTACTTTCCCTGTAAATTTGCATTCACTTTACTCTATGGACTCTCCCTGAATTTTTTCTTGTGCGAGATCCAAGAACCCTCTCTTGGGGTCTGGATTGGGACCTCTTCCTGGTAAAAATAGTGTTTTTGTTCTCATTTTAGACATACAGTGACCAGTCATCCCACTTTGCTGTGACTGAGGTGATTCCAGAACATGGCACTTCAGTGCTCCAACCGGGAAAGACCTGGGCAAACTGAGAGAAGTTGGTCACTCTATTCACAGATGAGACTCAAGGACACTCACTAATTACTTGAGTAATTAGTGAGTAATTAGGGTGCTATCCCACATATTTCAATTCCTAAAGCCCACAGTTTCTACTATGTCACACCATGATGGCTAGGTGTTAGCTTGTAATTATAAAAATGGGTACTCCAAAGCTTAACCTCCTGACCACCATCCTAATTAGACCTTTACTCTTTTGTTTCAAAGAGAAGAACT
Source organism: Macaca nemestrina (assembly GCF_043159975.1). NCBI lineage: Eukaryota > Metazoa > Chordata > Mammalia > Primates > Cercopithecidae > Macaca > Macaca nemestrina. Next base: position 8,887,192 of record NC_092139.1, on the reverse strand, counting down.
ACAACTAGAAAAATTTCCCAATTTTTCACTTTGGAATCAAAAGGACTTCAACTTTTTCTGGTCAAGAAGACTATACTCTTTTGTGTGATTCTGAACCCCTCTTCTTCATGGCCAATGGCATGACATTCTGTTGTGTTCTCAAAAGATACCGAATACTAAAAATATAGATTTTTCACCATAAATTATCAAGCTCAAATCTAATTAATCAAAAGCATGGTACCCAGTCACCTTTAACTGTTTCCTCTGCATCTTGATATGATATAAAATGACTCTGGAGCAAATTCACTTGTGATAATTAACTAATCTGTTTATTTGGTTTCAGTTTTATCGCAAGTATAATGCACCCACTACATGCCTTAGCCCAAATAGCAACAGCGGTATTAATGAGAGGATAATTCCTGCAATTTGGGGAAGATTGTGCAAACAAGTTGGAATGCCTGCTAAATCTCTACTAATGTTCAAACACACTTCATCAGACTTATCAAAACAGCAAATCAAGCTACTACTTAAAAAAATAGTTCAGATGAAACAGCTGTACTCATCGGAATATTCATTCACTTTGAAGAAGAACACTCAGTGAGATGGCTTTTAATCCTTCTAGGACACTCGAACCTCAGGGGTTCTGGGCAAGTGATGTCTTTATTATGCTTCTATGAGATCACTGAGCCTCCCAATTGAATTTGAAATGCATTTACTGCAAGAGACCTGTCTAGAGATCAAAAGCCAGGTAATGTCCTTGACCAAGAACAATTAGCAAAGTTGGTTCTCCCTTACCTCTTTTAGCAAGGAGAATCATTGTTTTGCATTAAGGAATATGTTCAGTCTTTATTAAAATCATTTGGGCACCTCAGGGAAGAAAATTCTAAGTGCTTAGAATCTCACAAAAATGAATGACCTGAGCAGGTAGAGTTCATGACAAGAAATCAGACCCAAACAACATTTTCATGAGCAGATACATTAAGCAAGCTTGTAAAGAATAATTACGGTGATATAACAAAACTCATGTCTATTTATTAAACATTTAAATTAATAACATAGAAAAAATAAAGATTATTGTCAATCTCAAATGTAATTAAGGCAGGAGTTTACTTGCATGTTCTTATTCAATCTTCGAATCAAATGTGATTAGCACTATCATAATCCCCATTTAGCAAACTAGACCAGGGGTCAGCAAACCATAGCCCATGATCCAAATCCAGCCTACTCCTTTTAAAATATATATATAAAGCTTTATTGTAACACAGCCATGCCCATTCACTTACATATTGTCTGTGACTGTTTTCCCAGTGCAATGCCAGAGTTGAGTGGTTGAGCTATAGACTGTCTGGCCTAAAATATTTATTACCTGGCCCTTTATAGAAGTTTGCCAATCCCTAGACTAGACATGAGGCTCAAAAAAGAAAACATAAATGTCTAATTACAAATTAGTTTCAGTTCTACAAAGGGAATAAAAAGAGACACTATATGAATTTATTAAGACAGCAGTAATACTATTTGCTTAATATAGAGTTCTGTGTTTTTGATGCAGGATTTTTTGCTTTGTAGCTTAGCTAGGTCCTGGTTCTTGTCTCATACCCAGGAGGAATTAGGCATGTAGAGACTTGGAAAGTGAGTCAGGAAGGAAGTTTTATTGAGTGGTGAAACAGCTGTCAGTAGGGAGGAGCCTCAAGGGTGGTCCCACTACCCAAAAGCAGGAGAGTTCCCAGAATGGCTGAGCCCAGGGCTTTCTATGGGCTCAGAATAGGGAGTGTGTGCTAATTGGTTTGTGAGTATGCAAAAAAGGTTAAAGTGAAGACATCACTCAAAGCTGGGCACAATAGTGTAGTAAACCAATTAGGAAAGGGTAGGTATATGTAAAATAGGTGAAGGATGGGGATCAATCAGAGGAAAGCACACCAAATGGGAAGCAGGGTTTTCAATTTGGTGTGAGGATTTACCCAGCACTGTTTTAGGCTTGAAGGTCAGGTTTCACCAGGAATCTGCCCTTATCTGCCTAGGCATTTGTCTGCCTTCTGCCTCTAACATTTTTTTAAAGCCAGTGAGAGCATCCCCCAGAAAAGAGACTCTAGGCTTTAAAGGAAGTTTCTTCTACTTTTCTCTCCCCATGGCATTAAGGAAACTTCATCCACATAAATTTATCTGAACCCTCAGCATCCTTCCTAACTTCTTGCCTTGCCTTGCTTTCTCATCAAACTCTGGGGCTATGGTTTGGTGATTTGCTTTCAGACTCTTATTTCCTCACTTGACTTTTCCAATTTGGCAAATTTTCTGCTATTGACTCAGTATCACATCTCAGCAGGACCCTGACTCCAGTTTCAGTCTATGCCTAGGCTTTGGCCAGCAGCCTAAAAACATTCTTATTCCTAACCTCAACCTGCCCTTGGCTTCTCTCTCACTATCTTGGTGCTGACAGCTCAGATGGTCACCACCACATCATGAGGGTCAACACCAAACATCAGTGACACAGATGCATTTTAAGGTGTATTTTTTTAAAAGGCAGTTTAAATTTTACAAGTAATGCATGAGTTTCTTCTATTTGTAAAGTTCAAATATTGCAGATGAGGCTAAATCCCTTAAGCCACCATTTCCTGACCATCCCACAATAAGAAGTCAGCACAAACACCCAACAGATTGACAAAAGAAATTAAAGTTTGAAATACAAAGTGTTGGTGAAACCATGGGCCTGCAGTTTCTCTCACAGACTCCTAATAAAACTGGGGGGCATTTTGACAACGTCAGTTAAAATTTACAAAATCTATGTCCCAGCAAAACTACTACATGATATTTACCCTACAGTAATACTTGAAGATCAGGACAAAAAAGACTCATAGATGCACAGTGTGCAGTGGTTGTGATAGTAAAAATAAACAATTTTATATCATTTTAAAATGTGGCAGGATTCATGGCATTCACAACATGTAACTACAAACGTATAAGCCATGTCACTGTAGATTCTTATTTGCAAGGTTCTTCCTTTTCTTCATGCTTTTCACCAAATCATTTATATTTAATAGTAAGGTGAACACGTTAAGTGAGCTAGGAGGGAATTTTAGAGGAGTTCTTTCCTCTTCCCTTTGTCCCAAATAGCAATGAGCAGATAGGAAATAGAAAATGAGATTCTAAGAAAGTAAGGTTTTTTAGAAAAGAAATAGGAGATATTAGTAGATCTGAAATCAAGGAGACAACCCTTGGTGAAGTTGCAGTGAGACAACATAAGGCAGAATGTCCAGAACCACTGTGGTACATCATAGATAATCAGTAAAAATTCACCACGTCTGGATCGAATTCTGTTTTTTCTACCATCCATATTGTATTCTTGCTCTGATTATACAAACTCCATGCAAATATTATCTTCTTAATTAGCTTTAAGACTTACCTTTATTGCTAGCTTTGGCTATAAAGGACAGGACTTAAATGAGATCCACATCCATATAAAAGCTGTGTGACCACACGCTATCTAATTTTGGGGGAGTTCCCTGGTGATATGGTTTGGTTCTGTGTCCCCACCCAAATCTCATCTCGAATTGTAATCCCCACGTGTTGAGGCAGGGAAGTGACTGGATTATGGGGGTTGTTCCCCCATGCTGCTCTCATGACAGTGAGTGAGTTTGATGAGATCTGGTGGTTTGATAAGTGTCTAACTTTTCCTCCTTCAGTTTCTCTCACCTGCCACCATGTAGTATGTGCCTCTTCCCCTTTTGCCATGATTTTAAGTTTCCTGAGGCCTCCCCAGCCCTGTGGAAGTGTGAGTCAATTAAACCTCTTTCCTTTCCCCCTTTCTCAGGTAGTATTTTTTATAGCAGTGTGGAAATGGACTAATATAACTGGTGAACTTTTGATTCCAACTTTTCTACATGTTAATCTCTTGGTAACACCCTCACAGACACACCCAGGAACACTACTTTGCATTCTTCAATCCAATCAAGTTGATACTCAGTATTAACCATCACATGGCCATTGGCTTCTGTGACCATTTTCTATAAAGTGGAATCATATCATTTATGTGAATCTAAGTTACAGCTAATCTGAGAATCTAACAGCCACATACCATCTGCCACCCCAGTACTTACCAATCTCATTATTTCTTTTGTACACACATACACACACACACATGTACACACACACACACACTGACATAAAGGTTATGGAGTCCTCGCATTTAAAAGAATGAAAATAAATCCTGAAAGCAGGAGGAATACTTCAGAATTCCCTATTTATCTCCTCCTGTATCATAAAAGACTGCATGAAAACCTTGAACACTCTTCTAGAAACAATTCAGGGGATTTTCAAGGCTAATTCTGATGCCTCAGAATTTTTGCCATGGGTGCTTACTGGCTTCAGAACCCAGCCCTGTGTAAGGAGAAACCCATCTTACCTGTCCTGAGAATGTGCTCCCTTGCTCCCTGAATTAGTTGCTCATGAGACTGTAGAGTCAGTGATAGCTGATCTCCAGCAGCTACCACAGTGCCTGATGCTCAATAAGAACTTACTAAATGAAGGAATTAATGCAATAGGAATCAAAATGAATGCTTTGGCTTAGGAGCTAACATGCAAAGACATAATAGATCAACCTAATGCCCATAGGTGAGTCAATAGCTGAATAAACTAAGACACGTTCATAGTTTAGAATGCTAGGTGGCTATTTAAGGAAACGGCAGGCACATAATAGGTCTATATAATAATAGGCATGGAGAAATAATAACTCAGAAGTACAGAGGTATTATTACTGAGTGAAAAAAATTTCAGGACAACATTAAATAGCATGATGCTATGTATATAAACAAAAACTTTTTAATCTACACAATTTCTCTGGGTATGCATATCTACACAGCTGATATCTAGAATTATATAATTAATAGAAGTTACCTTTAAGGAGTGGAAAAGTGGGTCAAAGGAGGTGGTAGCCTTATGTGTCATGTTTTATTTGTTATATGGGGAATTTATATCTTTCTTATGCAATTAAAATAATTTTCTAAAGGGCATTGAGGAGGGGATGATCACATAGGCCTATCTTTTTCAGTTTCATTATCAGGAACCCTCCCATCAATAAGCAAAGGCAGAGCTACCCCATAAAAAGCCCCTGTCTCTATGCTCAGCCTTGTAGGACTCTCACCAAGCTCTTCCTCCTGGTCACTCATTCTTGTCAAGCCACTTGCTCCATTCTGACATCTCTTATTCCAATCGCACTGGCTCATGCTAGCTTTCATCTATCTCTCTGCCCACCCTGTGCCCACTTCCAGGATGCCAGAACCCAGCCCTTGTATAGCTCTTGGATGCCCCTAATCCAAGAACACTATGATTCTAACAAGATGATGAACAATGGTGAGATCAAAATGTGAGTGATTAGTGATTTGCTAAAATATAAAAAGCCCTGAATTTACTAACCAATTTTTAGATACTCAAAGGCAAAATTCAGTCTGATGAAAGCAGCCAAATCTGTGAGTTTACAATGTTCCTAAAATAAAATCATCATCATCATCCTCATCCTAACCATCAGTCTTTGAGATATTACTACAGTTGATTCTCATCATTCATGGTAGTTATGTTTCATAAAGTTGCTCTAAACACTGAATTAACAAATAATAAACCACTGTTCCCAGAGGAAATAGAAGGCTAGACTCCTAAGTACCTCTAGTCACAATATATTCATCAGCCAATTAATATATAACCGTGTTATATCATATGTGTTTCTGTTTAATACATATGATTGATTCACTATCATCAAACTCCCAGCCAACAGCACTATAACTCCTGCCTGAACAAAACTTATCTAACATATGTATGTTCTTTATAAGGCATATCACAGCCGCCTTGTCTTGAGAAGCACTGTAGAGCACTTCAGGGCTATGCTTGCGGATATTTTAATCAAAATCACCAACAAAAAGCACAAACATGCCAAAAATGGCACTAAATAGACTGGAAATGAACCGTTTACACAATCAGTGCTGAAACAAGAAAACAGAACATTGCCTTGTTTAACCTCAGCTGAGAATGTGTATGTCAGTCAGGCGCGATAACTCATGCCTGTAATCCCAGTACTTTGGGCGACCAAGGTGGGTGGATCACTTGAGGTCAAGAGTTCGAGACCAGCCAGGCCAACATGGTGAAACCCCATCTCTATTAAAAATACAAAAAAATTAGCCGGGCATGGCGGTACGCACCTGTAATTCCAGCTACTTGGGAGGCTAAGGCAGGAGAACTGCTTGAACTCGGGAGGTGGAGGTTGCAGTGAGCCGAGATCATGCCACTGCACTCTAGCCTGGGCAACAGAGCAAAAATCTTTCAAGAAAAAAAAAAAAAAAAAGAACTTAGAGAATGTACATGTGCATGAGAGGCAACTCAACTTTCATTGCTCTCCTGATGTCTGTGAATAATCTTGAAAATGTTGCTAGTATCGACTTTGGGGTTACCCACAAGTGTTAGCGTGTAGGCAAATTTTCAAATACAGAATCTGCAAATAATGAGATGCACTGTGTACACTCAACACCTGAAATATTTTTGACTTTTTTTTTAGTTGTATATCAACCTTTTGGAGTAGACACTATTATTATTCCGATTTCATGAAAGAAGGTAAAAGCTTGAAGAGATTACATGGTTTGACAAATATCATAGAGCTGGGAAATCTTGGATCTGGAGTCACACCTGGGCCTGTGTGATTCTAGAGTCAGAGCCTTGAACTCCTGGTTTGTCACCTATCCAGATGTCTGTAGTCTAAACGTAGGTACCCCAGTCTTCATATTACAGTGTGACCACATACTCAAAATCAAATGAAACCACCATATTGACCATCAGCAGAGTGCAGACTCTTTTTCATCAAACCATCCTTTGACCTTGAAAACTTGCCAATCTTAGTGGAGTGGGAACAACTCTTATTGCATGGGACCAAACACTCTAGGTCACAACGTTTCTCCTAAATAGAAGTTAAAACTCAACCAAATCTTATGACTTTACCTGACTCCACACCTGGGATATCCTTTATACCCTGAAGGTCTCTTTAAGCAGAATGACAAAGGAATCTCATTAAATGCGTGCACTATGGTCTGATGGCATATCCTCATCATAACCCCATAGGTGCCCTCTGATGTCTTGAGACTCTAAGTGGTTTTTAGCATGAAGGATTTTTCAAGTAACAGACATAATTTGAGAAGGAAAGAAAGATGCAGGTCACATTTGCTAAGATTTTTCTGAAAGGAAAAGTTAATACTGGCCTCATTTATATTCTCAATCCCTCCTAAACTTGTCATTTGTACTTTTGATCCTTGTTGCCAAGATCATATGTCTTGGTCTACCTTGAATATTTTCTATCCTTTTTCAACATTAACTATCCATATATGGTTCATATAAAGATAAGCAACTTTTTTTTTTACAAATATGCATAGAGAACCCACTATATGCAAGGTACTAAGCATGTTGTTGTGAAGAGCTCATGTTAAAAAAAAAATCTTATGATTATGCTCAAGCAAAAAAAGATCACTTGAAACAGACATGTGTTGGCACAGGTCTTGGTGACAAGTTCTCAAAGAGTGATGGATGCCATGTTTGCAAGGGAGGGGGGCATTTTTGTTGAGGGTCATCTCTTTAGAGTAAGTATCGGGGCTCAGAAGACAAGCATGGGTTCCAATCCCAGCTCAACCACTCACTAGGTCTTGTGTGATCTTATATGAAACACCCATCTTCTCCGTCAGCTTTCTTCTTTACTATGTAGTAAGAGACAAGAAACTCTATTTCAGTGCATTGTTTTGACGTAAATAAAGCTAAGTACAGAAAATATTATCATCATCATCACACATGAAAACAGGTTGTTATATTAAAACAGGGATAGGTTCCCATATATAAACAATGATAGGGTATACACTTCTAGGAATAAAAGTGCCAAAGTCTACTGAGTCATTTCCTAGGTATTTTCATGCATTATGCCACTTAACCTTTACAACAGCCCTCTGAGGCCATTTCCATTCGCCTTTACATGTTATAAATAGGGAAACCAAGTCGCAGGGAGGTTAACTGGCATGTTCAAGGTCACAGATTCAGTCACTGACAAAGCAGGATTTAAAATCCATATACATCCATATACCATGTGCAAAGGATATGAACAGACACTTCTCAAAAGAAGACATTTATGCAGCCAACAGACACATGAAAAAATGCTCACCATCAGTAGCCATCAGAGAAATGCAAATCAAAACCACAATGAGATACCATCTCACACCAGTTAGAATGGCGATCATTAAAAAGTCAGGAAATAGGTGCTGGGAAGGATGTGGAGAAATAGGAACACTTTTATACTGTTGGTGGGACTGTAAACTAGTTCAACCATTGTGGAAAACAGTGTGGCAATTCCTCAAGGATCTAGAACTAGAAATACCATTTGACTCAGCCATCCCATTACTGGGGATATACCCAAAGGATTATAAGTCATGCTGCTATAAAGACACATGCACACGTATGTTTATTGAGGCACTATTCACAATAGCAAAGACATGGAATCAACCCGAATGTCCATCAGTGACAGACAGGATTAAGAAAATGTGGCACATATACACCATGGAATACTATGCAGCCATAAAAAAGGATGAGTTCATGTCCTTTGTAGGGACATGGATGCAGCTGGAAACCATCGTTCTCAACAAACTATCACAAGAACAGAAAACCAAACACTGCATGTTCTCACTCATAGGTGGGAATTGAACAATGAGATCACTTGGACACAGGAAGGGGAACATCACACAGTGGGGCCTGTTGTGGGGTGGGGGAGGGGGGAGGGATAGCATTAGGAGATATACCTAATGTAAATGACGAGTTAATGGGTGCAACTCACCAACAAGGCACATGTATACATATGTAACAAACCTGCACGTTGCGTACATGTACCCTAGAACAAAAAGTATAATAAAAATAAATAAAAGTAGAAAATAAAGTAAAATAAAATCCATATACCTTCACTTCAGAGCCTTTGCTTTTACCCATCACCCGTTTACATCCTCCCAGCCCTAGGAAGAAGCATAAGCTAGGGCAAAAACAAACAAACCCTGGAAGGATGTTCAAGGCAGCAGCTGGATGCTCAAAGACAGCAAGTGGACCAGACGGAGGAGGTGGTTTGAAAGCTACACTGAGGAAGAATAAAAAATTAAATGAAGGTATTCAGGTATTGTTTATTGGCGAGGTAGAGCCACTGAGGGCTTATGAGTCAGGTGGTGCTGTAAGTTCTGTGCTTCAAGAAGATTAATCTGGTACAATGGATCAGAGAGGAGAGAAAGAAAGACCATTTTGAAGTTCTCTATTAAAATAGCTCAAGCATGACATGATAAGGGCTTAAACTTGGCTAGTAGAAAAAAAGAAAGTATGAGTTTGAAATTGCTTAAAAAGAACACCTCTCTTCCCCATTTTGTCAGTTCAGTCTTTAGATTATAAGTCTGTATTTTTCCTGCAACAGTAAGCAACACTTTTCTTTTTCCTCTTTCAGAATGTGTTCCATTTTAAATCTTATCCACTGTATTTAAACTTTGTTGTGTTTAGCATTAAGCTGCAGTGCGGTCGTATATTATGATGCCTGTAAAAATCCTCTCAACAGCTCCAGAGCAGAAGTCAGTTAGTGATTCAGAGCAGGGAGCATTAAGGTTAATTACCTAATAATTTACTATAGTGAATGCATCTGTAGACATTTTGATTTTCACTAATTGTGGAGCTGAACAAAGTAAACAACACTTTGTTCATATTCCAGCTGTGAGGAATATGTCAAGGGAATCTTTCCTGTGATTTATAAGCCCATTGCTTTACCCTTGAGCACAAGGCCACTTGATGGGAAGTTGGAAAGACCAATGGTTTTGTGGACTCCATGGATTGGTTTAGTAAAGATTTCCCTTAATAAGACTACAAGCCGACCTGCCTTTGCTGCTTCGCTGAGTGTGCCATTCAGAGAAACTAGGCAGGAGCAATGCTAATGCAGTTTGCTGAGTCCTGGAGTTCTTGTTGTAGACATGCATCATCGTGTGCGCTTGGGGGAAGTCAGGGAACAGGGGTAGGATGGGAATGCTAGAAGAGTGTCAGAGCTAAGGTAAAATCATTATGTACAGTCAAATCCAGACTCAAAGGCCAGTTCCTCCAATTACTAGCTTGGTAGCCTCAAGCAAGCAAGCTGACCACTTAAAGTATACACTTCTTCATCTAACCAGGTGAAGACATTTATGCAGCCAATGGTACTGCTTTGTGGAATTATCATGAGAACTAAACCTGATACTAATTTATACGGGGCATCTGAGACTTTGGCCCACCCAAATGTCACTACCACTTCCCTTGATTTTCCTCTACAAATTGCCTTTTCTGCTCTCAGACCAAGTGACTGGGATCAGAACTAACCCTCCATCCTGTGCTTCAAAGATGGGCGTTTAACCTGGGCTTGGCTAATCAAAGCAACTCATCCTCTGGTCACAGTGATCAGTTCCAGGATGGATATATTACCCAAGCAAGGCCAATCAGGCTAAATAAGGCCCAACTCAAGTTATTTTCTGCTACCTTCTGGAAAGAGAAGGATGCTCAGTTTACAAAACTAAAAGATTAGGATGCCAGCTCAGAACAGCTGTATCACCCCCAAAGAGGAGGACCTGATTAAGAAGCCAAGCAGAGGAATACAGACCAAAACCCTGAAGAGAGCACTATTGGGTCCTTAGGATATTGTTTGAGCTCCTGAATGTAGCCATGCTCAAAGGCAGAGATACCAAAACTCTTTGTTTTATGAGCCAATTCATTACCTATTGTGCTTGCGATAATTATGTCTGGCTTCTGGAACTTCCAGCTAAGACTCCTAGTACTTTGAAGCTTCAGTATAGTTTGCAATGCATAGAAGGCACTTAATAAACACTCTTCGTTATTATTGTTGTTGTTATTAAAGAATCCAGGCCGGGTGCAGTGGCTCACGCCTGTAATCCCAGCACTTTGGGAGGCCAAGGCAGGTGGATCACCTGAGGTCAAGAGTTAGAAACCATCCTGGCCAGTATGGCAAAAACCCGTCTCTACTAAAAATACAAAATTAGCCAGGCATAATGGCGCATGCCTGTAATCCCAGCCACTTGGGAGGGTGAGGCAGGAGAATCACTTGAATCTGAGAGGCAGAGTTTGCAGTGAGCCAAAATTGTGCCATTGCGCTCCAGCCTGGGCAACAAGAGCAAAACTCCATCTCAGTAAATAAATAAATACATACATACATACATACATACTCCAATACTCATCCCTATTCTCAAGCCAAGTTTATTTTCCAAATAATACTAGTTTCTTACATAGTTCCAAATAAAGCAAATGTTCTAGGTTTAGATCGTCTCTTTAAAACTATTAAAAAGGCCTAGAGATGTTTAAAACACTAACAATTCTGAGAGGAGGAGGAGGAGAAATAGAAACAAATGACTGTGGCCTTTTGATCAGATGCCTGCGAATCTGGACGGCATTCTGTCAAGGTTGTGTGCTTAACCATCGCTGCCACAGACTGCAATTTCCACGAGTATACAGACTTTGTTCGTTCATCCTATTCTGTACAGTATGAAGCTTTGCATATTTGCCATCTCTTACCTTTCAAAGTTCATCATTGGATGCCTACAGTAACTTGAGAGTTATGTGCCTTTTGACCAAGGTGCTATTCAGAGTCCACTTTTCAGATGAGGAAGCTGAAGATGTAAGAGATTATGTGACATGATAGTCTCAAGACCCTTGGGGAAGAAAGAGCAGGAATCTGAAACCAAAATCTAAGGAGCATGACTTCCAAGTGCTGCCTTCTCCATAACTATAGAAGGTGATCACAGGAACACATATGGGGGCAACATACTGTAGTGAGTTGGTGCTGGCCACCTGGCCGCAGGCGCTGCCCAACGATGTGCTCCCTATTTCCCCTTGAGACAATTATGCAGCCTTCTGAACCTTCTGATCTCCATGTCTAACACCAGCATGATCACAGTCCCTGCCTCACAAGAGACTGAAGTGTAACCACCAAGCCAAGGGGTTCACCTTGCCCACTGCCTAGACAGAGCCAATTCATCAAGACAGGGGAACTGCAATAGAAAAAGAGTAATTCCCACAGAGCCGACTGTGCGAGAGGCTGGAGTTTTATTATCACTCAAATCGGTTTCCCCGAGCATTCGGGGAGCAGGGTTTGTAAGGATAACTTAGTGGATGGGGGGAAGCCAGTCAGCCAGGAGGGCTGATTGGTCAGGGATGAAATCATAGGGAGACGAAGCTGTCTTCATGCACTGAGTCAGTTCCTGGGTGGGGGCCACAAGATCAGATGAGCCAGTTTATTGATCTGGGTGGTGCCAGCTAATCCATCAAGTTCAGGGTCTGCAAATATCTCAAGAACTAATTTTAGGAGCAGTTTAGGGAGAGTCAGAATCTTGTAGCCTCCAGCTACATGACTCCTAAACCATAATTTCTAATCTTGTGGTTAATGTTAGTCCTACAAAGGCAATCTAGTCCCCAGGCAAGAAGGTGGTCTCCTTTGGGAAAGGGCTGTTACCATCTTTGTTTAAATTATACACTGTAAACTAAGTTTCTCCCAAAGTCGGTTCAGCCTACACCCAGGAATGAACAAGGACAGCTTGGAGGTTAGAAGTAAGATGGAGTCAGTTAAGTCAGATGTCTTTTGCTGCCTCAGTCATAATTTTGCAAAGGCGATTGCAGAAGGATTAACTGGGATGATGGATTCAAGCACATCTAACACCAAATCCAAAACAAAGGAAGAGACTGACAAAAGCTGAAGATTGCATCCTAAGTGAATTAACGCCAGAATGGAAAACCAAGTACTACATGCTCTCACTTAACGTGGGAGCTAAACACTGGGCACAGATGGACATAAACACGGGAACAATAGATGCTATGGACTACTAGATGGGGGAGAGATGGGGGAGGGAGGGAGGTGGGTGTGGGTTGAGAAACTACTTATTAGGTACAATGCTCAATACCTGGGTGTAATATACCCATGTAACAAACCTGCCCCTATATCCTCCGTATCTAAAATAAAAGTTGGAAAAAAACAAAGAAGATTGAATCTGTGGGCATAAATTGAACTCTTCTGAGATAAAGTATTGATTGGAAAGTTCTTTTGGGAAGCCCACATGGAGTGCAAAAGAAACAAGGACATTCCAGGCGGCCCGTCTGTACTAGCAAAACCTCAGAAATAATGTAAAGACCCACCCATAGGAGAATGGCAAAGTGAAGCACATCTCCGCTTATAGAATGCTACTTAGCAATTTAAAAAGAATAACGAATGTTAACTCAGTATGCCCTGATACAGCAAGACCTATAAGACTTATTTTCGAGCAGAAATAAAAAAGTGGCAATGATTTGTGTGAAAGAATGAAAGAATCTATTTATTTCCATAGAACAGGCAAGTCTCTTTCCAAGTAATACATGTATGTGTACTTTTAAAAAGTCTTGTGAGGACACATACCAAACCCACAGTATAAGTACTGAATTGAGTGTGGGGTCAAAAGAAAAGTCAGCTGTATCTGCTGTTTTAATTTTTAACGATAAAATTTTGGTCATGAATTACTTATGCAATTAAAAATTAACAATAAAGAAACACTTGAGGCAGCCGAAAGTAACCTCACACTGCTTCAAGCTAAAAGTAACCTGCTTGTACTACACAGTGCTCAAATAAACAGGAATAAATAGGAAAAAGACACATTCAGCCACTCCCCAAGGTATAAAACAAAGGGGTGAAAAATAAGCAAATTCACTGGATTTTTTTATGATTTAAATTCTTTTTTCCTTTTAACTGGCTGTGTCCCATATACACAGTGCAATTATCTTTCTTCAAAATATCATCACTCAGTTGAATGATCCTACCACATGAAAAACAGGTTTGGCACAATCGTTGCATATTGTTGGGAAATTATCATCAACTTTCTTTTCTCTTCAAAAAAAATTCACAATGTCACTGATGAGTTCTGTTGTTTTTCATCTAATACCTCAACCCAGTTTAGATCCATAGTCTGCATAAAATCCTTGAAATGTGACCTTAATGGTGGAAATATCCTATGTGAGACCAAAATACGGTTTTTTGGGACTCATAACATGGGGACAATTGCACCTTCTCTCAGGTCACCCCACCCATCAGGCTCTAAGCTATCCTCGCCCCACAAGATCTGCCATTTAATCCCTGCTGCCAACTCTACGAGGCCTCCGCTTTCATAAGCCCTTCTTTCAGAGGCCTGAAGCACATGAATCAGTTTGCATTCATATACGTGGCTTCAAACCCACATGGAAATTTCTTCTATCCCCTTTGCTGATTTTACCCATTCTCATGGCTTCAGATAACATCTTTTAGCTACACAAATTTGTATTTTTAGTTCAGATCTCTTTTTTTGAGCCCTAGATTCACATAACCAACTGCCCCTGCACCATCTTTGCTTTGATGACTCACATGCATCTTAAACTGTTATGTCCAAAATAAAACCTTTATGATTTTGCTCTCCCAAATCTCTCTCCTCCAGTTTTCGCGTATCTTAGTTAATGACACCAGCATCCAAAAGGTAGCAAGGTGGAAGTTATTCTTGCCTTCATATTGTCTTACTACCCACTCCCCATATTTATAGGCTCTATTTGTTTTACCACCAACCTTTCTTTCAAATGCATCCACTTTTCTGACATCTGAACTGTCACCAGCCAGCTGTGAGCCACCATCACCTCTCATCTGGTCTATGGGAGCACCTTCCTCACCAGCCTCCGCATTTCATACTTGCCATCACCCACTATTTTTCACAACGCTACGCTCCTGGATTTTCATCCTTTAAGGCTTTCCACTACGTTTAGATTAAAATCCCAACTCCTCCCTGGGGTCTGCAAGCCCTGTGGGACTAGAGCCTGCAAAACTCCCAAACTTTATATGATAGCCCCCTCAACAGCACATTTTAATTGCACGAACCTTCCATTGTGCCCTAGGAAACAACCTCTTTCCTACCACATTTCTTTTGCTCTGGAATTTTGCATTTCTGTCTTTTTCACCCTTCAGGTCTTGTCTTCAATAGCACCTCCATGCAGCACCTTCCTTTGCCACACCCTCTAATCCAGCCCCTGCCTATTGAAACAACCACTCTATTTTCTTTTTCTTTTTTCTTTTTTTTTTAGACAGAGTCTTTTTTTTAATTTTTAGACAGTCTTGCTCTGTCCCCAGGCCGCAGTGCAGTGGTGTGATCTTGGCTGACTACAACCTCTACCTCCCGGGTTCAAGTGATTCCCCTGCCTCAGCCTCCCGAGTAGCTGGCACTACAGCCACGCACCACCACGCTCAGCCAACTTTTTGTATTTTTTAAAGTAGAGACAGGGTTTCACCATGTTGACCAGGGTGGTCTCCATTTCCTGACCTCATGTTCTGCCAGCCTCAGCCTCCCATAGTGCCGGGATTACAGGTGTGAGCCACTGTGCCCAGCTGGAAGAGCCATTCTATTTTCTTTAGAGTGAAAATCACAAACTTTAATTACATGATTCATGTGTGTTCTTGCTCACTATTCTCCTCCTCCATGACAGACAGCAGGAATCTTCTCTGTCTTGTTTATGGTTATAGACCCAGTACTGACCTTAATGGCTGAGATACAATTGAGACAGAAAAAAATTATTTGCAGGGTAAATGAATTAGAAATGTATTTATTGAGCTCTGTGCTGTGTATTCAATGCTTTGCTAGGAAGTAGGCTTTTGTAAAAGGCATGGGATCAAATGCCATCATATTTGCCGTTAAAGAAGTTGTATTTTATTTGAAGAGACAAAACTCTGCACAGTGAGAAAATGAAGCTAACAGCATAAGCCAGTACATTTGAGTACTTGATTTAAGTAGTAAATTATATGTTTTTGGTCACGTGGGGTTGACCAGAGGAACTTCTGGTGGGATAGGCCAGACAAATGGCTTACTTATGAATAAGAGGGGTAAAGTTACAGAAGTTGGAGAAGTGAGAAACAACGAATTCTAGAATATCCAGAAAGGGCGTCATGGAGAAGATTAAATGTATACCAACCTAAGACAGGTCAGAATTAGTTAAAATTGCTTGAAAACACCTAGAGTGATGGCCCTCAGGATCCCGAAGTAACGTTTAAAAAAAGGTAGCCCATTTACCTGCCAAATAGCAGGACATTTTATTATCTTTCCAGTGTATCCCATACCAAGGAATGCCAGAAATTCCCCAGGTCAACTCAGAATTCATATGAGACACAATTACAGAGATCTTAGTTTCCAGACTCCCAAGTCCATGCCTGTATGTTCTTCCCTTCTCAACACAGGCCTTGATGCACTGTATCTTCTTGAGGCTGAAGAGAGGGAAGGAACCCTTTTCCTAAGAAACAGGTTGCAGCTACCATCTCTGCCCTTGGCCCAAAGTGCTGTCTCCTCCCATCTTATCCTTGCCAGTTCTAGTCAATTTTGGAGCATTAGCATCTTTCCATAAGCAGTGACAAATCGGAGCATTGCAAGACAGCTGGTGTCCCACACTAAACCTCAGAAATCTTACCAGCTAGAGGCAAACAGATGTTCTCTGCCTTTCCTACCTTGTTCACCAAGGGCTGTAACTAGTCCTAGGCCTTGGGTATGCTTGCTTAACAGATGCATCCTAATGCAAATTAACTGGGAAGGAACGGGAAAAAATAAACAAAAAATGCAAATGTTTAGCCACTCAAAATTTTCTGTCTTAAAAATACTCTCCAGGAACAAATGGCAATGAGAGCGAAGTTCAAAATGTTCCTATTTCTTCTGAGTTCACAGCAAATGTTCTTTTTATACTCGGCCTTCATGTGATTAATAAGGACAAAGATCAAGAAACAGAAGGGAACTCCAAACGAAGAGGGGAAGAAAATTGGGTTGGAAGGAGAAAGCCCTAAGTGTGATGCACTCAAAGAACACTAAGAGGCAAGGCTGGCTCCAAAACATCCGTGTAGGAAACCTGGAAGAGGGATGATATTTTTGGAAGGTTGTGCAAGAGAACTGTTCTTGAGCTCTTGAGTTCTTGAGTAAGGACACTGGACTAGATCATTTGCTTATTTAGGATTGTGGGGTTGTTAGAAATTATAAAGAGGCTAAGTTTCACCCCAGCTACCTCTTGGCACTGCTGATAACAGACAAGAGACAGCTGTAACCAAACTGAAGGTACATTGCAATAATGTGAAGGGAGGATTAGAGACCCCAGCTAGAGAAAAAGAGCAGGTAAATGCCTAGAATAAGACAGTAACAGCTGAAAGGAAAGGAAAGATACAAGAAACCCTCCAGGGGGAATTCAATAAGATGCAGTGAGTGGATACATTTAGGAGATGCCAGAGATGAGTGAGTCAGAAAT
The DNA here is from genome assembly GCF_043159975.1 of Macaca nemestrina. Classification (NCBI taxonomy): domain Eukaryota; kingdom Metazoa; phylum Chordata; class Mammalia; order Primates; family Cercopithecidae; genus Macaca; species Macaca nemestrina. Next base: position 8,869,894 of record NC_092139.1, on the reverse strand, counting down.
TCTCCAAGGCTGCAGGCTTGGCAGGCTGAGTGTATGTCAGAGAAGTCAGGAGTAGATACAAGTTTGGGGGGCATAATGATGAATTTGTTTCTCCACCTGCTATATTTGAGGTAACAGCAAGATATACAGGTGACAATGCCCAGTAGGTTATTGAAGATATAGGAGCCAGTCCAAATAGAGTTCCTGGTATTTGTTAAAATAGCACTGGCTGAAAAACTCACCTAAAACACACAAGCATTGAAGCGCTTTGCTGAAACCTCTGAAGCTTATGAATTGCCTGTTCTCAGTTCTTTGTGAAATGCTGAGTTGTAGATATATAACCCCAAGGCTCATGACATCTAAGTCTTTCTAAACAAATAGCTGTGAGTGCAAAGAATCATAAGGTCTGGAAATGTCTGGGCTGGAAATACTCCAGTACAGTTTGGATTTTGGAAATTCCTCCCTCTCCCAAACCTTTGTGAATCTTATCATATCTGGGTATCACTACATATCTGGCTACAGCAATGGAGCATCTCTATACTGTTAACAACTTCTTACCTATTTGTAAAATAGTACTGCTTTTTACCTAAATAAATTTAATTTACAAAGTAGTACCATAAATGAAAAAACAGTATCACATGGATAAAATACAATGGTAAAAATAGAGCTAATGAGGAAAAAGATATTAAAGCTGATTATCAGCTGTTGTACATAGTTGTCATTTTTTTGCATACTTGACTTACGTGATGTTTAATATCGAGTGTCAACTTGATTGGATTGAAGGATGCAAAGTATTGTTTCTGGGAGTGTCTGTGAGGGGGTTGCCAAAGGAGATTAACATTTGAGTCAGTGGACTGGGAAAGGCAGACCCACCCTCAATGTGGGTGGACACCGTCTAACCAGCTGCCAGTGCGGCCAGAATAAAAGCAGGCAGAAGAACATGGAAAGACTAGACTGGTCTAGTCTTCTGGCCTACATCTTTCTCCCATGCTGGATGCTTCCTGCCTCTGAATATTGGACTCCAGGTTCTTCAGCTTTGGGACTCTTGGACCTTTGACCACAGACTGAAGGCTGCACTGTTAGCTTCCCCATTTTTGAGGTTTTGGGACTTGGACTGGCTTCCTTGCTCCTCAGCTTGCAAATGGCCTATTGGGGGATTTCACCTGGTGATCATGTGTGTCATTTCTCCTAATAAACTCCTCTTTATATATACATATGTCCTATTAGTTCTGTCCCTTTAGAGAACCTAATACAACTTCTGAAAATCTTTCCTTTATGGGGAAGTCCAAATTACAGGGCAGGGTCTTGATTTTTCAAGTGTATACTGAAGGAGGATACAGATTTCTGCTCCCCATCTAATTCTAAGTGACCCTATACTCTGGTTCATAGCCTTGCAAGGAAAGAATCAAAGACAAAAGGATGAATTTCTGAGACGCCCACACTGCAGTGTGTGGTATACTGCCAGCTGCCACCCACAGTGCCCATGCAGGCCTGTCTCATGACATTTCTTACTTAATTTATCAGATTTCTGGCTTCCCTTGGTTGCTGATGTAGTGTCCCTGCAAAACTTATGTTCACTCAGAACCTCACAATGTGACCTTATTTAGAAATAGGGGTTTTGCAGATGTAATTAGTTCAGGATCCCAAGATGAAATGCTGGATTTGTGGTGGGCTCTAAATCCAATCCTTAGAAGACAGGAGGACACTGAGATGCACAGAGCAGACCATGTGAAGACAAACGCAGAGATAGGAAGGATGCACCTACAAGCCAAGGAATACCTGGAGCCACCAGAAGCCTGTCAAGATCTCTGAGCCTGAGATCTATTTTTTGTTGAAATGAAAGTAGGAAGGGTTAAAGAGCTGTTAACAGCAGAGCAGTGCTAATTTGAGACTGTCCCCATGGGGCAATTAGAAGGACTGAAAGAAACTAGAAGGTAAATGACCTTGTATGATGTAATGCTATTTAATGCCATGTCTGTTTTTTGCCTGAAGCCATCTAATGCAGCACTAGTGATATGTCCTCTTTCTTGGTAAATATTGGTTTAGTAAAATGTCCCATCTTTATAAATAGGAGACTGGGTCTTGGTAAAGCAAAATGAAAGCACACAATCCCATGGATAGACAAGAAGAGTCAAGTCCATGACTCTGTTCTTCTATGTTTCTTCCTTTTGCTCCCCACCCCACTGTTTTACCCCTCTACACATCTCTTCTTTAAGCTCTTCTAACCATGTTTCTAGCTTTTGTAAGCTCCGTTCTTTAACATCCTCCCCTACGTGCATATGCTGACACCACTTGTTCTGGAAAACTCGGTGATATGCCCAAGTCACCTTGCCTTGGTCTCCTGCCCACACCCCCCCACCCCCGGCCCCCGATCAATGCCTCCCCTCCTTGGGAGGAGTCCTCTTCCTGGGGCATGTTTTCAAATGCAAACCCACCAGTTCAGAGTTCACAGTCCCATAATCCCTCCTATCAGGATCACACCATTCAGGCCACTGTTCACCTGCCCTAATTACCCCAGAGCCAGGTATCAGACAGCTAAAGACAGCATCCATGCCCAGGGACTGCTGAAAATATTCAAATTAGCCAATCCTGAGCCTGCTGACCCTGCCTTCCCTGTTCCTTCCCATGGAAACCACAACAAAGGCTCTACCCACAGTTCTCCCCTCCCTCTGCGTCTGATCAGCCCTAGCGCTTCCCCACAAGGACCCCCATGGCATGACATTCCCCTCCCCTGAGGACTGTAACAAACTACCTTTTCACTGGTAATCATCTCCTGATCTGTTGGCCTTGATACACCTTGAGTTTCTATATTTTAAGACAAGAGTCTCAGGAAGCAACTATATCCCTGCAGTCACCATAACTGATAAAATTCCAATAACCTTGAACATCACTGAGATCTATTATCATAAAATTTGCTTCTTGGAATACCGTTCCATTTTCAAGGGAGATGAAGATTGTCTGGTACATTCTTCACACACCTGTGTTTTGGTGATAAAGTAAAACTTTGAGTAACAGGGAAGCAGCACGACTCTGGAGGCAGGCCATGGGGTTTCAATCCAGCCTTCCCCATTTATTGGTTATGGCATTATGATTACTGATTAACTTCTCTAGCACCAATTCCACCATCTGTAAAATATCAGTACTAGTGGTACCACCCTGTCTTAATCTAGTTGAGCTGCTATAAGAGAATACCACAATCTGGGTGGTTTGTTAAATGGGTGGTTTGTTAAACACACGAATTTTTCTTACAGTTCTAGGGACTGAGAAGTCCAAGATCAGGACAATGACAGATTTAGTGACCGCTGAGGGTCCACTTTCTGGTTCATAGACTGTGCCTTCTCATATAGTGTCCTCACATAGGGGAAGAGCAGGGCATCTCTCTGGGATCTCTTGTAAAGGCATTAATCCTATTCATGAGGGCAGAACATTCATGACCTACTCACTTCCCAAAGACTGCATGTCCTAATACTATCACCTGGGGCGGGGGGTTAGGATTTCAACATCAGACTTTGGAAGGACATAAACATTCAGACCATAGCACACATTCATGGGATTCTTTTGAGGAGTATAGGACTTCATGCAGTTGAAGTACATAGTATAATTTTTTTTTATTTCAATAGGTTTTTAGGGAGCAGGTGGTTTTTAGTTACATGAATAACTTATTTAGTGGTGATTTCTGAAATTTTGTTGCACCCATCATCTGAGCAGTGTACACTGTACCCAATGTGTGGTCTCTTATCCCTCACCCTCCGTACCCTTTCCTCCAAGTCCCCAAAGTCCAATGTATCATTCTCACACCTTTGCATCCTCATAGCTTAGCTGCCACTTATGAGTGAGAACATATGTTTGGTTTTCCATTTCTGAGTTACTCCACTTAGACTAATAGTCTCCAATTCCATCCAGGTTGCTGCAAATGGCATTACTTTGTTCCTTTTTATGACTGAGTAGTATTCCATGGACATTTGGGCTGGTTTCATATTTTTGCAATTGCAAATTGTGCTGCTATAAACATGTGTGTCCACGTATCTTTTTTGTGTAATAACTTCTTTTCTTCTGGGTAGATACCCATAAGGGGATTGCTAGGTCAAATGGTTGATGTTCTTTTAGTTCTTTAAAGAATTTCCACACTGTTTCCCATAGTGGTTATCCTAGTGTACCTTCCTACCAGCAGTGTAAAAGTGTTCCCTTTTCACCACATCCATGCCAATATCTATTTTTTTTTTATTATGGCCATTCTTGCAGGAGTACGGTGGTATCACATTGTGGTTTTGATTTGCATTTCCCTGATCATTACTGATGTTGAGCATTTTTCCATGTTTGTTGGCCATTTGTATATCTTCTTTTGAGAATTGTCTATTCATGTCTGTAGCCCACTTTTTGATGGGATTGTTTGTTTTTTCTTGCTGATTTGTTTCCGTTCATTGTAGATTCTGGATATTAGTCCTTTGTCAGATGTACAGATTGTGAAAATTTTCTGACCCTCTGTCGTTTGTCTGTTTACTCCGCTGATTAATTCTTTTGCTGTGCAGAAGCTTTTTAGTTTAATTAAGTCCCATCTATTTATCTTTGTTTTTGTTGCATTTGCTTTTGGGTTCTTGGCCATGAAATCTTAGCCTAAGCCAATGTCTTGAAGGGTTTTTCCAATGTTATCTTCTAGAATTTTTGTGGTTTTAGTCTTAGATTTAAGTCTTTGATCCATCTTGAGTCGAGTTTTGTATAAGGTAAGAAATGAGGATCCAGTTTCATTCTTCTGCATGTGGCTTGCCAATTATCCCAGCACCATTTGTTGAATAGGGTGTCCCTTCCCCATTTTATGTTTCTGTTTGCTTTGTTGAAGATCAACTGGCTGTAAATATCTGGCTTTATTTCTGGTTTCTCTATTCTGTTCCATTGATCTATGTGCCTGTTTTTATACCAGTATCATGTTGTTTTGGTGACTATGGCCTTTTGGTCCAGTTTCAGGTCAGGTAACGTGATGCCTCCAGATTTGTTCTTTTTGCTTAGTCTTGCTTTGGCTATGTGTCCTCTTTCTGGTTCTATATGAATTTTAGGATTGTCTTTTCTAGTTCTGTGAAGAATTATGTTAGTATTTTTTATGGGAATTGCACTGAATTTGTAGATTGCTTTTGGAATATGGTCATTTTCACAACATTGATTCTACCCATCCATGAGAATGGGATGTTTTTCCATTTGTTTGTGTTATGTGTGATTTCTTTCAGCAGTGTTTTGTAGTTTTGTTTGTAGAGGTCTTTCCTCTCCTTGGTTAAGTATATTCCTAAGTTGTGGGGTTTTTTACTTGCAGCTATTATAAAAGGAGTTCTTGATTTGATTATCAGCTTGGTTGCTGTTGGTGCATAGCAGAGCTGCCAATTTGTATACATTAATTCTGTATCTTGAAACTTTGCTGAATTTATTTACCAATTCTAGGAGCATTTTGGATTAGTCTTTAGGGTTTTCTAGATATACAATCATATCATCAGCAAACAGTGACAGTTTGACTTCCTCTTTACCAGTTTGGATGCCCTTTATTTCTTTCTCTTGTCTGATTGCTCTGGCTAGGACTTCCAATACTATGTTGAATAGAAGTGGTGAAAGTGAGCATCCTTGTCTTGTTTCGGTTCTCAGGGGGAATACTTTCAACTTTTCCCTTTTGAGTATAATATTGGCTGTGGGTTTGTCATAAATGGTTTTATTACCTTAAGGTATATCCCTTCTATGCTGATTTTGCTAAGGGTTTTAATCATAAAAGGATGCTGGATTTGGTCAAAGGCTTTTTCTGTGACTGTTGAGATTTTCAGGTGATTTTTGTTTTTAATTCTGTTTATGTGGTGTATCACATTTATTGACTTACGTATGTTAAACCATCCCTGAGGACACAGTATCATTCTGGCCAAAGAGTGAGGAAGGGCTCAATAGATTTAAACTCATAACTAGATAAATAGCTTCAGATAATGAACATCAGGCTATATGTCCCCAATCCTTGCCTCGCTTTGAAGTGAGGCCTTTCCTGAGAGTAAAGCTATGTCTTTCCAGGTAAATTAAACTCTGGGACCCCAGGTAAGTTAATTCTGGGATCCTTTGTCTTCATTCAGGAGACATTCCAAGCTGAGAAACTCCCTAATTAAAACTGGACCAATAATAATAATAATAGCCAATAAAACCAGTAAACCACATGTAAAGGCCTATATGCAGGCTAACTCTGTATATTTCATCTTTTTTTCCTCATCTGAGAATGTTCTGACCACAGAATTTATGCTCTTAACTACCAAACTATTGTACTTGCTGCTGTACAACCTTGGGGTCCACTGCTCTATTTCATACTCTTCCCATCTCTTGCCTGATGATTATAATGACTTTATAACAACACTGGCTTCCCTATTTCAAATACTGCAAACATCCTCTTCAGCCTCCACATGACTGACAACTATCATTATAATGATGTACACATACAGTCATGTGCCATTTAACGATGGAGATACATTCTGAGAAATGCATAATCAGGTGATTTTGTCATTGTGGGAACATCATAGAGTGCACTTACACAAACCTACATGGTGTGGCCTTCTATACACGTAGTCTAGAAGATGGTGTGACCTATAGTTCCTAAGCTACAACCCTGTACAGCATGTGACTATACTGAATACTGGAGGCAATTATAACACAATATTGAGTATTTGTGAATCTAAACATAGAAAAGATACAGTAAGAAGATGGTATTACACTCTTACAGAACCACTATCATGCATGTGGTCATTGACCAAAATGTCATTATGTAGCATATGACTATACATATTTATACATGTATAAATATATAACATATACAGTTATAGACCTTAATATGCTATGTTATGCTATACTGTCCTATGATATACTATAACATAGTCATTGTTCTCAAAAACCTTTCACTATCTGCCCTGGCCCAAAGATAACATCCTAACTTCTTGGGGAGGCATATGTATTCCTCCTTGACCCACTTGCAGGAGGGTCAGCATCCTCTCCTGCCTCTCCATACATCCCCCTGCCCACTCCACCTGAGAACCTGCTGTTTACTATACTCAGCGGTAATTCCACAATGTCACTCTTTCAGCAACTCCTTCTTCCCCAAATGCCTTCCACTCTTCTCAAAATGTCTTCGCCTGTTTTTCAAATGTCTCCTTTGGGGAGCCTTGCAGGAAACCCCCAGGAAGAATTAAGGACACTTTTGAACACAACTCTAGATCAGGCCAACATCTTCTCTGTGCTGGGTACTGTCCCAGTCCCCAGACCTGTTTACCTCTCTTCCACACTTGCCTCCTTCCAAGTCAATCCCATGGGAACCAGCATTTTCTAAAACTTAATAAAATTAGCTAGCATTTCAGTGGCTCACACTTGTAATCCCAGCACTTTGGGAGGCCAAGGTGGGTGGATCACTTGAGGTTAGGAGTTTGAGACCAGCCTGGCCAACATGGGGAAACCTCGCCTCTACTAAAAACACAAAAATTAGCTGGGCGTGGTGGCACACGCCTGTAATCCCAGCTACTCGGGAGGCTGAGGCGGGAGAACCGCTTAAGCCTGGGAGGCAGAGGTTGCAGTGAGCTGAGATCACACCACTACATTCCAGCTGGGCAACAGAGTGAGGCTATCTCAAAAAAAAAAAAAAAAAAAAAAAACCCTACATATATATATATATATGCGTGTGTGCATGCCAGATGCAGTGGCTCATGCCTGTAATCCCAGCACTTTGGGAGGCCAAGGTGGGCAGATCACCTGAGCTAGCCAACATGGTGAAACTCCATCTCTACTAAAAATACAAAAATTAGCAGGGTGTGGTGGCATGTGCTTGTAATCCCAGCTACTTGGGAGGCTGAGGCAGGAGAATCACTTGAACCCAGGAGATGGAGGTTGCAGTGAGCCGAGATCATACCATTGCACTCCAGCCTGGGTGACAGAGCGAGACTCTGTTAAAAAAATATATATCTCTTGATATCTAGAGATATAATATATATCTCTCTCTAGATATTTAGATATATAATATATATATCTCTAGATATTTAGAGATATTTATCTATAGATACAGATATCTACAGATATCTAGAGATATATATCTATCTAGATAGATATCTAGAGATATAGATATATAGACATTTAACTGCCGGGCAATGTCCTAAACACTTTACACTCAACATATTTCATTTTTATAACAAACAGATGAGGTAGATATTATTATTTCCCTCAATTCACAGAGAAGAAAAAAATAAAGCATATGTAGCCCACAGGCTAGTGACAGTGCCGGTATGTAAATAAGGATTGAATTTGGCTGAAAAACCCCAAATAACAATGACTGAAATACGCAGTATCGGTTCACAAGTAGACAGACCAGAGTGGGTAAGGTAGTCCCAGCTATCATAGGCCAGGATCCTACTTTCTTTCTGTTCTATCATCCCAGTGCATGGCTTACTTCACTAAGTTTACCTCATTGTACAAGACAGCTCTGGAAATTCAAGCCCATCACATCTGTATTTCAAGGAAAAGGAAGGAAGAAAAAAAAGGAAAGGCAAAAACATTATCCCCCAGATGAGGTCCTTAAAGGAATCCTTCCTCTCAATGCTTCCACTTATATCTCATTTATTGACAGAGCCATAGCAGCAAAGGAATCTGAGAAATATAGACTGTAGCTCTACTCATATGTAGTGCCATTGTGAATAGCTAAATTTCGTTCTTTTAGTAAGATAAAACAGAGAACAAATGTTTAGTAGGCTGTGTGAAATCGCTGCCACAGTCAGATTTATATACCTGTGGTATGATTTCAGGTCTAGAGTAGGTATATACCATGTTTCACGTAAGTCAAGTGAAGCAAGACTCAAGCTAAATCCTTCCAATGGCTCTCCATGCTCCTGCAGTCAACTCCAAGTTTTCAACATGGGCCTAATAACCCATATGACCTGCGCTGTCTCCCTTGCCAACCTCGTTTTATGCCACTTTTTCTTTTTTCATTCTGCCCCAACTTCACTGTTCTTATCCCTGCTCCTATAACAAACCAAGATTATTCCAAGTACTCAAGACTTTTCATGCCCAATTCCTATACAACTCAGATCTTCTAGTCCTTCAAGTCATTCCCTCAGAGAAACTTTCCTTAAGTAATGTAACTTCCACCCACATCCTCCCAGTATCTGTCCCTTTCCACTAAACTCTAAGCTCTGAGAAGGCAGAAGCCATGGATCTCTTGCTCACCATGACTGTCCAGCACCATAGTGCCTTGCACATAGTAGGTGCAAAATTTATGTTTGTTGGATCAGTTATCAAAGAATCACCATTGTAATATATATTACTCCTGTAGCAATTATCTTTTGTGTCTCCCTAGGGAAGTGCTTTCTCTTATTCCAATCTGCATTTCATCCATGCTTACACTTGATAAGAACTTAATACATGATTGTTTACTGCCAAGAAAGAACCATTTACTTCATCAACCATTTATTGAGCTTCCTCAATAGACCATGTATTCTACTTATTTCTAGCATAGGCACTGAAGATGTCAAAATAACTAAGTTCTTTTTGTGCCCTTGAATTTCCAAATCTAGCTCGTTTCTGACCCAGGAATCTGTTGAAATTTTAGCAGATAACTCTACTGACATGAAGGGAATCTCACCTTCTTTCCAAAAGAAAGGAGGAGGAGGAAGAGGAGAACTCACTGAGTTTATCTTACACTTAAAACGAAAAATCATGGTATGTTAATGGCTCATGATAAAACACCACAGCCCATGTCACTGGAACTGCAAAAATCATGGTGACTACACAACAGCACAGCTACATTATGTTCCATGAAAGATAACTCTGTAATGATTTAATACCCAGGTTGGAAAAGAAAGGCTATTTTCCCGAAACATTTTACAGAGGCATTCTTCAAAAGTGATTCATTCTTAGTTGGAACTCTTCGGCATGTTTGGGTATCATTTATCAAATGTGTTTACAATGAAGGTTTCTCTCCAAACTCAGGATGTGTGAAAACAGCCCTACACACAATAAAAATAATTCTAACCACCAAGACAAGTGGATAGAGACTCTGGACACAGCTATGTGTTGAAGCAAAGTGAACATGAAGGGGGATCCCAAGAAGGCTGCGGGGAGGATCTTGTTCACTGCATCTACTTCCTCACTGCTGCTGGAAATTCCACCACTACAGCACAGTTATTTCAGCTATTTTTATTCTAATTAAAATCTAAAATGGGAAGCCTACTATTGAGACAATTCTCCATGAGCTTCTTGCATTTCTTCATGTCTTGTGCACAGAGGCACTGGCTGCTTTTGTTCCAGACAATCCTTTCAAAGATTTTGTGTAGCAAACAGTCTTGGAGGATGTAGAGATGATATTTCCTTCTGGAGAAAAGTTCAGGTCTGTTTTATCACCAAAATAATTAAGATAATATCTCCCATTGGCACAAAGCACAGGCATTGCCTATTAGAAAAGATTCGTGTTCCCTAAAACTTGAGATTTATTTCTTGTAATGCAATCCACACCCATTGCATGGTTGCATGTGCAGGTATGACCCGGCCCTCTTTATATTACTCTGTAGGTATTAGAGCTCAGAGAACCAGCACAAATATTGATAGTCTAGCTACTTCCATTGCCATGAATAATAAACCAGCCTTTGTTCTGACCCAGAAGTCTTGTGTCTTCAATAGCAACCATAAGACTATAGCAAACTAACTTGTTAGCATGCAAATAGGAAAAATGTTTTTTTCCCCTTGACACCTGCCACACCATCATTTTCCCTTTATCAGCTAGAAGTTGGCTTACAGGGGCTTCCCCACTGGCCCTTTAGAACCTCCTTAAACTTATAAGTAAGATAAGCTTGCTACGTGAATACATATTTCAGGAAAAGTCACCTCAAGCCCTCTTTAAAGCCAATAGTTTCTCTTAAATCTATCCTATATAGAAACTCATAGAGCCACCGCTGTACATGACTTAGCTACCTGAAACCGGGGTAGGTTCAAGAGTACTGAAGACCTAGGCATCACAAAGGAAGGAACAGAGAAAGAAAGATGACAGAGATTAATCCTAACTTCTTGCCAATTTTTTCAAGTCTACTCTGCCAAATATTATTCATTAATTCAGAATTGAGAGGTTATAAGATTCAGGGTATGAATGCATCTTTGGTAAAAGTAAATGAAAACTTTAAATCTTTTGTTCCTGATTTTTGTTTATTTCAGATCTAATTATCATACTTAAGTATCCTACAGGAATGCCAGAGATTAGCAAACTTACAGTTTGTTACCTGAACAAATCTATCCCACTGCATGCTTTTTAAATATACTTTTATCAGAACAGAGCTATAGCATTTGTTTATGTGCTGTCTATCACTGCTTTAATGCTACAATGGCAGAAGTAAATAGTTGCATTAGAGATCAGATGGCCCGCATATGACCACACTGATTTCTGTGATATTTCTCAAAGCACTAAAGGCCACTCACACTTGGGGCTTTTGTATTAGCTGTTCCTTCCACACAGAATATCATACAATAAATCACATCAGTTTAGACACTGCTAAAATGCTATTTCTTTAGAGATACCACTCCTCACTAGACCATCTAAAAGAGAACCATCCCCTTCCCTCTTTAGCCCCTAACATATCCTTATTTCTCTTTGTATCACTGATCAGTACCCCTATTTATTGTCTATGGGCTCACTAGAATGTAGGCTCTGAAAGAGTCGGGGATGGTATATTGACTGCTATGTTCCCCAATGCCCAGAATGAGACATGGAACTTTGTAGTTACTCAAATAGTCAAGTGAGTGAATGAATGGATATTTTGCTTAGGGCTGCATCCCTAATACCTAAAAAGGTATACGGCACAAAATAAAAGCTCCTTAAGTATTATGGAAGGAAGAAATAAGGAAAGGAGGAAGAAATAAAGGGAAGGAAAGAAGAAAGAAGGAAGAGGGAGAGCAAAGGAGGGAAGGAGAGGAAACCTTCCCAAGTTCAGGTTTTAGTGAAAAAGAGAATGAAATAGTATAAAGACAAAATGAAGTAAGAGGAAGACGACAGCACTAGGAGAGAAATCCATGGCACAGAACAGGGGAGAAGCAATAGACATCAAAGACTAATGCCGTAATTTGTTCAGGGTTCCATGTCTCTAGGTAACTTTAGCCATCCCACCTCACACAGCTGCCCTTTCACAAGTCAGTGAATGAACAATATCCATGCAAGGACCTCCAAAGACCTAATGCCCCACAAGCTTCCTTAGGAGCAAAACACAGGATCAAGAGAACAAGGAGTGACAGCTCTAGGCATTTTACATAAGTAACAATTCATACCCAGAAACTATCATGCCCAAATCCAGATCTGAAATGAAGAAAAGGTATCTGATTTCCCAGCAGGGAATATCATAGCAGAACATTAAAAAGTATGGACACAAGGGGCCGGGTGCAATGGCTCGTGCCTGTAATCCTAGCACTTTGGGAGGCCAAGATGGGTGCATCATGAGGTCAGGAGTTTGAGACCTACCTAGCCAAGATGGTGAAACCCCATCTCTACTACAAAAAAAAAAAATTAGCCTGGCATGGTGGCAGGCACCTCTAACCCCAACTACTTGGGAGACTGAGGCAGAAGAATTGCTTGAACCCAGGAGGCGGAGGTTGCAGTGAGTCGAGATCACACCACTGCACTCCAACCTGGGCGACAGAGTGAGACTCCGTCTCAAAAAGGAAAAAAAAAAATCGGTGTGGACACAAGGAGTGACCCGGCCCTCCACACCAGTGGTCACAGCTTGGGCAGGTCTCCACCCCTCAAAGCCCCAATTTTCTTATCGATAAAATGGGTATAATAATAATTGTACCTACCTTGTTGGATTGATATGACGATTAAGTGAGTAACTATTTGTTAAGCACATAGGATTGTGCCTGAGACACAGGAACCACTAGGTTAAGTGCTCAACAACTGAGGGATAAAACGTACACCAGTCACTTCTTCCCTTTCCACTGACACTGTATCATAATAAGGCTAGTGTTAACGATGTGCTTCCTATTTGCCAGGCATCAACCTAAGCTATCCATATGCATTATTTTAGTTAATCCTAGCAAAGCCTTGGAGGTAGTTATTATTTCCATTTGATAAATTAGTAACACAGATGAAAAGACTTCACTAAGGTCACACAGCTAACAAGTCTTAGAGTCAGCATTTAAAGTCACTTGGGTCTGGTTGTAGATCAATGAATCAGTACATCAGTGAATAAAGGGATCCAAATAAAGCAAGTATTGGCAAATTATGAGGAAAGGTCCTGAGAGGGAAGATGGGTCTCTACTAATAAGCCCAAAACATTCATGGCCTCAGGGTGCTCCCTCCCTAAAGAGAGGTTGTTTTGTAAGACACCCTCAAACACGGTTAGACCCTCTTGAACGTATTCCCCAGGGCACTTAAACTTAATTTTCTCTTCAACTCCTTTAAGCCACAATAAAACATGTATCCTAGATATTAAAGGCGTACTAAAATACCTTCAATCAACTGCTCCTGTGCACTTTTTCCCTTACAGGTTCACAGATCTGGTGCACGACATTAAGGGGGGAAAAGGCTAACAGAGGAAGGTCCAACCCAGCCAATGTTCACCAGTAAAAGGTGATTTATTAGGAGAAAAATAGAACGGCCTGCCTCCAATTGACAGCCCTTGCAACCAGATCCACAATTAAAGCTGAACTGTGCAATCTTTGCATTTAAAGGAAAATCGATGGCATTGATTGAATCAAATAAGAACCACCACATATGAACGCATTACAGATATGACTGCTGCAGAATATTAGTTTGAAATAAAACATAAAAATCAGGTGTCTTGTGGCCAAACATGATAACTGAACTACCCAATGGGGAAGCCAAAATGTTTTAATTTAATCAAAGAATGGGTTCGGGGGCAAGTACTTTGAATGAGGTTTTTGCTGTTGATTCTTGCTCTGCAACCCTCTCAACTGCCAGTAATTTACTGGCAGGTTTTATTTAACAGTGAGAATTTGAATGGATTTTGTACCCTCTTTCCTGGGGTTGCACACAGCAGTCAATTAAATTAGTACCAAAACCTTAAAAGACACCAAGGTAATCAGTTTAAGAGGATTAAGACCACATGGGTTTTAGATCTGGTTTTGCAAGGTAATCCTAAGTCTCTAGTCAGGGGGGTTTGAAAATTACACCTTTCTTCATTGGGAGGAAATTTAATAGTAACCATAAGGCTGCCAGAACTGGGGAATTATCTTCCAATTTTATTAGCATCAGTCCAGGCCAGGAATGAATTTTAGTTTTAATAGTTTTCTCAGTCTCAGGGTGGTTGATGCTGAATAATTAAAGGGGCATCCAACTCCCCAACACCAGTGTACACTAAGATATTTAAACACGTGAGTTGCTATAAATTATGCAAAAAGACCCCAAAAACAAAACCCATTAATGCCAAGTTGAAAATATTGCATAAAGATTGATCCAAATAATTTGACTTTTTCAAGAATAGTTCAGCCTTGGAAAACTCATCTAAGCCAGACACCAAAAGCTGCTTGGAAAATATTTATTCTTAAGTCAAGGTTTTCCTGGTAAACTTGTATTTAAGAGAGAAACCTGGGGGAGCTCCAGAAAAGAAATTATTTTCCATGTGAGGCTTTGAGATGGAATTTCAGGTTTATCTTAGTTATATGTAGGTGTGGGTCTTTTATGTTGCTTATGCCCCAATAAAATAACCTGGTGATATTTTCATCCCGTTATTAGAGTTTCCATTAAATCTGATGCAAGAAAAAGAGAGAGGCCTCAAGAAAAAAAAAAAAGAATTGAAGAAAAACGCAGCCAATTTTCATATCTCTAAATGAAAGTGAAGTGAGATGAAAACCATAATGTGGCAAATAAATCCCAGGATCCTGGTGAATTAATCGCAACAGTTGAACAGCTAAGCTACAAATAAAAACTAAACTACGGAGAAATAAGACTTAAATCCAAGAGCTAAAGTTTACAGCTTTTTGTTGCTTTTTTAAAAAAAATACCTAAATTCATTCATGTATTCAACAAATATTTGGGAGCACCTATTAGGTGTCAGGTACTATTCTAAAGGCTGAGGAAATAGCAGTGAAGAAAGCAGACAAAAATTCCTGCCATCCTGAAGCTGACACTCTGCAGGGAAAGGTAATATGCAAGCAACAAGTTTGTTGGCATTTAGATAAGCCACAAGACTGCAGCCAGCGTAGATAGCATCTTTGAATTTTGTAAAGATGCCCCTCCCACACCTGGGTGCATCAATTAGAAAGAGGCGTGTCTCTCTTTCCTGCCCCTCACCAGTAGTGAATGAAGGGCAGAGCATGGGCTAAACGTCAGGCTCCCTCAGATCCCCTCCTCTGTAGACAGTACAGCCAGGACAACCATATCTGACATTACAGAAGTTACAGGTGGTCAGAAAAGGCCTCATGGATCTGGTCTGACATGGGTGAGGAAGCAAGTCATTGTGATATCTGAGGGAAGTGTGTTACAGGCAGAAGGAATATTAACCCATTTATGCCTGAGGTTGCAATTTTTTGAATTTTTGCACTCAGACCTTGGCGATAACCTTGAGCAGTAGAATGTAAATAACTCCCACATGCTTAGCATTCCAGTAATAGAACAGTAGGCATAAATGGGATTTATTATGAGCAAAAATCTTAAGGCAGGAGCATGTCCTGTGTTGCTGGACAGCAAAGAAGCAGAAAGGCTGGAGTGGAGGGCCATCTTTTCTTCATCTCTTAATTTTAAATAAGACACGGATACTTTGCTTTTAATAGGTATAAGACCTAACTGGATGTTGCAGACCTGCTTTGAGGAGAGACCTTGTTCTTTAATAATCAAATCTTGAGTAACAGTCTTTAAAGCAACTTTTTATAGTCATGTTTCTATGTCACAGACTGGGGATCCTGATATGACCTTGAATATTCATTCAACAAACACATTTTGAGTATTTACTATGAACAACGTCCTAACTAGGCAAAGAGTGAAAAGTATCAGCATGAACACTGCCTTTATGAAGCTTACAGTCCACAGTGTGGGGGAAAAAATAAACAAGCAAAAAATTAAATTACAAACATTATTAGAGGCTATAGGAAAAATAGCATGTGTCGATGACAGAAAGCTGTGGGGGCATGGAGGAGGTTACCTACTTTAGATAGGAGAAGTCAAACTGATTTTTGAAGTATTCAAAGGCATCCACCTTGAGATGATGGAGTGAGAAAGGCTGTACCAGGTATAGGGTCTTAGTCTGTTTTCTGTTGCTATAACAGACTACCCAAGACAGGATAATTTATAAAGAAACAAGTTTGTTTAGCTCACAGTTCTGGAGGCTGGGAAGTCCAAGATCAGGCAGCCACATCTGGTGAGGGCCTCGTGCTGCTTGATAGCATGGCAGAAAAGCAGAAGGGCAAGTCAGCATATGTGAAAGAGGTGGCAAGAACAAGCCAAGCTCACTTTTATAACAACTCACACTCAAGAAAACTCATTCACTCCCACAATAATGGCATTAATTCATTCATGAAGGTTCTACCTTCATGACCCGATCGCCTCTTAAAGGCCTCACTTCTTAATACGGTTACATTGGCAATTACATTTTCAACACATCAACTTTTGGGGAACACGTTCAAACCATAGCACATAAGGAGGAGCAGCGTGCTTAACTAGGAAAGATTGAGTCTGTTCAAGAAGCAAAAGGAAGTCCAATGTGGCCAGAGGAATGCATAAAAAGGAGAGCTACAGGAAGGCTCTGCAGGAGCCAGGGCCTGATGAGTCTAGCAGCTCATGGGAGAGAGTTTGCGTTGCTTTGCTATGTGCAGTAGGACAGTGGGAAGCCATAGGAGGGTACTAAGCAAAGGTGTGAGGCAATCTGATCTTCTCATGATGCTACCCTTCACCCATTGTAGGACAGAGGTCCCCAAGTTTTTTCCATCCCCTTAGGTGTCAGTAATTTCATCACAGAGCCCATAAGCCAAAAGAGATACCTAATAGTTCCTTTTACTGAGTAACTAGGTCCAAACAAATTATTAAGTTTTTATGTTCTAAAAGTCTTAGTAACCATTTGAAAAAAGATCACATAAATTGATTCTTTTTTTAAATAGAGACAAAGTCTTACTTGTTGCCCAGGCTGGTCTTGAACTCCTGAAGTCAAGCAGTCCTCCTGCTTCAGCTTCCCAAAGGCTGAGATTACAGGCATGAGCCACCACATTTGGTCATAAACTGAAATTTTTAAATAATAATTCTATTCTTCAATAACCACAATTGATTGTTAATGGGCAATATGTGCCTATTAATTTACATGGTGCCAACATTTAAAACATGGCCCCACTCCCGAGAGTTCACCGCAGGAACCCTGAGCACCATAGTGCACAGTTTGGGAACCGTGCCATAGAATCTATTGTCGTTACAGGTACACAGGACCTCATAGAAGTCAGTGAAGTCAAATGACTTCATAAAATATGTTTTTAAGATCCTTCTAAGGGAAAGAACCTGGACATAGTTCTTCAGGTTTTAATGTAGTAAATTATAATCAAAGTTTGCCTTAACTCTCCCTGCCTTTCAACTAATACGTTAAAATGTAAATTGATTACCTTAAATGTCCCACTGACATTTAATTCCAGAAGAAAACGACAGAGAAAGACTATAGATAGTTCGGGCACCTCATGTGCTCTTGTGCATGGACTGGACTGGCCAATTTTTGATCCACTATTTTAGGTTCTGTTAGTGTGGCACCAGTTTCCCTGCTGGTGGGAAAATATAATAGTGTCAGTGATCAAGATTCTCAGTGCCCCATTTTTAGACTTGCTAGGTCTACCTTCTTTTTAAGCTCAGAAAAATAGTGCTCTGTCATGTTAAATCAGTTAAATTGATTTTGACTAGTGAACCTTCGCTGGGAGTAATTGATAGTACAAAAATGTCCAGGCAAATGTTATGCAAATTTCAGTCAAGTAGCCTCTTCCAAAATAAATGGATACCTACATAAATTATATAAGTTGTACTAAACTATGAAGTTTTACATGCATGATGACTCAAAAAACTTCAGGTGGAAGAGAAATCATAAGAACCACCGTCTTTATGGTGTTAATGGCCAAACAGAGTCTTCATGTGCCCCAGAAAACTGGCATCCGTTTACAATTGATACTGAAATCCCAATGTTATGGAGGCACAAATGCTGGAGCTGAGAGTTAAACTAAGGTCTGTCTTTCTGTCTGGAGTCCTCATTCTCAACCACTCTACCAATACTCCTTCTCTTAGTGTTTGTGTATATACTGGTTCCTGAGAAGATGGATTTGGATGAAAACATTAGACTCTATGGACGTGGGCAGAGGCAGGCACCAGTGCTGACTTCCCTTTAGTGCTAGGCTCTTGACTATGGATTTCTGTCCCATACAACTGGGTCTGACTTGAATACCCTACCCGGCCATGAATTCAAGAACAGAAAACATTACAGACCCTCAGTACCCAATGGCCAAGCTAGTTGAGCTAAGCTCTCCTGTCCTGGTATGATCCATGCCTTTCTTACATGGCTTCCAGAGGATTCCATAACCTCTATTCTAGGCTGAAAAATGGAAAGTACACTGGACT
Organism: Macaca nemestrina; assembly: GCF_043159975.1. Lineage (NCBI taxonomy): Eukaryota > Metazoa > Chordata > Mammalia > Primates > Cercopithecidae > Macaca > Macaca nemestrina. Next base: position 8,851,362 of record NC_092139.1, on the reverse strand, counting down.
AGAAATAAAATCTGGATCCTGGTCTTGGTTCTGAAGCTTCCTAGCTGGGCAACTGAGATAAGAGACTTGACCTGACCACAGCACCATCATCTGTAAAAAGAGTGATTTCTTCCATAGCTACCACACAGCATGGGTGAAAGGCTTTAAGAAGGCATGTCATGGGGAAGTACACTGCTACACTGTAGAGTCTCAAACAAGTACAAAGTATTTTTGGGGTTGTCTTGGTGTTATTCCTATAAGAGGCAGTATGAAACAAGCCATAAAGCACCAGCTGTGTTCCGCCCTGGATTCAAGTTCTTATTCCACTCCTTCCTATCTGCCTGGCTTTGAGAAAGGTACTGCTTTAAATTTTAGCTTCCTTACGTGTAAAACAGGGATAATATTGCCTACTTCTCACTGTTACAAAGAGAATCGAGATGCTATGGGATTTTGCTCCCAGGAAGTGCTCAATAATTTGCCTTGAATAATATTATCACTCTGTGTCTAAGCTTCCTTGTCACACTAACACTTAGTTTCTTCATTTATCTGATGGGAATCATGAACAGCATGGAGGAATCATTTCATGTTGGGCTTACGTTCTAATCTAAATTCATTAGGTGAAAGCCAAATATGAACATAGTTATCCTTGAAAACTGCTTTATGTACCTATAAATGGTGACCATATGTCCCAATCTGACTGAGACAGCCCAACTCTATGTCTTTCGTCGATGCACATTATTGAAAGTATCCTCTTACTGTCAAAAGTGCCTCGGTTTGTGAGAAACCATGTGGTCCCCCACCTGTGAAGAACATCTCCCATCAAGTCCCATGTAGATTTTCCCTCCCATGCTGCAACAAATTGCTGTTTCTTTGGTTGATTCCCAACTAAAGTAGCAGTTTACAAATAGAAACCATGCTGTATGGAATATATAAATATTTAAGTCCTAGAATGACTGCATAAAATGCTTGCAGATGATAAAATGGACTAAAAGATGAGCTTCTTCCTTTGCATGCTTACTCCAGATGCAAACGCATTAATTAGAATCACTGACAGTGTCAGTTGCACAATTTAAATTTCTCTCTTTTTTCTCCCTTCCCCCCACCCCCACCCTTCTCCTCTCTTCCCCACTCACCCCATAGAGTGCTCGCGGTTGAATACCAGAAAGTTACCTGTGTGTACAATGAGACCACACTGTACCTGTCTCCTAAGATTGTGAGATTATGCATGAAAAAGACTTTGTATAGTTTCTGGTATATAGTAAGCATTCTGGGATAATCTCTATTTCCATCATTATTATATATTCAAATTATTTTCCTGGCTTAACTAGGAATGAATTGCTCATCATAATTGGTACTTCTCTAAAGACATTGGTATGGGTAATTTTTTTTTTCTCTCTAACAGGACTTCTTTCAGGTAAGGGCAAAGTAAAGACTGCATTCATGTTTGTGGCTACTCTCAGAAGACTTCAGATTTTAATTTACAAGGATGGGTTTGTAGTTGTCTTGTTTTTGTTTTTCATTCCAGCCAAAATAAACACCACTACCAAGGGCAAAGATATGGAAGAATGAGAGTCTGTGCATTTCAGGTAAGGACATATGAATCTGGGAGAAGGATGGCTGCAGACAGGACCAGAAAAGAGAGACTGGAGCCACTTTGAAAAGAATGTGAGATCCCAGGCTTTCTAGTTGGAATTACAACTGATGGGCACTTGGGAAACATTTGAGGTTTTTATAGTTATGGAGTGACATAATTACAATGTTTGATAAATAAAGCAGCAGTCGAAGCTTAGAAGATGGAACTAGGAGATAAGATTAGAAGAAGGAAGCCTGGTTAGGTGCCTGCTGCCTTCAACTGAGGGAAAGATGATGACTGCCAAAATCACATAGGAAGGGAATTAAAAATGAGAGATGAATTCATGCATTTCTCTGTGCAAATAATGTGCTTCCATCCCTCCATCCTCACTGTGACCTACTTTACCATCTATTCTTGTATTGAAGGAAGAGAGGACCAGATTTGATTAAAAGTGAATAGCGGAAAATCCTAAACATGTCTTCTCTTATTACATGTATCAATGTGATACTAACAGTTACCATGAATGGCAAACTCTACTGCCAAGTGCTATTATAAGTACTTTATTTTTTAACTTAATCTTTATGACTCTATATATGTACTATTATCATTCCTGTTTTGCAGATGAGAAAACCGAAGCATGAGAGAGTAAGCCGCTGGCCAAGATTACATAGTGAGTAAGCACAGCTGAATTCAACTGTAGCTCCAGAACCTGCTCTCTTAACCACACTCTGTGCCACCACTTGATACGATCAAAGGGTGCAGTCTGGACAGTTTATTGTTGAGTGATATGCATGTCACACATCTTTGGGGGAGAAAAATGCTGTTCTATTTTTAAGACAATATTCTTTTTAAGAGTATAAGTAGTCCATATAATTCCTCTTTAGGGAATTATTTCTATTGAATTAAAACATGGCGTGTATTCTGCCTGAGATTGGTTTAATTATATCAGCACAGCTGCAAGGAGCAAAGATGAGAGATGGCCTATGATGCTTTGTTGACTTTTTTTGTTTGTTTTTCTTACTTTGGGGATGATCTGTCCAGGTACTCTGATTTTGAAGACAGCTCTCCCTGGAAATCCTCTGGACAAGAGAACTCATATTTTCACAGACTATAACCTTTCCGTTGCAAAGGGCAAACTTTCCCTCCCAGTATCAGCTCTTCCCAGCACCCTTTCTTCTCCATACCCTTAAAACTAGCAGCTCTAGAATTTCACAGTCAGCCCAGCCTTCATGCTGATTTCAATGGCTGCTGCTCTTCTTAAAACCTATAATATTGGCACACCACAATGGGCCCAATAAACAAGAACAGTCTGAAAGAAATAGATGAGACAGGGACTCAATATTTTCCTAGGTGGTTCTACAATACCCTCCACACCACATGTGTCTTTTTGTTCATAGATGTATATGTGTGTGTGTGTGTGTGTGTGTGTTTGCCTAAATAGCCAAATCTCACCTGTCTCAGAACATTTATTTTTTCTATTATATCCTGCAAGTTGTAACACCAAGGTGAACAAGATGAAGAGGTAGATAAAAAAGGACCTGCTTTTTTTAGAGCTGATATACTTTTGGCCAAAGCTTATAGATTCTTAAATAGTCATGTATAAATCTCATTCCAATGTAGCGCTTTCATGACTATAAACACTTTCCTGCCTTTCTTTTCATTCAAAATCTGAGTTTAACTCATTGAGTTTAACATTTTAATCTGTTTCCCACAAATTATAAGCCTCATTTATTCATTCAAGAAATATTTATTGATCCCCTATTATGTACCAGCCTGTATATGATGCTGGAGACCATTAGGTGGGCAAAATAGAAGCTAATAGGAGATAATTGCCCTTCCTGGGGCCTGTAGTTTTAGTGGTAGAGACAAATATAATAAAGGGGCATGCATTCATTGTTGAATAATTCAATTTGGGATATGTTCCACTCCAGTGGACTTCTGGTTTTGCATCTCCAGCATTTATTTACTGTTGCAAATAGCGGCCAGCACTTTCCTTTTTTCTTTCATTTTGTAAACTACCTCGGCCACTTTTAGGTGATATGGTTTTGGGGCTCTTCCCAGGCTCTAAGGGTACACAAATGTTCTAGACATTGCCACCAACCTCTGTGATTAGTTCCAAAATGAGCAGGTGACCCAGATCTATCCAGTGACAAGACTATCGTGGGAACTACTGGTGCAGAAATACTCTGCCAAAGGTCTCCCTGAAAACTGAGCCAAGCTAAGAATGATGAATGGCCAAGAAGAAAGCAGGCTGGAAATATGTCCATCAGTGGAGTCTTCGTGACATTAATCCAGCTGGGCCTGAAGCTATCTAACTTTAGTCTTCTCAGTTACACCACTCAATACTTTTTTTTTCCCTTAAATCAATGTGACTGGATTTCTTTCCCTTGCCATCAAAAACACCTTGACTAAACACAGCCACTGTGGGAAAGTGCAGGATGATATAAGAGAATATAACACAAGTCTTGGTTTTATCTGTAATTGTTCTAAACTCTGAAGTATGGATAGCACTGAGCAAGCTGAGAAAGAAGTAGACATGAAGTTAGGAACAATGCCTGAGCCTGTTCATGGCTCTTTCCCCCAGTGCCTTCCACTCCAGAGTATGTGTTTAATACCTGACATGGTTTTTCTGGGTCTCCACCCAAATCTCACCTTGAATTGTAATAATCCCCACATGTCAAAGGTAGGGCCAGGTGGAGATAATCGAATCATGGGGGCCGTTTCCCCCATACTGTTGGCGTGGTAGTGAATAAGTCTCATGTGATCTGATGGTTTTATAAATGGGAGTTCCCCTGCACACACTCTCTTGCCTGCTGCCATGTAATACATAACTTTGCTCCTCATTTGCCTTCTGCCATGATTGTGAGGCCTCCCAAGCCATGTGGAACTGTGAGTCAATTAAACCTCTTTTCTTTATAAATTACCCAGTGGATATGGTTTGGCTGTGTCTCCACCCAAATCTCATATTGAATTGTAACTCACAATTCCCATGTGTCATGGGAGGAACCTGGTGGGAGGTGACCGAATTATGGAGTGGGTCTTTCCCGCACTGTTCTCGTGACAGTGAATGAGTATCATGACATCTGATGGTTTTAAAAATGGGAGTTTACGTTTACAAGCTCTCTCTTGCCTGCCTGCATCCATATGACCTGCTCCTCCTTGTCTTCCACCATGATTGTGAGGCCTCCCTAGCCATGTGGAACTATAAGTTCATTAAACTTCTTCTTCTTCTCAGTCTTGGGTATGTCTTTATCAGCAGTGTGAAAATGGACTAATACACCAGTCTTGGGTATGTCTTAATTAGCAACATGAGAACAGACTAATACCTGTTAATAGAGTGAAGAGAAGAATAACGAAACACCAGTTTGTTTCTCACCACCATTTGGATGGGTTTATGATAGCCAAGCAAATAATCTGCAAGTAATTCTGCATCCAGCAAGTAATTCTGCTTCTTCTCACTGTTTGGTGGGTTGCAGCCCCACCAGGTGACTCTATGAACCTCAGCTGAGCTCACTCACTCACACATTTGGGCTCAGCTGAATGAGACTGGAATAGATGAGGGCAGTTGGGCTCTGCTCTACATTCCTTTCTTCCTCTCCCTGGACCAGCAGGCCAACCCAAATGTAATTTTCATAACTGAGGTATCAGAGAATAAGACAAATCATGTAAGCAGTTTTTTAAATACTTTGGTTGCATGCCTATAAACATGTCATTAGCCAAAGTAAATCATACAGATTGACCCAGGGTCCAGGGGCAGAAAATGTGTTCGTTCCTTCCTTCTAGAGGAATGAACTGCAAAGTTGCTGCAAAAGGCATGAATACAGGGAGACACGAAGAATTGGGGTCATTCATGCAATTGACCATACCACTTTAACCTTCTTAGTTCTTTCCAATTGGCTACAAGCTCAGAGAAGTTAGACAGATAGTCCAGATATAAAAAGTTCAGAGTTTACTGTCAGGAAAATACGTTCCTCATAAAAACAATCAGAGAAACTAGTAGATAAGAGATTGCTCAGCAGGAATTGCACCATAAAAAACTAGATCTAAGATTGACTGGATGGTCCACTGTTTCCAGCCAGTGTTTATTTTGTTTTTAATGCCTAAATCATAGGTCTAAAATCCAACCACAGGAAAGATAAAGTGTTTGCATCCTTCTGTTGTTGCCAAAAGGCAATAAGTCAAAGTAATCAGACAGAATTCTAGATAACAGTCCAATCAAAGGTGATGGAAGAGAATTCAATGAAGATTATTTGCAAAGCTGTGGGCAGTGTTTTCAGAAGGAACAAAGGACACTGAAGCCCCCAGGCACCAGAAAAGAAAGTAGGGCTCTGCCACCTTAAGATGAAGTTGTTCTGTACTTGTTAGCAGAACCCCCTAAAACTCTAGCTATAGGAGAAGTGTTGCCTGATTTGAGCTGTAGACAGAGATGAGGAGAAAGAAAACTATGAAAATCAATAGCCCAAATTTCTCTTTTTTATCCTCCCATCTTTTATAGGTGCTTCTTCTGGTTGAACCCAAACAGAAGCCAGAGGTTAAGGAGCTTATACTCCTGGGGCACAGAGCAAAAGAAGGATAGAGAGTGAGTCTACCTGAATGGCACATGGAGAATGTCCAGGCCACTTATACATAGATCTAAGTAGTTAGGAACATTCTTTTTTGGTTTATCTATACATTATCTAGGGTGGTTTATAATTATAGGCACCAAATGTCCCTGGCTCTATGCCTACCATGAGTGCATGAAAAGGTTTTACTGCCTTGTCCCCTGGTGTGGATGGGCCCATGAGATTAGGTCTAGCCAATAAGCATGGAAGTAAAATGAGGCACTTTGGGGCCAATTATTTATTTGCCAGGTTAAGATCCTTCAGAGCTCCCTGTTTTTCCTGTGCCACAGTTACTGGAAGTATTCTAGACAATGCCTACTCTAGCAGGTAGAGGCCCCTGAGTGAAGATAAGAAGTGTATCTCTTACCCACTCTTTAAGAATATGCTGTATAGGATAACTATTATCCTATACAGTATTACTGTGTATCCTATACAGTATGTTCTTAAAGAGTGGGTAGGAGATATACTTATCATCTTATCAAGAAATAATATTAAATGCAATATTTAATATTATTTAAATGCTATACTGATATTATTTAAGCCACTGAGATTTTTTAGGTTGTTTTGTTACTACAGCAAACTGAGCCTATACTGACTTTAATATGACCCTCTCTGGAACCCACTAGCCTAGTTGAACAGAGAAAAAATTCTTGGAAATTTACATTTGTCATCTGTCCAAATTGTATTTAATGGGAACTCACCATGTGCAAAGCACTGTGCTATGGGATACAAAGAAAAAATAAGCTCACCCCTGTCCTCCAGATGCTTCCCACTTGCCAAATTCATTTCCTAAAGTAAGAATGTATTAGGTACCTATTATGTATGTGGTAGGAAGATTCTAAGATGGCCCCCATTATTCCAGCCTTCTGATGTTTACACCATTGTGTGATCCCTATCATAGAGTATAGGCAAGACTGGTGAAGTGTTTGTTTGTTTGTTTTTGAGACAGAATCTCACTCTGTCACCCAGCTGGAGTGCAATGTCACAATCTCAGCTCACTGCAACCTCCACCTCCCAGGTTCAAGTGATTCTCCTGCCTCAGCCTCTCGAGTAGCTGGGATTACAGGCACCCGCCACCATGCCTAGCTAATTTTTTGTATTTTTAGAACAGATGGGGTTTCACCATGCTGGCCAGGCTGGTCTCGAACTCCTGACCTTATGATCCTCCTGCCTTGGCATCCCAAAGTACTGGGATTACAGGTGTGAGCCACCATGCCTGGCCTACCTGTGAATTGTCTTTAACCAATAGACTATGGCAAAGGTATGGGATGAAATGATCACACAATTATATAAGATTGTAAAGAGACTATCTCCCTTGCCAGCTTTGATGAAGCATGAGGTCGTTTCAAGAGAGGCCCATGTATAATGATACTAAGCCTGGCCTCAGTTGACATCCAGCAAGAAACTGAACTCTCTAATAATCATGTAAGCCTGGAAGTGTATCCTTCCTCACTCAAGCCTTCAGATGAAAATCCAGTCCTGGCTGATACCTTCATGGTGGCTTTGCAGAGGGCCTACCTGGTCTGTGCCTGCATAAACTATGTTGTTTGAAGCCACAAAGTCTGTGGTAATTTGTTATATGGCAAGAGACAACTAATGCAATCACCAGGGACTATGATAGGTGCTTCACATGTCTTCACACCTTATTAAATTCTCAAAACCAGGCTGCGAGGTAGGTACTATTATTATGTTAATCATTCCCCAGATAAGGGAGGAACCTAAGACATCAAGAATTTATTTTACTTACCCAAGGCATCACAGGCAATAAGTGCTAAAGTCAAACTTCAAATACAGGCTGACTCCAGGGTCTGTACTCTAAGTCTGCTCTGGGCTGTTTCCCCTTACACCCTTGATATTGACATTGTGCTCCTCAAAAACCTTCAGTGGCTTCCCTTTTGCTGGGAGCTATGGCTTCCATCGTTCATGTGAGGTATCGATGTCTTACAAACTGTAACAGCTAACATTCTCATAGCTACTCTGCACCAAGTGAGTCGTATATAATACTTTATTTAATCCTCCCAACAACCATGTGATGTAGTTAGTATTTTTCTCTTATTTGAAAGATGAGGACACAGAGGCACAGAAGTAAGCATATGCCTAAGGGCATCCAGAAACTAAGTGGATGAGTTGAAAATCAAACCCAGGCAATCTGGTCTCTAAGATCACTTCCTAACCACTATATAATCTACTGCCTCTAAATTATAATTAAAGTCTCAAAATTTGGGAATGAATTTTATTATAATGAACCAGATGAGATACATTCTTATTAAAAATGTCACCCTTACTCACTTGCCTTTCAATATGCTGCCTCAAGTGGAAGAGTCAGGAATGGAATATCATCAAATCACGCAAAATGCTGGTTCTTCCCAAAGAACTGGACTGTGTATATGAACACCATCCATCACGTTTGTCAGCACAGAAGTTTATGAACCACTGACCCAGAGATTAAATTCTGTATTTCTCAGCCTTGTATTCGGGGACTTCTATGGCTCAGTCATGAACTGTACAGAATTAAACTATAATTTAATTCTTATAATTTCCCTCTCATAGAATCCAGATTCCATTCATCTAATCTGAATTTCTTACATCCACATTACCTCTGTTCACTGCTTTCTTCTACCTCTTCGTATCATCACATGTCCAAATACTGCCCATCATTCAAGGGCCATTTGAAATTCTACCTCCTATGAAAATAGTTTTTAATTTTCTTTCCGTAAGTTCCTTGCCATCCATACTCAAGTTGGAAGCAAATCCTTTCTTAAGCTCCCCTCCCATCTCATTTGTATTTTCATACAGTACTATTGCTTTCTGCCTTGTGTCATAGTTATCAACACACACGATTATCACAATGACAATTATAACAACTGATTTTTTCCTTCATGAGTATGTGCATCAGGTACAGTGCTAAGTTATTTTATGCATCTTTTCATTTAAACACATGCTTCTGTGTGGGTAATGTTATTATTCCCCAATTGACAGGTAACCCCGATGCTTGGGCATAACGAGGGTGATGCTTGAAGAAAGGAAAAAGATAAACTTTGTCCTGAAGTTTACTGTTTAACAGAATTCCAGAAGCTTCAGCTCTTAGAGCATCAGTCCATTCTTTGCACACAAAAGCTACAGAAAAAGCTCCTTTTATTTGCAGCCTGGGCTGACCCTTCCCCAAGGGAAAGAAAAGCTGGCTGGATGCTGTAAGAGTCAGATTGACCCTCTCTTCTCTCATATCACTACAAGTTCAAGCACAGATTCCAGTCAAGAGTGAATATGTGTCCTTATTTTTCAATCTGACAGTGCTATTTGTGGGAATTGAACCTCAACATCTTTGGGGAACTTTATGCTCTTTCATCCTAAACTAGGGCACATCTATACTTTTCTGATACAAACCTGTTATGTATTAAATAGAGTAATAATTATATCTACCATATTGTGAGCTGAATACCTCATATACACCATTTAATCCCTTGGGAAAAAAAAAAGAGAGAAATAGAGTGACTCAACTAGTGAATGGAACTAGGAACTCCAGAGTCCATACTTGCAACCAAAACGTTACATGCAGAACACCTTTATAAAAGACAAAATAAAACTTCCCCAAAGGGAACCACTGTTCAGTCTCTTCTGTACCCTTCCACAGAAGAAAAGTAATAAGAACAAAAACAAGAGCCAACATTTAGAGTATATATGATGGTGTACTACCATGCTAAAGGCTATTATTCCTGCTTGCAAAATTCCATTAAATCTCACCCCATGAGCTAAATACTCATTATGCTCACTGTATGGGAAGAAAGTTCAACTCAAGGAGGTGAAGGATTTTGTCCTAGGTCAGAGAGAGAACAAGTGGGAGAGGTGGGATTTGAAGCAGTATTATCTGACACCTAAGACTATGACCATAACCACAGTATTGAAGTTTGGGGTGGGGTGTGTGCAGGAGAGCAGATGAATCATTATATTCAAACCCTTAGCATATTATGCATATTATATTCAGTTTTAAAAAATTAAAGGACCAAGAAGGATTCTACCTCCCTCTTAAACAATTTTTATTCAAACAGTAAAATTATAAATATATATAATAAGAAGTAAAATTGTTAGCTGCACTATTAGCACACTGAAAATATTTGTTAAAAAATCCTTTAAGGGTCTAGAGAGTTAAGAATCTTAGAGAAAGACATACTAGAATATATATATATATATATATGTATGTATGTATGTATGTGTGTATATATATATAAAGGAATTTGCTTCAACAGGTTGCAGGTGGCACTGATTTAGTAGGGACGGAGATGAAACATGATTGGCCATGAATCAATATTGCTGAAGCTGGGTGACTTCTACATAGGGGTTCATTATAATCTATCAAGCATATACATTTTTGTACATGCTTGATAGTTTTCATAATAAACACTTCCCTAAACATGACATAAAGAGACTTTCAGAAATAAAACTAATTATCTTTCAACCTCTAATCAGTTCTCTATCTCCCCTCCCCAAAAACAACCACTGTTAAGTTTCTGGCGCATTGTTCCAGAAATTTCCCATTTGTATACAAATGTACGTATCCATTTAAAACTGGAAACATATGTAGCTCTTCCCTTTGCTTTTCTCACATATCCATATAACTCAGATGCCTTCCTTGACCACTCTATGGGCAGCAGCCTTCCTCCCTCTCCATCGCTCTCACTATGACATCACCTTGTTTATTTCCTTCATCACACTTAACACAATCTATACTTGCTGGCACAATAATTTACTGAGGTTTTTAAATTGAAGTGAAATTCATGTAACATAAAATTAACCTCTTTAAAGTGTACAATTCAGTAGCACTTAATAAATTCACCATGCTGTGAAACCATCATGTTTCTCTACTTTCAAAATGTTTTCATCACCCCAAAAGGAAACCTCATACCCATGAAGTTGTCTCATCTCTTCATCCCCCAGCCCCTGACAACCACTAACCAGCTCTGTGTGTGAATTTACCTCTTCTAGATATTTCATGTGAATGGAATCATACACTATGTGGCCCTTTGTGTCTGGCTTCTTTCGCTTAGCATAATGTTTTCAAAGTTCCATGTTGTAGCACAATATTTCATTGTATGGATGCACCATGTTCTGTTTTTCCGTTCATCAGTTGGAGTTGGGTTGTTTCCACCTTTTGGCTACTGTGAATAATGCTGCTATGTGTATTCATGTTTACCTTTTGTATGAATACTTGTTTTCAATTATTTTGGGTGAATACATAGAAGTAGAATTGCTGGGTCATGTGGTAGTTCTGCACTTACCTTTTTGAAAAACCACCAAACTGTTGCCCCCTTGGCTGCTCCATTTTACGTTTCCATAAGCCACGTACGAGGGTTCCAATCCCTCCACATCCTTACCAACACATGTTATCTTTTCTGTCTGTCTGGTGGTTTGCTTTTTAAAATCTACCTATTTTTGATGGCCAAGCACAGTGTCTTATGCCTGTAATCCCAGCCACTTTGGGAGGCCGAGGCTGGTGGAGCACTTGAGGTCAAGAGTTCGAGACCAGGCTGGCCAACAGAGTGAAACTCTGTCTCTACCAAAAATATAAAAATTAGCCGGGTGTGGTGGCGAGTGCCTGTAATCCCAGCTACTCGGGAGGCTGAGGCAGGAGAATTGCTTGAACACAGGAAGAAGAGGTTACAGTGAACTGAAACCATGCCATGGTACTTCAGCCTGGGTGACAGAGCTAGACTCTGTCTCAAAAAAAAAATGAAATAAAGTCTACTTATTTTTGATCTGGCTCCTCCACTAGATTATGCATTTCCATGTGCTTCAATTACCACTCAGCCTCAGCCACTAGCATGAAGCCTTATGCATAGCAGGCATGCAAACATGTTTCAACAGGATGAAATAGTCAAGTAAACAAACCAGCATGCAATAACAAACACATCCACCATATTTATTCCAAAAGCTGCAGGATGAGTTCCGTTGCACAGACTCATCATTTCTTCCAGTGTGAAGTATCCAAAAGTGTCCAAAAGCTTCCACCTTATGCAGAGTAGGAGCCAAAGTTCTTACAACAGCCTACAAGGTGCTACATTGTCTGTTCCCTCTTAACCCCCTACAGAGGTTCTCGGATGCATCCCCTACTTTTCTTCCCCTGCTTTCTCCACTTGAGCTGCACTGTTCTTCAGTATTTCCAAGCACGCCTCTACCTCAGCACTTTTGACTAAACTTTCCCTCCATTTTGGGAGCTCTTCCACCAAATACTCATGTATTTCTCCTTCAAGTCTGCCCTCCCTGCCCTCCTTTATTTCTCAGCCATCACCAGCAAGGGGCAACCTGGTCTCTGACTCACGAAGCTTGGAAGAGTGGGTGTCTACACTGTAACCCTGTAGAAACAGTGGCAGGCCTACCCTCCTTCAAGTCTTTGTTTATACGTATCTTCCCAGAGAGACTTTGCTTGATCATGCTTATTAAAGCTACCCTAACACCCACGTCCACCCACCCATACCCACATACATTTCTAGTAACACACACAGTAGGACTATGTGCAGGACTAGGGATATAGAGATGATCAAAATAGACAAAAATTCCTGCTCTCATGAAGTTGCTATTTAGATGGGGTATTACCCCATGAATAGTAGGTTCTCAATACATATCTGTTGCATGAACAAAGGAACAAATGAACTAATTCCTTTCTGACAGTGCTCCAAGAGTTCCTGAAGATGGATGTTCTCTCTTCTCCACTGGCCTGGGCATCAAACTTGTGGACAGTCTGCTTTATGACTTCCAGGCCAGGCTATTCCTTGAAAGGAAGCCCAGCAAAGACCTGTCCTCCCTCTCTCCCTCCCTCCCTCCGGAGTACCAATATTAACTTTGAACCTTCGATGCCACTCTGGTTTGTCCTGCACAAGACGCAGCCTTAACAGTCAGTGAGGGTGTTTTCAAAATGTTCCTCCCGATTACAGGCAGGTTATTGATGGGCCTGAAAGGAAGCCAGGCTTAGAACTGGTTGTGGTGGGAGCATGCTGTACACCCACACCAGGCACGCATTTTAAGCATGGAGACAGTACCGTCATAACATGTGTGGATAATATCTTTCTACGATGAACTGAGCACTTAGAAAACCTTGATAACACTAACCATGTGACTTTTGGCGAGGGGTCCCTTCAGGCTGTGCCATCAGAAGTGCATGGTCTGCTACTTTCCAGCTGGGTGGCCATACATACATCGTTAATCTCTAAGCCTCACTTTCCACATCAGCGAAATGGGGACAATAACAGCATCTACCTCAGGGATGAAATGGCACTAAAATGAGAGGATTTATGCACTGCACCTAGCTCCTAAGTGAGGCTCATACATTGCACACATGTTCACTGGGTATCAAGCATGTTCTCCGCACTGTGCCATTGATTCTGTTCACTGTTAAAGCACATAGAGATTGTCCCAAACCTCCTAGAGCTTCCTCTTGTGAAGGAAGACAGACATTAATATTGCACGTACAGTATTTGTGTGGCCTGGAGATTAAAAACTCAAATAAATGCTCTGAAGAAAAGCAATAGTTTTCTGGCAGACTGCATAGTTGAATCTAGCCAGAGCAGTCAGGGAAGGTTTCCCGGAGGAGGTGACACTGAGCTGGGAGCTAAAGGAAGAGCACAAATTTTGAGTGAAGAGAGAGGGGAAATCAAGGGAAAGAGTTCTTCCTGCAGGTATCATGGTCAACTCATTCTGCTTTTGCCTAGGACTTTCCTGGTTTCCGCACTGAAAGTCACACAGCATGAGAAGCCCCTCAGTCCCTCAGGCACGCTGGGATGGTTGGTCATTGGGGTCAGGGGAATAGCACAGGCAAAGGCTCTGAGGCAGGAAGGAGCATGTCCCATTTTAGAAACTCAAAGAAGGTACATAGGACTAGAACATAGAGATTGTTGTGAGAGGAGGCAGGAAAGTTGTCTTCAGTTGGCTTTGTGTGTCATATCCAGGAACATATTCTTGGTCTGAGGAGCAACAGGAAGCCACTGAAGAGTTTTAAGCAGGGAGATGAGGTGAGCAAAGGTGGGCTGTTGTAAAGTTTACCCCACCTGCTGCATACAGAATGGACTGGAAGACGCTGGAAGGAAAAGAGCAGGTTATGGCCTCAAAAGATGTTAGTTCTTATTACTACCATGATTGTTATTTCAAAGTGGGGAGAACCATTGATTATAAACTGAGTATTCCAGTTTAGATCTGGGGTATTTGAGGCTGATGGGGAATTAACTGTGAAAAATCTACAGAATAGGGCCTCCGATTTCCATTACAAGAACTTCCAGAGAATGAGGGACCGAAGACTGAATTATCCTCTGACTCAGGTCAGCAATAATAGAGTTCCCCATTGTGAAGGACTGAATTCAGTCAAAAATTTAATTTTTAAAATAAATAGAACAGAAAGGTCAAAATACTGTGAGCAGAAATAGGGATTTGAAATTGGAAATTGCTTAGAAATGTCTTTTACAAACTCTGTTCTATTAACAACTTTTCCAAACTCTCTCCCAAAGGAATTTCTCTTAGATATGCTAATGTCACTCCATTTCTCTAAAGCCCTGTGTCAAATGCTGCTATTGAAAAGACCCTAATAGAAGATACACTTGGAAATCACCTGTGATTAACAGTTTGATTTAAAATGAAACACCCCTACAGTTTCAAGTGGCAGAACCCAGTAAGTATTGCCTCCTGGATTCTGAGCACTGATGGCAATGATAAGGCCTCCCCTACTCTCTCCCTCTGCTAGGACTCTTCCCACCCTTCACGTGTCCCTCCCAAGTACCCGACTCCTGGCCGAGACCTATTCATCCTTTAGGTCACTTACCACAGGAAGCTGCCACCAACTCCCCAGTTTAGATTAGAGATTCCTCCTACCTTACACCACCAGAACGTTGCTATTTCCCCCTCAGAGGGCATATCCCTCTCTACTGTTGCTACTTGAATTCTCCTTCTTCCCTCACTAGACTGCAATCTGTCCAGGGAAGGAAGTATGTGTTCATTTGTATCCATTGCATTTCCAGTACATGGGACCAAGCCTGCCATGAGAAGGTTGCCAATGAGTATTTGGTACATGTTGAATGATTATTGCTGCTTTGTGTTTGAAGTACTGTATTAACTGACCTGCTCTATGAACGTTACCTGATTCCTTTTTTTTTTTTTTTTTTTTAATTTCTTTTTCTTGAGGCAGGGTCTCACTGTGTCACCCAGGCTAGGGTGCAGTGGTGCAATTACAATTCACTACAGCCTCAACCTCCTGGACTCAAGCAATCCTTCCACCTATTTTTTAAATATTTTTTTGTAGAGACAAGGTCTCATTATGTTGCCTGCCCAGGCTGGTCTCAAACACCTCACAAATGATCCTCCTGCCTTGGCCTCCCAAAGTGTTGGAATTACAGGCATGAGCCACCACACACGGCCAACATTAATTAATTTCATTTGATCCTCTCAAACTCTGTAAGTGGATATAACCAGTTAGTAAACTGAGAATCCAATAATCCAGGGCTTTGCTGAATTTTTCAAGGTCATGTTGCCAATAAATGGCTGGGTGTGGATTCAAATCAAGTGTGTGACTCTAAATCCTGTTTTAAACCATGTCACCCACGCGTCACTCACAAAGCAAGTGTACAGAAGTAAATAACGTGTTTTGATTTCAAGAAAACTTTTTTACCTTCATGAAATATTTTAGCCTCTGGTGCTTTCCTTCCCCAAGACAGAATGAACCTGAAAGGAAGACCATATCAGGCTATGGTCTTTTCTTAACAGTGAACTCTACCTGCCCTCAAGAAAGAACTGTTTGTTATTAACGATTTGAAGTCTAAGTTAATGGGTAATCGAAGCCCTTCCTCATCATCCCTGTAGCACAAATTTGAGAGGAAAGGAAGACATATGGTCTGGACCAGGGGAGGCAAGAGAAGTATTTAAGGAAGCACTTGCTTTCAGGCTGAGGAAGCGCAGGGTCAGGCCCAGAGCCAAGACCCTCTTAAAAGCACCCCTGTACCTCCTTGCTCAGGCTGATCCCACTCCCCAGAAAGTGAGACTGAGCAGGGAATCCCTTTATAGGGACCTGGAGCCCCCTGAGCATGAAAATAAAAGAAAAGACTGAGTTCTTCCAAAGGAAATTCTAGGTACCTAGCTAGCCCCAGAAGTAAATAAATAATTTGTTAAATAAGAAGGTAATAGTAGCCTTAAAACAGTAGCCTAAGAAGAGAGGCTTCCAGAGATGTTTGCTTTTCCCCACCGAAACTAAGGATAACATCTTCACATGTGTCCCTGAGTTGTCTTTCAGAAACTTGGACCCGCACTGAGGACCTCTGTAGAATGGATTCACTGGCGCATACGGCTCAGATAAGCAGGAAGGTCAAGACTGAGCTTGTTCTAAGTATCTTCCTGAGGAGCCTGGGGAAAATCACACCCCCTTGGCCGGTTAATGTGTTTCTGCTCACCCCAGATTTTTAAGCAAAGCTTCTCTTCCTTAACCAATGCAAATCAGAAAATCTCTGAATCTACCCATAACCTATAAGTCCCCACTTCAAGATATCCTACCCTCTTAGGCTGAAACCGGTGTGTAACCGCCATCCATTGATTTATGATTTTGCCTGTACTTCTTTCCTGAAATTTATGCCTGCCTTTAAAAATCCTTTCCTGTGGCCAGGCGCGGCAGCTTAAGCCTGTAATCCCAGCAATTTGGGAGGCCGAGGCGGGCGGATCACGAGGTCAGGAGATTGAGACCATCCTGGCTAACACGGTGAAACACTGTCTCTACTAAAAAATACAAAAAAACTAGCCGGGCGAGGTGGCAGGCGTCTGTAGTCCCAGCTACTCGGGAGGCTGAGGCAGGAGAATGGTGTGAACCCGGGAGGCGGAGCTTGCAGTGAGCCGAGATCTCACCACTGCACTCCAGCCTGGGCGACAGAGTAAGACTCCATCTCAAAAAAACAAAACAAAACAAAAATTCCTTTCCTGTAAGATACTGGGGAGGTCAGGATTTGAACAGGAGTTACTTGGTCCCTCTTGCTTGGTGCCTGCAATAAAGGCCTTCCTTTCTATCACTGCAAACCTCCATGTGGAGATCTGGTCTTACTGCACTGGGCTATTAGTCGATTCCAGTTCAGTAACAACAGGGGTTGGGCTCTGTGAGGTGCAGGGATAAAGAGGAGGATTCTGGCTGAGAGAGGAGGAAGAGGAAGCCAGAATGACAGGCACAAGAGGAGGGCCACCACCCAGGGAATGCTGGAGAAGCCAATGGAGAGAAGCAATGAGAGCCTGACCATGGGAGGCAGCTTCTTGCCACCACTGCCCAGCCTGCACCTGTGGACTGTCTGCGTTGAGCTGAAGGAGTCAGAGATGTTGAGCATATGTGGGACTGTGCTCCAATGCAGTGCTGGGAAAAACATTTCCCTAAAAGCCGCAGAGGTGCACCAGGTGGCACCTGGCTGTGATCACTGAAAGCACTCTCACCAGCTGGCCTTTCGGCCAAGCTCAGGACTTTCCACCACCCCTTCACACATGCCCCAAGGCCATGTCCCAGCAATGCCCTCAGGACCACTGTAAAGGAAGCACAGTGAATATAAAAGGAATTGTGTGACATCTAGAAGGATGTGTGGGTACTACATTGGGCATGAGAAAGTCAGGTTTGAATGATGTCCTTTCTAAAAACTAAAGCCATCTGCAAGTCCGAGAGAGAGGCCCTAAGAGAAACCAACCTTGCTGGCACCGGGATCTTGAATTTCAGTCTCCAAAATGATGAGAAATGAGTTTCTGTGGGGTAAGCCCCTCCCTCTGTGGTATTCTGCCATGACAGCCTTAGGACACACATCAGCCTTGCTCAGGAGCACATTCAGACACCGTCAGAAGGAAATCCATAGCACTATCTCAGGGCTCGACAGTAACCCACACCACTTTGCATATATGAGCCATCAGGCCTTCTCATTCCCGGAAGTCAGACTCTAACAGGATGCCCCGCCCCACCCCACCCCTGTCCTGCAGTCCACAGTTGAGCTCAGGGAGTCAGAGAGGTGGACAAGCATATGTGGGACCGTTGCTCCAAGGCAGTGGCGGGAAACGCAGATCCCTAAAAGCTTCAGAGAAGAAATGGGATCTCCAAGGAATGACCTCCCCTTTTTCTAGACTTCTTGCAAGACCAGACGGATGTTTCTTTCCATCTAGCAGACCTGGCAGACACATCCGAGTGGCTGACTTCTCTCCCCAGGGCAGGCCTGGGGTCTTCTGCCTGCTCCTCTTCTTGTTCTTGCACCCCCCGGCCTCATCCCAGGGATCCTTTAGTGACTGGTTCAGTACTCATGCACAAGCAGTGGCTGAGAAGTGGTAGAGACCGGGCCCATCTTTTTCACTGTTGCATTTCCATGCTCAGAACAGAATTTTTCTTTTTTTTTTTAGATGGAGTCTCACTCTGTCACTCAGGCTACAGTGCAGTGGCATGAGTTTCACTCTGCCTCACTCTGTCACTCAGGCTGCAGTGCAGTGGCATGATCTCAGCTCACTGCAACCTCCAGCTCCCAGGGTCAAGTGATTCTCCTGCCTCAGCCTCCCGAGTAGCTGGAATTACAGGCATGCAGCACTATGCGTAGGTCATTTTTGTATTTTTTGTATTTTTAGGAAAGATGGGTTTTCACTATGTTGGCCAGGTTGAACTTGAACTCCTGACCTCAGGTGATCTGCCCACACCCCAGTCTCCCAATGTACTGAGATTACAAACATGAGCCACCACGCCTGGCCTCAGCACAGATTTTAATACATGGCAGGCACAGATTAATGTATGTGCAACATATATATTAACATATATGTTAAGTTAGTAAATATTTGCTCATTCAACAAAAATTATGTAGAGAGAGACTAAAAATGACCTGGAGATAGTACAGAGTGGTGGTTAGAAATAGAATCCCAAACCTCAGCTTCCTCATCAGAGAAATTAGTGTAACAATAGTATATACACCCCTCAGGGCTATGTGAACATTAAAGATAATCTACACAAAGTATTTAGCCTGGCAGCTGAAATATAATAAGTCCTTAAATGTGATTTATTACATGGTCATGCCTTTCTTTCCCAGGGGCAAGAGTTGGGTGATTTTTTTTTCTCCCTTCTGCTTCATCTGTACCTAAACTAGGCTCAGCGCAAAGGGGTGAACATTGAACACGTGGGTAAATATTCACTAAATGTATATTGAAGTTATCAAATAATTGAGCAAGCAAAAACATCCACTTCTGAAACAGTCTGTTGTATTTCTAGGGCTCATGTGGGCACTGACATTCAGCAAGCCTTCACATAGCTGCTGAATAGATGAGAGAGAAATGGGGAAGAAAAGGTGAAAACTGTAGGAAAGAAGATGGATGAATTGAAGTTCCTAGAATTTATTTCAGTCATGTATGTGGATCTCTATTGGCTTTGTCCCTCTTTTCAGGTAATAACATCCCCATTTTCCTCAGAGAGCCACCTTTTCCCATTGTCAGTCCAGGAAGTTTGGGCAGGGTGGACTCTATCTACAGCTGGAAGAAAGGGGAATTGTGCCAGTCAGCACGATCCCAACCCACTGGTCATAATGCCTTATTCAGGCTGTATCCATGAGCTAAGTTCACCCAACTACAGTGAATCCCTACAACTTGTGGGTGCCCCTTAGAAGAAAAACTGCTTCTCCTGCTGAGATGAACCAGAGAAGATGTAAACCTGGGGATAGAGCCTGAAATTGTTTGGGGCCATCAGAAGAGAGGTCCTGACTGAGGCTAAAGCTGTAATATGCAATCAGAGTGAAGAGATGGCTATAATTTAAGCCTCTGGATCTAGCCTTACTGAAGCCATAACCTCATGGAATTTTTAGTTTCTTAAGCCAACTTTTTTTTTTATTATTACACCCATTTTATTTGGCTTTCTATCACCTGCAATTGAAATGATATTAATAGATCACTGCTAAATTATCTTTGGTGCAAAGTAGGGTACAAAACAAAGAAAGTCAAAACCACAAATTACCAATTCCTAATTATGCAGATTAGCCACCATTTCTGAATGCCTACTACATGACAAGCTCCAGGCCAGGCCCTTGGCATACCCTGGCATTATTCCTTGAAACA
Source organism: Macaca nemestrina (assembly GCF_043159975.1). NCBI lineage: Eukaryota > Metazoa > Chordata > Mammalia > Primates > Cercopithecidae > Macaca > Macaca nemestrina. The sequence continues at coordinate 8,831,151 of NC_092139.1, read as the reverse complement.
GCCCTGCAATGCCCATATCATAAAACTTCTGGCTATCCAATAAATCAGATGATCCCTTTTGAAAAAAAAGTAAGATAAATAAAACATCCAAATTCCCAATACCCAACTCCTTTTCTTGGTCTTTTAAAATGCATTTTGTGTCTCAGTTACCATTCTTTGTGTCGGGGGGAAGAAAAACACACATACAAGAGAAACTCCACATAAATCAATCTTTATTCCATTTCAAAGCCTGCAAGATTTTCCAGATATTCCAAAGGTCTCCTTCCCTGAGTGAAATACTACATTTATTTAATAAAGCAGGTAGGATTTACTATCTGGGCACGGGTAAGCACTTTTTACTTCTCACAAGATAGATGACAGCTGCTGGCAGGCTTTTTCTACCCTCCTTTTTGCTTTTTTTTCCCCTCGTCTCTTTTGCTATGACTGCACAACTTTACCCATCACAATTGAATTACCAAACTGAGCCAAAGAAAGATTGTCCCCATGAGAGTGCTATGTAGGTTTCAGGCTTTCTTTTCTTTTAAAGACAGCTTTAAAGAATTAGAAATAAATGTTATCAACCGTGGTTTTAAATGATGCTGACTTACTGCTTTTGGGGAGCTGTAACACTGCTCCTCCCAACACATACACACACACACTCACTCACTCACTCTCCTCTCTCTCTCTCTCAGCTGAACTCACTGGGGACAGGAGGTGGGAAAGGAGCTGGTGGGGAAACTAAGTTCTCCAAGCCTTCCCAGCCTAGATTCACCAGGGAAAAACAAAGGCTAAGTCAGTAGATTGCTGTCCCTCGGCTTAAAAGGAGTTAAGCAGCCAGTGCTTTAAATAGAGTCGGCCTGTGGAGGAGAGAAAACAGCTGGGAGAGGAAGAAAAGTGGTTTGTTTTCATTTGCTGCCAGCGGGACAGAAGGTGAGGGTTTCTCTCTCGACATCTTCACCCATAAGTTGGGCAGCAAGCCAGCCTGCTCTTTGGCTGAAAAACTCCAATTAAAAATGTATGACTTCGGTCTTCTAGAGAGGAGGGGCGAAAAGTCAACTCCGGGTTGTACAAACACTTGAGGCAGCAGAAGTGAATTGAGGAATCTCATTCCCTCCCTTGCCAACCTGCTGTCTGGGAAATAATGCCCACTGATTCTGGGCAGAGAGTGAGAAAGCTCCAAAATCACATTCCACAGCCCTTACCAATGCATGTGGTTTCATCTTGAGCCCCCAAACTGTGATTTCAGAATAGGTTGCTTCAAGTGCATAATAAACCATTTTCCAATTGGAATAACCCCTCTGGTTACTTGTATGCACGCGCATATACACACAAACATGCACAAGCGTGAAAACACACACGTGAACACACACATGCTCACACACAAAGCTCAATATTCTTCAGCAGCAGTCCTCTTCTTGCCATTGGTCATGACTCGTCAGAGTAGCTGTAGGGGTTTCCTTCATCTCCTTAGGTCTGCTTGCACTTTAGGTGACTCTGGGCAGTGACTGTATCAGTCTTGTTCATCTCTGTATCGTCAGCACTCAGTGGACTGCGATGACTATTACATTTGTTGAATGAAAGGGTAGATGAATGCATAGGGGGTAAAACATTCAATTCTCTATTCCTTTTGCTCTGATGAATGTTTAACATTATTCAGAAGCTTCCCTCTCATCCTGAAGATTCCTTTTCCCATAAGATTCCTTTTCCACAAAGCATTAGTGATGAGTGGAGAATTTTCCTAGTGATTTTATAAAGGGAAGAGGTATTTGAAATAGATCTTATTCCCAATCTCCCTTTGCCACAACAGAGCCTCTCTTCAGATATTCTTGCCTCCAGCAAAGGGCCATGCTTTCTACCCTCTACTCCGTTATACTGAGCAATTTCACTCTGCACCCAAAGTTGCATTTTAGCTTCCATCAAAACAGAAGAAACTGCAGTAGCAAGGACCTTAAAGTAGTTTATGGACCATGGACGACTTTTTGAGTCTAATTCCTCATGCTGGTGGCTTACTCAAACTATTTCTTTCAAATATCCAGAGTTTTGTCCCTAAGTGAGATTCTGTTAGATGAAATCTTATCAGTTGGTTAGCTCTAAGTTTTAATGTTCCAACTCAGCATCCCTAAAGTATAAGAGTGTCTTTGATTACTTTTGTTGACCTAGAGTCTTGAAACTGACTAACCCTCTTTTTTAAAAATTTTAAATTTAATTCTTTTTTATTAAGACAGGGTTTCTCTCTCTTGCTCAGCCTGGAGTACGGTGGTACAATCATAGTTCACTGTGGCCTTGAACTCTTGGGCTCAAGGAATTGTCCCTCCTCAATCTCCTAAGTAGCTGGGACCACAGAAATGCATAACTATACATGGCTAATATTTTTTTGTAGAGATGGGGTCTCACTATGTTGCTCAGGCTGGTCTTGAACTCCTAGTCTCAAGCAATCCTCCCACTTTGGCCTCCCAAAGTGCTAGGATGACAGGTACAAGCCACTGCACCTGGCCTATGACCAACTTTTTATGCCAGTTACCATTAACTTTGAATTAATCAGAATTCTCTTTTGATGGTTTACCTTAGATTGTAGACAGTTTTCTAAAATGTCTGCTTTTTAGTTTGTCCTTATTAATCAATAAATCTTTATTAATAGCCCCCAGGGATCTCTACCTACTGGTATTCTCTTGTGTAACCTCATCCTTACAATGAGGGCTGGTACTAGTGACTTGTTTCCAGTGGAAAAGTATGGCAACAATGATGGGCTGTCACTTCTGACACCAGGTTGCAAAGACTGATTTCCATCTTGCTTGACATTCTATTGCTATTTTGGCATGCACATTTTTTACTTCAATAATGTTTGAATTACAGATGGTTTTTGGTTACATGGATAAGTTCTCTAGTGGCGATTTCTGAGATTTTAGTGCACCTGTCACCTGAGCAGTGTACACTGTACCCAATACAGTCTTTTATCCCTCACCAACCTTCCTGAGTCCCCAAAATTCATTACATCACTCTTATGCCTTTGTGTCCTCATAGCTTAGCTTCCACTAATAAGTGAGGTCATATCATATTTGGTTTTCCCTTCCTGGGTTACTTCACTTAGCATAACGGCCTCCAGCTCCATCAAAGTTGCTGCAAAAGACATTAGTTCAATCCTTTTTATGGCTGACTAGCATTCCATGGTGTTTAGATACCAAATTTCTTCAACTACACATTGACCAATGGGCACTTAGTCTGGTTCCACATCTTTGCAGTTTTCAGCACACACATTTCGATGAGGTCAACTGCCCTATTGAAGAGGTGGTAAAGAAGTATAGGCAGCTTACAGTCAGCCATCAGGAAAGAACTGAGGCTCTCAGTCCATACACCCTCAAGGCAATGAATCCTGCCATTCACCACTCAAGCGAGCATGGAGGTTAATTCTTCCCCAGTGGAGCCTTCAGATGAGACCATGGCCTTGGCTGACACCTTAATTACAGCCTTATGAGACACCTTGAGCCTGAGGTACCCAGCTAAACTATCCTCAGATTCCTGGCTCAAAGAAACTGTCAGATTTGTTTTTAAGTGTGTTGATTTAAGCCCCTAAGTTTTATGGTAATTTGTTTTGTGGCAATAGGTAACTCATTCATCACCCCCATATCTGGCTCACCAGTAGCCTAACTAGAAATGCTTGACTTCTACTCTATTGATGGCTTTATCACTCATAATTAAAAGTCAAAGAGAAGTATCTTTCTCCTTATATCACTTATTCTGAACAACACACATGTAGAAGTTGAATGCCACAAAATGAATCACTGGTAACTTCCATAAAGCCTACAGTATTTTACTGAAGTTCTGAGAAGCTCAAAACTAAAGATTAATGATTTCTGAAATTCTGTGAAAGCTTTATGTATACCCTTATTTTTCCAGATTTTATTTAAGCTGCTAGTCTTTCCTAAGCAAGTTGCTGAGGTCCTTATGGACCTGCCTGTCCTTCAAGATTATACTCGTAGGTGGAGATCCCTTTCTCCAAGTGGTCTGCCTGCCTGAATCACTCTTTCACTTCTTACAAATAAATGGAAACCTTCATCCCCCAAGAAATCTGCATGATTAAGGTTTTGAGGAGACATGCCTTATGGAAAGAACCTACTTTGGGAATCCATTTATCAATTGCTATATTGATCAGCTCCAAAGCAACCATACAAAGCTGGCCCCTTGGTATTTCAGTGTCTAACCTTAGGAAAGGACTTCTGCCTGAACTGTTCACATAACACCATAGTGGATACTAAAGTGAACCACCCAGACCTCCCACCCTCTTCAGGGAAGGGCTTGTTTCTCAGCTGCAGAGAACTCATGAACATCAGACTCCAGCTGTCAGCTCCTTCAGGGTCTTCCTCTTCCCAAGGCCATGCTCTTCCTGGGGCAACCTGCATTTGGTAGCTGAACAAGGTGGAGTAGAAAGTATAGAAGGCCTGGCCATTTGGCTCAAATGCAAAATATTCTGAGGGGCCGTATCTACTCCAGAGTCCACCACTGGAATAAAAGAAGCTTTGTTGACCTGCATCTCAGTTTGGCTTTTCCTTCTGCCCATTCCTGCTTCCTCTCCCTTCCTTTATACATGTTGATCTCTCAAATATTTTATACCCCCAACTCTGTCTCAGCATCCACTTCCTGAGATCCAAGTTGTGACATCACTGTTAGAGAACCTCTATTTAAAATTTGATTCTTTAGGATAAAATGTGAAAATGCCTAGCAGTGTTTGCTTCTATTTCTGTTTCTACCTATGCGGTTCTGTCTCCAATTTTCTGACCTTACTTTACCTCTTCCTCAAGATGATGACATCCATCAGAGCAGGGACTACTCCTTCTAGCTATTCAATTATGGTCTAAGAATTAGCAACATTGGTGTCAGTTAGTGGATTTTCTTGGTGATGGTGAATCTCAGGCCTCACTACAGAACAACTGAGCCAGAATCTGAATTTTAGCTGGGATACATCTGATACGGTTTGGTTCTCTGTCCCCACCCACATCTCATCTCCTATTGCAAATCCCATGTGTTGAGGGAGGGACTTGGTGGGAGGTGATTGGATCATGGGGGCATTTTCCCCCATGCTGTTCTTATGGTAGTGAGAGAGTTCTCAGGAGATCTGATGGTTTGAAAGTGTGGTACTTCCCACTTTTCACTCTGTCTCTTTCTGTCTCTGTCTCTCTCTCCTGTTGCCTTGTGAAGAAGGTGCCTGCTTCCCCTTCGCCTTCCACCATGATTGTAAGTTTCCTGAGGCCTCTCCAGCCATGCAGAACCATGAGCCAATTAAGTTTATAAATTACCCAGTCCCAGGTAGTATCTTTATAGCAGCGTGAGAACAGACTAATACAACATCCAAGTTAATAAGCACTGTTCTAGTAATCAGTAGCTCCCCACAACCATTAGTATCACCTAAGCATATGAGAAGGGCTAGACCCATCCCTGTTGACTGAGTGAACATAGCTTATACATGGGATAAGAAAGCTTAAGGGAAAGAACAAAGCCTCCCAATTCTACCCTTAATGATTAGAAAATGTAAATATTTGATTTTGGAGAAAAGGTATGATACACAAAAAAGGTGACCAGCACAGCCCAACTTGTGACTGAGGCAGAAGTCCTGGAGGAGTTTCTCATTCAAGCACAACTTCCCTGTCCCACCCACCAGCCTGGGCTTTCCTACTATCAGACAGGTCTTGTCATGTTCATCTAGTTGCCACAGCTCCTTCAAATATTGGTTGCACAAATAAGTGTATATGTGAAATAACCCTGAGATGATGAGACTTCAAGCTAAAGAGCCTGGCCAAATAAGCCAGCAGCATGAGGTGTGATTGTTTGGCCTTTGAGCCAAGTCACGTGAATGATGATTTTGGCATTTATCACTCAGGCACAGCAAGGAGACGGAGACGTGCAAAGCTCCAAAGGTCAGCCTTCAAAGCAGGATTTTAATGAACTGGCAGTACTTCATTTTGATAATCACAGAAATTAGAGGAGGAAATGAGAGGCTTGGCAGGTCATCTAGTCCATCGTGTGCCTATACTGAACAGGTCTCTAGTGTATCTTTTGTAAGGTTTTATGGCACTCCCTAATCGAAATGATCTTTGTGCCTCGAGATAAGTGGGTTTCAATTCACCCTTGTTCCTTCGCTACTCTCTCCTGCAAAGGTCATAGTTCAAATTCTGCTCATCTGTGAACTTTCTTACAGGCAGAAGTCAAGTGTAACACTAAAATAAGATTCCTTATTTGTTTTTGTTTCAAGAAATAGTCATTGGGATTGGATAGGAAATGCAGCAGCAGCAACAAAATCTAAATCTCAGTGTTGGACAGATCAGATGTTTGTTTCTTTCTCACACTTCCTGCCCAACACAAGTCAGCAGGGAAGACTGTGTTTACCATCACTCAGATCCCCAGACTGATGAAGGATATTGTAGTATGTCCTATGGTCACAAGAAAGGGATGGGAACAAGGCAAATTGCACACATGTCTTCCTGGAAGCAGCACACCATGCCTCTGCTCTCATTTTATTGGCATGTCATTTGGTCATAATTTATCATATGACCTATCTGTGTTTCTGGGAGGTAGAGAACCAGAAGTATTTGGTGAATAGCAAGAACGATTGCCATGAGAAAGAAATCTACTGCAAATGGCAGTGTCAATCTCATTCTCAAAGGCCACCCAATAAGAACATGACTCTGTCAAAGTGGGCAAATGGCTTCAACATACCATCCCTTCAAATCATAGGTATTTATTGACTTCTGTGATGATTAATTTGATGTGTCAACTTGGATGTCCAGTTATCTGGTTAAACATTGTTTCTGCGTGTCTGTGAGGGTGTTTCTAGAAGAGATTAACATTTGGATTGGTGGACAGAGTAGAGCAGATGGCCCTCTGCCATGTGGATGGGCCTCATCCAATCCATTCAGTGCCTGAATAGAACAAAAAGGTAAAGGAAGGTTGAATTCACTCATTGATCTTCCCCTGCCCTCCATGCTCCTGTTCTCACATTTTTACACTCAGACTGGAATTGACATCAGCTCTCCAGCTCTCAGGGCCTTCTTACTACACCACCAGCTTCCCAGGTCTCCAGCTTGCAGATGGCTGATCATGAGACTTTTAGCCTCCATAATCATATGTGCCAGTATCTTACAATAAGTAAATATCTTGATATGTTCCTCTGGAGAATCCTGACAGATATAACTCCCTATTATATCAAGACATGCAGTGACAAGAAAAACAAGGTCACTTGATGGTGGAGGTTATATTTAAAAGGGGGAGACAGACAAAAGAAAGTCAATCAATAGATAAATAAGCCAGATAATAGAAGCATTATGAGGTGTTACGAGACTTAAATCTAAAGAGGTTGGTCAAATAAGTCAGCAGCATGAGTTGTGACCATTTGGCCTCTGAACCAAGTCACATGAACGATGATTTAGGCATTTATCACTCAGACACAGCAAGGAGACTGAGACAAGCAAGGTAGGTGTGGAGGGGTTGTGAGCGTGGGTGTGTGCAATGGGCCATTGTATTGTTGGTGCCCAAGCAGGGTAAGGAAGGCATCCACATGGACAAGAAGCCTAAGAAGCCCAAGGGTGGGGAGAGAGTTCACACGGGGGAAGCAACCCCATGCCAGGTGTAGAGTCCAAGTGGGGTAGCAAAAACTTCCACACTGGTATGGGGAGTTGGGGGGACAGCCCAGCATGAGACATCAGATTCTGAGTGAAGTAAGGAAGCCATCCACACAGGGAAATAGGCAGTAGAAGCAGCAGGAGACTGGTTAGATCCAGGAATAATCAATAAGTAAATTAAGAACCACGATAGCCAGGTTTTTCATTCTCAGTGAAGTGAGATACAGCTATGGAAAAGGAGAAAATGAAAATAAAACCTGTGTTGTTTGACTGGAATTGAAGGTTATCACAATAAATTCATACTTTTTGAAAGATACATCGATGTGTTATAAATGTTTATATTCTGTATATGCTTGTCTTCTGAGAATGCTTAGCAACATCATTACTGGTAGCAGTAAGCACACCTAGCTCCCAGATCTTGGCTTCTAAATACCGATACCTACTAAAAAACAAAAACAAAAAAATAATAACAAAACAAAGCAAAAAAAAAACAGAGCCTTGGAGATGGCTCTTTCTCATGCTGGGGAAGAAAAGGTACAAGTTAAACCTAGAACATTGTTTCGTGCAAAAAAGCAACAAAGTGCTCAAAAAGTGATGGAAACATGTTTTAAAAAACATGACCAAACAGGAGACAATTTGAGCATTTAAGTAAATAATGACAGCAATGCATTAAAAACCAATGAATAAAACTCAAAAACCAGAAGTACATATAGGCATAAAAAAAAGATCTGTGAGAGTATTTCATGGGATAGTCACATAATCGCAAATCTTCTTCCCACGAAATACCTCTTAATTCTGAAAGGATCAAGAGTTAAGTATCGTGAACCAGCCTGGTAGGCATCACTTTAATCTAATGATCACAGGGAACATTATCAGTAATGCAGACACATTTAAATTGTGTGCCACCTGCTAGGATGCAAGCCAGCATCACTTCTGCTACATCCCTGGCAAAGACAAATAACCTGAATTCAATCATAAGAAAACATCTAAAGTGAGGGATGTAGTACAAAATAAAATCCTGGCCTGAAGCCCTCAAAAGTGTCAAGGTCACAAGTGTCAGTCAAAGACAGAGAAAATGTCCTGGACTGAAGGAATCCGAGAGGCATGACAACAGAATGCAGCACATGATTGAACCTGGAGCCTTTGGCTATAAAGGACATTATTAGGACAATCAGTAAAATTGGAATAAAGTCTGAGGACTAGATGATAGTAATGCATCAATGTAAATTTCCTGATATTTGTGGTTGCATCATAGCTCTGTAGATGAACCTTGTTTGTAAGAAATACATACTAAAGTTGGAGAACAAGGGGCCACACCTTTAAATGGTTCAGGGAAAAAATACAGCACTATAAGTGAAATTTTTATAAGGCTTTTTTATGGCTTCAAAATAACAAAAGAAATAGTTATATTGTACTAAAAAAGATACAAAATATATTAATGTATTAACAGAACAAGAAAAGTTACAGAGGTGGAAGTATGACCACAATTTTGTTTCTGTCTTATTATCTAAAATTCACCATCATGAACAGGTATTCCAATTGTGATGAGCAAGTGTTGCAAAAGGAGTTAATTGGTTTGTTTGTTTTCAGTGAATTTTTGGGTTCTCCCAGCATTTTGATTCTTCAGCCACAGCCTCGAAGAGCTTCTTCACACAGCTACAAGATGAGGACAGGGTAATCCATGGGAAAGAGCGTGACTCTGCACATCTTAGGGTATTGGGTTTGCCTAATTTTGCCTGTTACCCAGAAGGCATCTTGAGAATCCCCCAAGGAGAAGCTCTCCCACGCTTAACCTCACAATGAGCAGGCTGTTGCATATATTGCCAGCACTAATCACTGGCAGCCCAGACTGACTTTCCTGGCCATCCTTGGGGCAATTTAAGGCTTGTATGTGTTCAGCAAGAACTTCTAGCGGGTCGGAAGCTGGGAGGTTGGGTACCCTCTCGGGGCCTCCAGTCTGTTCTCCAGGGCTGAGGACTAGGAACTGTTAACAAGCCTCCTCTCTTGTCCCAACACTCATAATCAGACAGGTGGGCTGGGGAGAAACATTTGGTTGAGATTCCAAATGTGCAGCAGGTGCTCTCTGGTGCTCGCCCATCAGTGAACCCGTCAGCACCAAGAGGCTTTTATTGACTACACTGTGGCAAGTGTTTAATCATTCCTATGTGGAATTCGAAGCAGATTTTTTAAATGAATTTTAAATGAAAGATAAAGTCAAATTCTTGTTTGGGACTGAATAATGGCAATATTTGAACATGTACTCTAGAACACCTCTAGTATCTTTCTAGCTGGTCTCTGAAGTTATCTGGATAAACCAAAAACTAGGAGAGACTTGAGGGCCCAGACCCCCACCCTACGGACCCAGTAAGTCAGCAAGCCCACAGGAATCAGCAGGAAGAGGGAGAATAACCTTTCTGCTTTTGACCCACACGTGGCAGTGTGGTTTGCAATTTTTTAAGCAAACATACATTAATTTGTTAATTCAGAAAACATAAGGAGGAAAAAATAAACTGTCATGAAAATTGTTCCAACAGATGTGACTTTTTAGGTTAGAAATGTAAACAGCAACCTCATGCTCAGACTCATCTGTTTGGCTCAAACTTGGTGGCTGTATTAAAAAGACAGTGAGCAAGGAAAAGCCAATCATTCCCAATTATAATATTAAAAACAACCTTCTTCACATAAGGGTGGTGCTTTATAGTTTGCAAAGCCCCAGCATGCATTTTGACTTAAATAGTAATTCTCAAAGAGTAGTATAGAAACCACTAATGTGAGAATCCTCCGTGGTGCTGGGAAAAAAATGCAGATTTCCTGGGACCCATCTTAGGCTTATAGAAGCAGAAATTCTGGAGATAGCAAGAGATAATTCTTATGTACAGTCAAGTTTAAAAACAACTAAAGAACATTGTTTTAAAATTTTATTTTGTAGAGATGGGGTTCTGTGTTGCCCAGGCTGGTCTCAAACTCCTGGCCTCAAGCAATCCTCCTTCCTTTGCCTCCCAAAGTATTGAGATTACAGGCTTGGGCCATCACAGTGGCCTAAAGAGCATGCTAACCCTGTTAGATAGACAAGCAGATACCACCATCCAACAGTTTACTTGCCAAGGTCGCTTAGGAGTGAACTGGAGGAACCTTCACTCCTCCCCACTTTCCAAGAACCTGCAAAGCCACAACAGCAGCATGATTCCTTGTGAACATTCTAGAAGCAGGTCCTAGAAAATCTGCCTATTCCTCCCTGCAGCTTCATTCAAGTGATTGAAGACCAGCATGAGTCCAATTCTTCCAGAAGCTATGCTCCTCCTTGGGATTAGAAGGGAAATCCTTTCAGTTGCACTGAGCACTGTTTTCCGAAACGAGGGCTCTGCAAGGCAACTTAACCCCTCATCGCCTCACTTCAGTGAGCCCAGATGCTAGCAGTAAAGAGATATGGATGTGCACAAAGCAGGAAGCACAACAGCGAGTCCCAAGGCTTGGAAATGGGCTGGGAAGTTGGAAAATGGGTGCACAGGTGTGTGACATATGGCCAGGACTATCCACACCCACCAAAACAGCCCCATGGGCTGGCAACAAGGCGATGTGATGAGAGAATACTGTAATATGATAAAGTGAACATGCTCCTTCTCCCCTTTTCCTCCCCCAATGTTTCAAGCAGGCAGCTTACTTTGTCCTCAGCTCCTCAAGAGAAATGTGTGGAAGAAAGCAAATAGACGATAAGACTTCCGGCCCCCTCAGCCATAATCTACTTAAACCCATAACCAAGTGTGCCTCTCCCCTACTCACAATCCCTACAATCCCAGAACTGTTATCCAAATCTGTGGGGGAATGGACTGGAAGCAATAATAACTGAGGAGAAATTTTCCATCAGCCAGTCTAAATTTGGGTGCAGGGCTTGGGGGGCTTAGAGGCAGAAATAAAATTGAGTTATACATAATTTTTTAAACTTTATTTTCCTTGCAAACCTAAATTTATGAATTAATACTTAACCTGCTGAACTTTTAAGGAAGCTGTGTTTCTTGGCTCACAAGGGGTGGGTTGATTCACAAGGAGAAATATTAAATAGTTCTCTTCACTTTGTAGCTCCTGGTATCAAAGTAGGGCAGGGGGGCTTTCTGTGGATTGGATTGGACCAGAGACCTGAGCCCCAAACTGGCTTAGGTGAACTTTGATGGGTACACAGACCCAGTGGTCTACAGGTCTGATGCCCCAACTTCCCATAAATAAAGGCATTATTTAGAAATCAGACACAATGAACTGGACTAGCAAAGCAGAACTCCACCTTCGCACCACACTACCACTAATTCTTGAGGCACTTGTGCAAATTAGGAAAGGGAGCTCCTTACTGAAGATAATTTCATCCATCAGAAGATGGTCATAATACACTTACTAGAATATGACAATTTGATGGATTCTTCTAGAAAATTATGATAGCAACTATACAAAGTCTCTGGTGTCTATGAAAGAAGTAACACACCTCTGGAATAATGCAGTGTACAACAGCCACAACTGTACATGGCAGCTCTGTATCATTCTTTACTGTTTTAGCAAAGCTTGATGCTAAAAGGACACTGGTGAAAGCAGTGAGGAGGTCACTTACAGCAAGCAGGTTGTTGTTTCAAAACGCTGAGATCACTGGGCTCAGTGAACACTAACACCACGCTCTGTTTTCTAAATTTTTCACAACTTCCACCCACAAAGTAAAGAGGCACTTATCAAGAGGTTGGGAATGATGAAAAAGCAGACTCAAACTTCAAACTTTCCAGAGGATGGGGCATATAGTAGGTGCACAATAAGTGTGTAATAGTTTCTTTAGTTTAAAAAAAATGCGCCCAAATGCCAGGAGAAGGTTCTTGACTTATTTCATTCCTAAGAGTCTTGGACCCTAACTCTTAGAAAATCATTGATGACTTTGTGATTCTTGTTCAACTTTAACTCATGGCATTGTGCCAAGTTGTAGTAATAAAAAAGAACTTCTTCCTTTTAACAACCAATTCAATCAAAGAAAAGGAAATATTGCAAAACAGGACTGTTTTAATGGCTCTTATGGATTCCATATTTCTGTCTGATCTTCTCCTGAGAAGGAAAAAGGGCAAATGAAGTCCTGTCTCCTCTGAGACCAGCCCCAGGTGCTTCTAATGTTGCTCCTAAATCTTGAAGCCTCTAGAGGCTTCCATTCTGAGGATCTCTCCTCAGGCAGAGAGCGCTAGATGTGGCCTCGTTCCAAGCTCAGAAACAGCTTCCTCGAGTTAAAACAATGTGGGGCGTTCCTCTCCCCGGAGAGAAGTTACCAGACTATTTCAGCAGCATTTTTCCTTCCAATCAGGCTAGCCACAAAATGGAAAGGCAGAATCTAATACACTTTCTGATGCCACCCGTGGTTCATAAAGTCACCCTAATGAAGAACAGCTGAAATCTTTGCTTGTGCTACAGCATCCTTTTACCTGCAGAGAACTGACCTTAACACTCAGAGAATGAAGGAAAAAAAAAATCACACAGAACCAGAATCAATTTCACTCCTTTCCATTGAATTTTCATGTCAGATATCAGTGAAGTTTTATCATTACTATTTTTCTGAGGGTATTTTGTGGAATTTCTTTTGTATCTTTGTACGTGACTTTTCTGATTAAATGCTTCTTATGTTAGTATTTACTCCATTTTTTTTTTTACATTGGAGGAAAAAATCATGAGTTTTTCACTGTGGTGTTAAAAATGCTAACACTCAAAGTAAAAACTGTTTTAAAAGAATCACTCGTGACTGTTTATGTAATTTGAATAGCTAAGGCAAAGGAATGTAGAAGAAAATAGCCTCGCATGACACAGAAAAAGGAAGGTGGATCCATCTGTGGAAATACAGAAAATAATCAAAGTCCCCCGACTCCATCCTGAGAGCTGAATCATTCAGACTGGCCCTCATTATTGATTAAACAGGGTAACTGTCCAGTCAAAACAGTGGACTACAGAATATAAGAAGAGTTTTTTGTATGACTAAGGGCCTAAAGATTTTTCTGATCTGAAGACACATTTCTTAGATTGCTTGGCCAATGGTAAGCAATCCTCTTTCCTGTGTGGTGACACTGTGACCAGGACAATACAGCCTTGTTATTGGATGGCCATCTTCACACACACCACAGTCTGTTTCCAAGTTAACCACATTTAGCCCCATTGGGTGCACACCCCACACTATATTCCCACCCCAAAGGGGGTTCTATATCTGCTTCTTGCTTCTTTTTTTCTTGAGACAGAGTTTCACTCTTGTTGCTCAGGCTAGAGTGCAATGGCACCATCTCGGCTCATGGCAACCTCTGCCTCCTGGGTTCAAGTAATTCTCCTGCCTCAGCCTCCCAAGTAGCTGGGATTACGGGCATGTGCCACCATGCCCAGCTAATTCTGTATTTTTACTAGAGACGGGGTTTCTCCATGTTGTCCAGGCTGGTCTCAAACTCCCGAACTCAGGTGATCCACCCACCTCGGTCTCCCAAAGTGCTGGGATTACGGGCGTGAGCCACCGCGCCCAGCCACTTCTTGCTTTTTCATTTTCCCTCTCCCTGGAATGCTATGAAAGAAAACCGTAAAATGATTCCACTGGGTGGACAGATCATTTTAAGCCATTTTTTTTCCACTTGTCCTAAATATTTTTTTTTAAGGATTGTGAAAAACGTCACCCAATCTGCATTAATTTCCCTACATTTTCCTCTACTTATTGATTACATCTTGACATCAAAGCTGAAACATGACAAAAATAGAAAAACGGCAGAAAGAGAAAAGAGAGACATAAAACTTGCTTCCCTTACTCCGAACTATGAGCATAAAGCGTTTATTGTCAGGAGTCCCTCAACCTCCCTGGGAATAACCAGACCAGTGTCCACTAGGGTTTCCTCAAAACTCCCAGTTCTTGGAAAGTCAGAAAGTCAAAGTTAATGTTCTAAAGGTAACCTCATCGGAAATAAAAACCGTCTTAGTTCAGTACCTATGACAATGTATTTTCTTGTTGTAAATTATCACCAATTGTCCTAAAAAATATCAAGAAAGGCTTCTGCCCTTGGATGAATTTTAAACATACAGACTGGCTGCCGAGAAATTGCTGGTGTCATCAATCCTTCTAAATATATTCTCTCCCTCTCTCACACACACACACACTCACACACCCTTTTGTCAACTGAGCAATGTCTTCTGAAGCCAAATGCCAAGTGTACTAAGATAAAGGTATTGCAGTCCCTGAAGGAGGGGCATTTCAATTACAAAGAAAAGCAAAATATGCCTGAATCTTTACTTCAGAACAAATGCTGACAAAATGAGGAATGTCACTAAGGATTTTCTTTCTTCACAAGATGGTCACTTTCTGTGAGTGACTTACCTGTGTTTCCGTGTGAGGGTTTCCCAAATCTTTTGTGTAGTTAGCGTCTTCCTGCAGTCTGTCCTCTGCACACACTAGCAAGATTCCCTAGAGCCTTTTCTCATCACAGAACAACAGCAACAAAAAGTCTCATGCTTACCAGCATTAAAGCCTCCAGCTAATTGCCTTTGGCTGGGTGAGTTTAAAATAGGAGAGAAAATAGAAGCACTTGTATTCCTGGGTCACCGCAAAGAAAACAACATGCATCTGCTTAGATTTTGGTTATAAGAATCACCTGGAGACTTTGCTTAGCAGCAGCTGCCTACCTGAAGCCCAGCATGGGTGATTCTGAGGCAGGTGGTCATCTTCGAGTTTTACTTAAAGTCAGAACTTTCTGAACTTCACAATGCCTAAGAATCATAGGGAGAGCAGAGGATCCTGTTAAATGCAGATTCCAACTCAGTAGGTCTCAGTGAGTCTACACTCTACCTGGCGTTTCTAACAGGCCCCCAGGTGATGTGGACGATACCTTCCACAGATTACACTTTGAGTAACAAGGTTTAAGGAACAGGGATGGAAGTCCTTGCTACTGAACGTGTGTGACCCAGGTCAGCGGCACAGCAGCACCTGAGAACTCGTTAGAAATACCTGATGTAAATGACGAGTTGACGGGTGCAGCACACCAACATGGCACAAGTATACATATGTAACAAACCTGCACGTTATGCACATGTACCCTACAACTTAAAGTATAATAATAATAAATAAATTAAAAAAAAAAAAAAAGAAAAAGAAATGCAGGCTGTCAGGTTCCACCCTAGGCTTACTGCATTGGCGTCTGCATTTTATCAAGATTCTCAGATGATTCTTAAGCATATTCATTTAAGAAGCTGACATAGAACTTCAGGGTAAAATTCACAAAGAAATTGTTTTCTATCAGAAAGGTCAGAGGTGGCAAAAAAAAAAGGCACATTTTGATTCTCAGATATTTGAAATCCCTGTTAAAGGCAGGTCTATATTAGAAGAGAGAGTAACCTATTGAGAAGCCAGCTTCTTAAATCTCAGCCTCCTCTCTACCAAAGGAAACCATTTAGGACAAAAGTTCAATGTTGTTAGTGCCACAACTCTGAATGTGAGCAGCTATTTCATGCTTTCACCCTTCTCTATTTTCATTACTTCTCATGTCATTAGATCAACCAATTTGGGGACCTTGCTATACCCAAAGGACAGGTGGCTTAAATAGTAAAGATGAATTGATAAAGCCTAGTGTCTTCCATCAGACGGGGAGGTGAAACCATACATT
Source organism: Macaca nemestrina (assembly GCF_043159975.1). NCBI lineage: Eukaryota > Metazoa > Chordata > Mammalia > Primates > Cercopithecidae > Macaca > Macaca nemestrina. Next base: position 8,814,929 of record NC_092139.1, on the reverse strand, counting down.
TGAACGTCTGTTGCTCCTTGTGAAGATTCAAGCTTTTTTTTGATATTTAGGGAGATCTGGAAAAGAGAGATGTCGCCACTTCCGTAAACTCTACCTTGCAAAGTGCATGACACATGAATAAGCATAATTTAATTGACGTTAGCTAAGATGTTTATATCAAGATTCAAATAGTAACTTGCTAAAAAGCAGAGGCTAAAAGAAAATATGCATATAATCCCAGCACTTTGGGAGGCCTACATGGGAGGATCACTTGAGCCCAGGACTTCAAGGCTGGCCTGGACAACATACCAAAACCCTGATCTTAAAAAAAAAAAAAAAAAAAAAAAAAAAATTAGCTGGGTGTAGTGGTGTGCCCCTGTGGTCCCAGCTACTTGTGAGGCTGAGGCAAGAGGATCTCTTGAGCCCAGGAGGTCAAGGCTGCAGTGAGCCATATTCACTCCAGCCTAGGCAACACAGAAAGAACCTGCCTCAAAAAAATAATAATAATAATAAGTAAAGAAGCAAAATGAAAACATGCAGCTATTCAACTATCCAGAAAGGAAGGGGAAACAACCTTAAGTCAAAAAAAAAAAAAAGGAAAAAACTAAAACACAAATCTAATTAGACAATCAGGGTCTCATAGAATCTGGGATCGCAGAAAACGTCTGGAAAGCTATTAGAATCAGTGATATCCTATGTACAAGCTCTTTATTTCCTTCAGTTTTGTTTTCGTGAGTTTCTGTCAGGAAGAAACTGCTTGCTACAGACAATTGCTTGCATTTGTTGATCAATAAATGAAGGAAGAGTCAAAGGAGGTAGGGACCATCTAAGGAAGGGATGGTGCTGGCATTGACAAAAGCAGATAGGGCCAATGCAAATACTGTGTTCAATTAGCATTTTTGTGGACCCAGCAATTTCTGAAAACATTTTCGAGTCATAGAATACGCAGGGAGCATCTGGCTCCATTTCTGGAACTACTTCTGACACCACTGCCTCCTTCTCTTTAATGTATCCTACTCAAATTTAGTTTTCTTCCCTTCCTCACGCCAATCTTAATGCCTTCCTGCAGGTCTGTTTCCTTCTTGGCCCGTATTAGACCTCTAAATTTTAGTAATCACAATAGGCCCTTAGTTGAGCTCCTACTGTGTGCCCTTCACAGGTCTTATTTCATGGTAACAACCACCTACCTGCTGTTTGCAAATGAAGTAACTAAAGCTGAGAGAGATGAAGGAACCTGCCCAAGGTCACAGAGCTGGCAAATAAATATTGTAGGATTCCATCCTATGTCTGTCCAAAATCCATGCATCCTGGCCAAATCCTTCTGTGCCTTGTAGCTTTTTTTTTTTTTTTTTTTTTTTGAGACGGAGTCTCGCTCTGTCGCCCAGGCTGGAGCGCAGTGGTGAGATCTCCGCTCACTGCAAGCTCCGCCTCCCGGGTTCACGCCATTCTCCTGCCTCAGCTTCCCAAGTAGCCAGGACTACAGGCGCCCGCCACCTCGCCCGGCTAATTTTTTGTGTCTTTAGTAGAGACGGGGTTTCACCGTGATCTCGATCTCCTGACCTCGTGACCCGCCCGCCTCGGCCTCCCAAAGTGCTGGGATTATAGGCGTGAGCCACCGCGCGCTGTCCTTGTAGCTTTTATTCTCTCCCTCAGTCTTATCTTTTCCAGCCACTATGTTCAGTGGTGGCTCTCACTTTCTAGAACCAGCTTAGAGTGTGTATCTCAGGATCTCATTCTCACTTCATCTCTCCACCTGGGACACGCTAAGGCAGGTTTCGTTCCACATTTTATAGCCACGGCCCCAGTGCCTTTTCAAACGGAGTTCTCTTGAAAGTTTCAAATGGATTTTGTGTTTAAAAATATGTACACTAAACCTTAGGAAGTAGAGACAAGCCCTTTGCCAATTTTCTTTTATGTTCAGAAAAAAATCAATTAAAAAGGGGCAAACCCCAAAGGACGGCCACAATCATGTTTATAAAAAACATTTCTGGATTGATCTGTTTTGATAATCACCGAACTTTCTCTCTCTCATCATAGGTTTCTATTGGTAATTTAAATACTTTGGGGCCATTTTGCCAAAACAATGACTGATAGTCTATAGCCATCCTTTGGTACCTGTGGGGAATTAGTTCCAGAACCCCCCGAGGTCACCAAAATCTGCAGATGCTCAAATCCCTTATAGAAAATGGCATAGTATTATGTGCACATAATCTATGTAAATTATACTTTAAATCATCTCTAGATTACTTATAATGCCTAATACAATGTACTGCTGTGTAAATAGTTGTTATACTATGTTGGTTTTTATTTGTACTGTTTTTACCGTTACATTGTTTTTATTTTTTTTTCCCAAATATTTTTGATATTCAGTTGGTTGAATCTCAGATGCAGAACCTGCGGATATGGAGGGCCAACTGTATTTATTCAAGCAGGATTCACCTGTTGCACTGCATACATACAAATTCTGCACACAGAGAACCCGGTGGAAGTCTACATTAGAGCAGGTCCATTTAAAGAGAATTCCACTCAGATTTAGAAAATGCCCCTTTTATTTAGTTTCTCTGCACAATACTTTTTTTTTTTTTTTTTACATTATAAAATCACACAGGAGGAAAGGTTTTTGACAGGAAGCCAGCAGAAGACAACTTGCCAAGCGAAACATTGAGGATCCATTGCCAGCATCTGCAGATAATTTTTTTCAGAGAAAGAGGAGTCTTCCTGGTGATGAATGAATATTTTGACTTGGCAATTAACACCATTATACCGGAAGACATGCCTGCATGTGTCTCCCTGTAACACCTTGCTTGTTGCCACTAAGTACGAAAGCCTCCTGCCCCACGCCCCAAAATTGTTTTAATGGACTAAAGACCAGGAAATTGAGCCAAATCTCCAAACAAGGCAGGTGTAATAATAATTCCTCCTAAGAAGAGGCCTGTGATCCTCTGTTTGTCTTTTAGTATGAAAAAAGGGCAGAACTCTTCCTCAAATCTTCAGTATGAAAATATTGGTCTTTAAACTCATCACTACTCATTTATACCTTGAGCATCCTCCTGATATTTTAGGGGATCTTTTTTAACTTTTTAACAATCATCCCTTCTGAAAGAAGAGTTTACTAAGTTCATTGATTCTCTTTTGGCAAGCTTGCAATTCCTACATTTGAACAAATTAAACACAGTAAAGATTTCCTATATCAGCTCAGAGGACATTACCTGAAAATTCAGAAAGCTTTTCTTCTTAAACTTCAGGAAAAAAGAAATGAGAGGATGAAAGGATGAAAGGAAGGCAAGAAGGAAGTAAGAAAGAAAAAAGGAGCAAAGAAGGAAGAAAGGGTTAGGAAGAGACAAAGTAAGAGGAAATAAATCATGTAGAATACATACTTCCAAAACAGAAAGAAAAAAAACAATTCAACTAACATATATTAATCTTTATTCTATAACAGACATAAATAATTTTATGAATTCATATGACCTATACAAAAGACAAAATAAGATATTGCACTAAATTTAGATATGGGATATTTGAATTTAATATTAGCTAAACAGATAAATATATACAATTTAAAGAGTTAAGGCAAAACCAGATGATACTCCAAATACAACAGAAGGTTTGAAAAATAGATATAATTAGAAACAACAGCATCCCACCACCAGTTAATAAAGTGGTCATGTCTAAGGAAAAAAAAACCTTAGGTTTTTAATAAAGTGGTTATTATCAATCATTTTAATTAAAGTTGAGCAATAAAGTATAAGATTTCCCTCGGAGGGGAGCTATTTTGCCGAGGCTCGGGGATTGAGCACTTAGATTTCGGGTAAGCAACTTTTTCCTTGTCAGATTTATGATCTATTCTTCCTCTTAGAAAATATAATTTGGAAAATATGACTCTTTCACATATACAATTAAAATACAACTATGAAGCATTCTTTTTTTTTTGAGATAAGTCATGTTGATGATATCATTGTCAAGGTAAATTTGTGGGCAAGCCATTCATTACCTTATTTTAAGAGAACACATAATGCCAGTTACTGAAAAAAAAATTCCCAGTTTTTTACAAGAACCAAACAAACTAATTCCAAAGGAATAAAAACAAATATAATCAATACACAGTATACAGTTCTTTGGCAGTATCACACTAACCGTTGATTGAAGTCAGAACTTTCGAGTTTTCTAATGCTTAGACCCAGTTGCCAGTCTTTTAAAACTAAACAAATAAAATTCCACATCTGTAACGAATTCAGTAATCCCGGGAAATGAAATTCAGAATAAATCTTGCAGACAGCTTTTGACTGTTACATTTAAGCATAGGTATTATCTGCTTAGAGTCCCAATCCAAATATACTGAAACAGACACACACAAATAATCTGTGAAATTTTGTATTGGTTCAGACAGGCCCAGAATCCTTAGAATCCATATCCACCCATGAGAAACCAATAAAAGACATCAATCCAATGATGAAAAAATGATCTTCCAGTAACTCAGGAGTGGGTCATCCCTCACCTGGATAAACACCACGGAGAAATTGAATCCTATAGGGGGAACACCAGAAAGCCAGAAAATGTGGAGTACTGCCAGCCTCCAACCAAATTACCTTTCTCCAGTTTTAGGTAAACCTTATCCTCTTTATCTAAGTAGAGTAGGACACCATTAGTGGCAGCTTCACGAGTAACATCTTTGTCCCCCGCAAAGGCAGATATTACTGGTTTTCCATTTAACATCAAGTTAACCTAGAAGAAGAAAAATAACAATAATTGAAAAGTTATCTTTAAAGTCAAAACATCTACTGGGGAGAAGAAATAATGTCTAAGATGACAGTCCCAGTAAAATACCTGATGTTCAGGAAATATATTCCCTTCCTTTCAAATTAGCCTATTGTGGGGGCCATACTTTGCATGTCTGCTGAACTGATTTAAAATCTTTTTTTTTTTTTCTCATTGGAATTTCCTTAAATTCCTACAAAAGAATAACATCTATGGAGAGCAACCTAGTGAAAACTAGCTTCCCTTCAGCACATAAATTAAGCTTACTGCTTTACTTACCTCTTCCACCCAACAAAAATCTTTTGGAAATAAAGCAGGCTTGTGGCTTCCCAGTACATTTGTAAAAGAGACCTTGTGCCCACTGACCTAAGAAACCCAGATACAACCCAATCCTACCAACATCCTTGCAAGTTTTTGTGCAGCTGTAACATGCATACTACTGAAAATCATTTGAAATAATGAAGTGTGTGTATACGTGTGTCTGTGTGTGTTGATTTCTTTTTCTGTTTTCCCTGATAGGAAACAAGCATTAAAAATAATCATCAGGCCAGGCATAGTGACTCATGCTTGTAATTACAACACTTTGGGAGACCAAGGCAGGAGGATCACTTGAAGCTAGGAGTTCAAGACCAGTCTGGGCAACATAGCAGGACCCCATCTCTAAAACAAACAAAACAACAAATTTAGAAATTAGCCTGGTTGGTCACATGCACCTGTAGTCCTAGCTTCTCAAAAGGCTGAGGCAGGAGGATCGCTTGAACTCAGGGGTTTGAGGTTGCAGTGAACAATGGTTGTGCCACTGCATTCCAGCCTGGGTGAAAGAATGAGACCCTATCTCAGAGGAAAACCAAAAAATAAAAAATAATAATCACCACTATCACTAGAGATTTTAGCGATAATTAGAATCAACTCAAAACTGTATTAACTATTTTCTATTCTACAATTTTGATTACACTGTGTCAAGCATTGCATACATTTCTAAATACTGGAGGTTGGGAAAAGCTTTTCCATGGAAGAAAGTTTATTTTCTAGATTTTTTTTAGGTTAGAAGTCATATGGAATAACTTAAATCTGAGGCTGATCCATTCATCCATTTACTAGGACATGTAAAAGTATTAATAGATAAGTGAGTAATCTATCATTCACATTGACATAATGTATAATGTAAATACTGAGCATAAGATAAAAGGTTATCCTAGAATTCCATACACATGTATTTGTGTCATTTGGTATTAGCATATTGGAATATTGTTGGAACTAGCTCCACTGTTGCTTTTGAGTGTAAGGTCAAGCCCATTGTCTTAGAAAGCAGAATACAAAATATATTTTTAACTGTGGAACTGCAATTGATAAGAATTCACTAGCATCAGAGTAACTGAGGATAAACTCAAGCATATGCACAGAACACCCTTTCTTAAAAAAGTATTTTGAATAGTTGCTCCTTCATAGACTTATTCTTACTCATTAGCTGTATCTCATAATTTTAAAAAATAGCAAATGTTTTATTTATTTAGTATGTACTTGAAAAGCTCTATTCGTCTTACAAGTTTTTTTTTCTTACAAATTCAAATAATTTTTGTACATGCATTAAATGAAAGCATGATCTTACAAAGAGATTTGTGTCACTGAATTTTTACTAAACCATGGATTTTTAAAAAATGTTTGATTGTTATTAAGGTAATAACTTCAATTGTTTATTTTTCTATATGCTTTTTGTCACATCTTAATGGATGTTACAAAAAAAATTAGAAATTAAGGTTTTAAAATAAATGATAAAGATGGCTGTTTATGTCTATTGTGGAAAGACAACTTTGGATAAATACTTAAATACATAACCCACTAAAGATAAGCACAGTTGGTTGGGAGTATGGATGGAAGGGGTCAGAACACACACCTGGATAGTTTGGCTCTGGTAGACTTTAATCACGTGAAAATTGAAACTGTAAATTCCTTTTCTTGGTGCTACAAAGACAGACTCCAACGTGAAAAAATTACCCACATTCACCAGGATCTACAAATAAGAATAATAAATAACAATAAGTTATTATATTTTCTTCTGTGACTAAAATGAATTTTCTTCCTCTCACTCTCTTCCTCTCCTCTTCCTTCTTTCCCTCCTTCCTTCATTCCTTCCTTCCTCTTTCTTTCCTTTTTTTCTTTTGTTCATTCATTCATTCTCAGCAACTAGCTTAAGAAATCATAGAAAATAAAACATCTAGTTCTATTTCTTTCCTCTTAACTGATTTGGAAAATTGACTTGAATATTGGAAGGTTCTTCTGTCTTTTAAATGATATAAGAATAAATAAAGTAACTGCTTTGTATTCATGTCTCAATTTCCAGCAAGGCCCAATGGCTCTGGAAACATCGAGCTAACATTTGAGGGCTTATAAATATTAGCTTTACCTTGAGAAATGGATAAAAGGCATCTGCCATGTGTTTACATTCCCACCTTCTACAAGCCTTTGCAATGTCCAGAGGTGACGTTTCCAAGCCAGCCAATCAGCATCTGTGAGCTCTCCGCAGCATCCCTGGACACACCTCAGAGGCATGGGTACCCCTCCACCATGTGCCATAATCCTTGACACTGAATAGCTGGTACAAAAAGTGATCTGAATGCCTGGCCCTTCTCTGAGCTGCCCCTCTCCTAAGATCTGTGGCCATTTTTTTTTCATTCCTATGCCAGCTAGGCCTTAATTACAACAATGTGGCAATGAGTCAGCCCTTGGGGGCTGCCAAAGAGGAGAGCATAGAGAAGGATGAACTATGAAATAGGTGGCTTTCCCTGTTCCTGCCAGGGCTGTCCATTAACCTCCTCTCAATCATCTGCTCTTTATTTGAAGTTCAAGGTTCAAAAGTGAAAATAGAAACTGTTTCCCAAGAAAGCAACAATGCATTTTGTATTCCAAAATATTCAGCCTAGTTCTATTGGTTATAAAATTAACTCTAAATTTTAATAAGTGATCTCTTAAGCTAAATTCGCAATGTCACATGGGTAAATCTCTTTCTATGAGAAAGAGGGATTGGAATAGAGGATGGTTGTTAAAATAACTAGGGTTTCTTCCATTTCTCTCCAAGAAATACGCCTGTAAGTGGCATTCGGAAATAATAAGATGTCCCTAAAAAGATATACTTCTCATATATCAATGGCAATCTGCTACTATCTCCTTCAAACACTGCATTCTTGCCAATATTAACACACTTGCAAGCCTCTTGCATAATTCCCTAAAAATGTCCTATTACCTCTGGGCAACATACCAGAATGTAGCGACAGTCAAGCAGATGTATCAGCGTCAACACCTAACTTAAAATACATGTACGTGTGTAATTTCATTCTGAGATTTTGCCTTCTTCCAACTAAGCATCAGATTTTTTTGTGACCTGATGATAGATGGTCTTTCAACAAGTCACCAGCTGTGCAATAATCCCCAACAGAGGCTTTGCAAGGAAATTTTTTTCAAGCACAATTAAAATAATTTGAGGTGCTTAGCGGTAACTTCCTGATTCAGATACAAGTAGCATAATTCACTAGCAATAATGAAAAATAGCTAATGAGTGTTGGCTACCTGTAAAACTGGATGTTGACTCTATATTTGTAATTGCAGCATCCAGGTACATCAAGATTTATAACTAAATGTGTCTTCTTGTCTCTAAGATGCAGGGCTCGCTGAACAGAAGAACAAACCCTTTTCCTCTTCTAACTGATGGAAAGGTCATTGAAAAGAATACCCTGTATAGAGGATAGTGCAATGCCCATAGTATTCCAACATTTAATTAAAGTGTTGAAATACAAACTAGGGGTGGTGCTAGACTTTATTTCCATCAAGATAGAAAATGCTGCGCCGAAACCCCAAATGGGGCTACTTAATTCTTTAAAAATTATGGCTATCAAATACTAAGTCCCTAGAGAGGCATTCTCTGTCTTTGGCCAGCTGGAGAGTGCATTAGTTAGGAAAAATTAAGCAAGGAACACAGATGTCACCTCGTGCTTTCCCTGGCACATCCTGCCGCACCACTTAACCTGTGCCCCCTGCACATTGTAGCTTTGCATACAATTGCGAACTGTGAATTTGGAATTTAAAAAGACTCTAGATACTGTTGGGGCTGAAGTTAAAACTCCCAGGACAGTTTTTTTCCTTAAGACCCCTTGCTAAATGTAAGCTGATATCCTGGGGTTTTTCATCATGCCAAACACGGAGCACCAGGTCGCTAAACAGCAGCTACAGCTTCCGTCAGTTCTTCCCCTACTCTCATCAACCTCAAAGTCCGTCTTTCCCCAGTTATTTGCAATTCTCTGAAAGGACAGGAGCCCAGGAAGCGAGAACCGGCTCCCAAGGGCTTTCCTACGGGAGCTCAGCACAGTTGCCAAATTCCTTTTCCTTCCCTCCTCCGCAACTTTTCTCTAAGTACCAGAGAAGGGCTTGCTGCCTACTCCGAGGCAGCGGCAGTGGCAGCGGCGCCTGGCACGCGAACAGTGGAACCTGCAAGCGAGACCTGACCCCCAGCCCTGCCCTCCCGGCCTCCGCGGCCACCAGCCCGATCTCTGCAGAGTGTGGAAGCCCGGGGCTCTCTTTGGAGAGAAGCTTCTCTACCTGGGAGAAACAAATCAAACATTTATCCTGTCCCGCAAAGGTACCCAGGGAGCAGCCTCAGCGGCACCCGTAGAGGAGTCTGAGCCAGGGGACCAAGATCTAGTCAAGAGATCACGACGTCCAGGGACCAGGTGCCCTTCGGCTCCCGCCGACCTGTTGCTCGCAACTTGCCCTGAGCTCTCGCTGCCCGGCTCTGGGCTCCCAAGCCTCTCCCCTCGGGTCGGAGCAGCCTCTTTTAGGGGCCCGGAAGGAATAGGAGCCGGGGCTGGTGAGAGGGGTAGGAAGAGAGACAGTACAAGTTTCAGACCCAGGCATATTTGGGAAGGCGAGTGCTTTATATGATTCCCCATTTCCCAACCGGTCCAGCTTAGCCTGGGCAGGCAGCCTCGGGCTGAGGTGCCTGGAGACCGCCCGCCCCCTAGGTGCTCGCGTCCCCCCGGGTCTGACCTGATCGAAGTAAATGATGCGCGTCTTGTTGCTCATCTCGGATGGCTCGTGGTTGGTGCTCCGCACCGCTGAGAAGGCGACCTTGGAGTTGGCCGCCCGGACCGATATCCCCAGCGGGGAGGAAGAGGAGCCTTTGGAGTCCGTGGCCGGGTTCGAGTCGCACACCACCAGACACTTGCCTTCCAGCACGATGGGCTCCGTGTCGTTCTGTGCCCAGACGGGCAGCCCCGGCAGCGTGAGGACCAGCAGCACGGCCGGCACCGCGGACAGCGCCCGGCGCCGGGAGCCCATGGTGAGCCGTGTGGGCAGCCGCAGCCGGCTGGCGCTGGTGCTCGCCCGCGTCGCCTCCTACCCCGGGATCCCGGTGCTCGGGAAGACGCTAGCGGCTAGGTCGACAGCGCTGCAGGAGCGACGGCGCCTGCGGCGGCGCGCACACTTCCACCAATTCTGTGGCTTGAAGTCAAAGTCTCCCCTGGAGCTCTGTCGCTGGCTCTGTTACCTTTGTCCTTTAAGGAGCTCATGCAGAACCCCTTACCCTACCCTCCTCCACCCAAGAATCAGCCCTGCCTGGGGCCCCTGCACCCGATCTTGTTCCTAGACATCTAAAAGTCATCAAACCCTCACATTCACACCTCAAAGCAAAAAAATAATAATAAATTCTCACCCCAAACTCAAGCACCACCAGGTAAACCACGGAGCAGGAACAAAAAGAGAGGACTCAAAGAGAAGCCACAAGGGTGGCGGTTGCCCAGCGGCGCGGGTGCCAGTCCTGTCTGGCTTGCGGCAGGGACGAGTTACAGAGGCAGAAGGTGTTTCCCAGGCTGAGAAGAACGCGAGGCTGTGTTCATGGCCAGGACGCCAGCGACTCCCACTTTCGCTTGGTCAAAAATTCCCCCAAACCTGGTGTCACCCAGAGGTAGGGAGGGAGGCAGCGGCTAGCCAAGTCTCTCGCACAGAAAGCGCAGATTCACAGGATCAGGTCCAGGGCGCCGGGCGCAGCGTGCAGGGCGGCTGGTCCGGCGGGGTCCTCTCCTGCCTGGCCTCCCGCCCCGAGTCCCTGCGCACAACTTTCTCGTTCCTCGCGCGCAGCTCGGAGAGCGCGAAGCGGGCACACGCGCTCTATTTATAGGAGCGCAGCGTCCGGCTGGGGTTGGCTTATCGCGCAACCCGCGGGCTCCGGGAAAAGGGGGAGAAGGTGTCTGGTGACCCCATCTGAGCAGCTCTCTCCTGACGTTTAACGCACCCCAGAGCAAGCGGGGTGCCCAGCACTGCTGATTGGCAAGGTTCGAGGCCACTCAGCCCCTGAGAGCGCGTGGCGTAAAGGGTGTGTGCCCAGAGAGGAGCCCACGACCCTGCGAGGGCATCAGCTCGGCGCCCGCTCTCTCCTGCTCGATCTGGATCCGCGGAGGGGGCGGCGGGTCCCCTCGCCCCTCCCTATCGCGGGACTCTGCCGCCGAGTGCCCTCCGAGCGGAGCGCGGCGCTGCCAGGCAGGGTAGCGAAGATGGATGAGCCGCCGCGGATCCGCGCTGCGCGCTGCCCCAAACCTGGGGAACGGCGGGCGTCCCGACCGCGCCTGGCCGGGAGCCCGCCCCACACAGCCCTGGGGCCTGGCGAGCTCAGGGAAGCCTCGGGGCGGACTAGAGTCGGTGGGGGCGGCTGGGAGGAGGTGCCTGATTCCTTCCTTCCGCTCCGGGAAGATGAGCCTCAGAAGCCGCAGGGGCGCGCCTTCCCGCAACACCGCGAATCCTCCCCAGGCATGGCCAAAAAAAGAGTGAGAGAGGGAGTTAACTCAGCAAGAATAAGTCCTCCGAAACCGTGCCAACAACAATTTAAAAAAATAATAAAATAAAGCCAAACCCACTCCTAAGAATACAGCATTTTTCTCCCCTTTGCATGCGCCTCCCGCCCCCTGTGCCACTCCACTGCCATCTTGGCCTCTGATTTGCAAGAGTTCCCTTCCCCTTCCGCAGCTACCACGGGGAAGGAAGGTTTGTCTCTGTCTGGACCCGGCTGCGTGAACTTGGCCCAGTCACTAACCCTCTCTGAGAGGGCTGCGCGGCGTTAACTAAGGTCCTCCCTACCCTACCCCGCCAGCTTTCCACTTCTGTGATGCTTTGGGGTCATGGCGCCCCTTCTTCAATTTCTTCTAGACTTCCAGCTGCCAGAGGGCAGACACCGTATGGTGTCTTTAATCAAAACAGTATCCCCTCCAGGCATTCGGAGCTCCTAAAATTGCATTGGCTAGTTATGAATGGATGGGATGTTTGTTGAGGGAGGTCCTTGGGATGGACGACTCCCATTCCTTCCTGAGTGAAGGATGTTCTCATGAGCGTGGCATTCCAGCCCTCCACAACATAAGGTGAACCTCGTCTCCAGCCTTTTTCCCTTCCTTCAGAAGGGCCTGGCATTGAGGTATAAGCACTAGCTCCAACTGTTAAAACTGAAGACACTACGAGGAATACCCTGACCCTCACCTCCCTATAATCTCTCAACTGAAGTGTTAATACTTGATGCCACACGGGCCTTCAGATTCTGCTCCAGTGGGGCCAGTATCAGGTGTTTTGACTTTATGATTTTATTTGGGGTGGGGGGTGGTCTCGCTATATTGCCCAGGCTGGATTCAAAATTATTGGGCTCAAGCGATTCTACTACCTCAGCCTCCCCAGTAGCTGAGACTACAGGCCAGTATCAGTTCTGACTGGCAGGTGCTAGTGCCATGCTATTTGTTAAAACGTTGAATGTTGCCAATCTAAGCTACAACCAAACAAGGTGAACTAGTGCCTTCTAAAGATGGTCACCATTTACCCAGCTTTGATGCCCCACCCTAAGCCCAGCACAATCTTCACCTGATCCCACTCTGCACTTTGTAACTCTCTTCTAGCTTTCAGGGATGTCTGCCTGGGTAACAGCGCAATTTCTTCTCATTTGATGCAGTCTTTTGAGGGCGGGTGCTGAGTTTAATCTAGTTCCTTTTATTTCCTGTAGGGGTAAGCACCCCGCCTTCCTTGTGTGGGACAGTTGTTGAATAACTAGAACTTTGGTTGTTCAATTTCGGGCTGGGAGAAGTTTGACAAAAAAAGAAAAAAAAGAAGACTAAAAGACTCTGTTGAATTGTTAAATAGAAAATAAGCTATCTTCCTCACCAATTCCGATATATTCTGTCTACATCCTTTTCTTATCCAGGCACTTCCTGCCAGGAAGAACTGAGATTTGAAGAAACTTGTTCCTTCTCTCACCAAAAATATTTATTTTTAGTCCCAAAATCTGCATAGTGACCATAGTAAAGACTCAATAACTGATTGAGAAATGACTGAATGCTTCCTGATAGAAGGTAATTATCATTCATATTATAGTATAAACTGCTTTAAATGAGTCTCTCTCAGTAAAATTTAAATTCAAAGCCTCCTCAGTAATTGGGGATAAGGGTCTTGGTTCCTTGCTAAAGGATGTTCTGCTATTCAAAGTGTTCTGAAGATGAGGAACACAGCGTTCTCTGTGGGCCCCTGCTAAGAGAAGTTATCTGATGTTCAGAGGGTCCTGACTCTTATTCCCACAACAGTTGATTAAACACGGATAGCCCTTGGGTTCTAGGACCGTCAATGCATTTGATACCAGAAGTCCAAGACTTGTATGGCCCAACTTGGCCAGATGACTTGGGGCTGCCAGATTTTCTCTCTACAATCTTAATGAGACATCGAGATAGCTTCCAGTAAGCACTACATGTTGCAGAGAAAAGGTCTGTAGTCTCCCAAACTGATGTGGTCATGTAGGAGTCACCCGGAAGCTGAAGCAGAAGAGGTACTTGAATAAACCAGAGGACTGGCCACACTTGTAGAAAGAAGCCAATTCTGGAGCATGAGCACTTCTGAGAAGTAGAGGGAGTGAATAGTGAATCGCCATTTCTGAACTCTTACTTACAAGTGTTCCAGAAATATTTTCTCCTAATCTTGGGTTCCTTGGTATCCTCCTATGTCTTTGAAATAAAAACTCAATTCCCTTGAGCTAGTTTTAGTAACATGCTGCTCCCTGTCATCCAGAATCCTCGTTAGAACATTGTCCCAGAAACCATACCACAAAAGGCTTACTAAAAGACTAACAAATCCAATCTCCTCCTGTAGGAAATTCTTTTCCAACATTTTGGGAAAGGAGGCATCACCTGCTCCTCACCCCCTACTCCAGCCCCAGCATCCCCAGGAGAAAAGAAACAAGACCAAGTTTAAGTTTCTCTCCAACAGCATAGATCTGTTTCTTTTTTCTTTTTCTTTTTCTCATATTTTTCCAGTTGAAAATATGCTATTAGAAGACCTAGCTGTGACCCAAATATTTTCCCTTTCTGAGATTCCCATATTGTATTTGATGCCTAGGATTTATTTTTTTTTTTTTTTGCTAGACCTTTAGAAATGAGGCAGAAATGCATTTCAGTTCTCTGCAGCTGGGCTTAACTTTAAAGTAAATTAGAATCTAAACTGTCCTTGCATAGGAAAGCAATACTTCTGAGGTCAGTAAATTCAATGACTGCTTGTCCAGTCATCCTTTAGCGAAACCAAGTTTTAAGCAAGCCCAAGACAGTAAGGATCTATGAGCTATTTTCTGATTGTGAAGAAAATGTTTCTAAGAAGGCAAAGACAGACACACACAAGGTATTCAGCTCTAAGGGCCTCACTGTGGTTGAATGAAAGCAGAATCCATGCATCATGTAGCAGAGACAGCCGCAGGTCAATCGTGCAGAAGATGGAAAATCGAGAGAGAGAGAGAGCGCAGTGAGGCTTGCATCATACCCAGACAAAGGTCCACTGAGTTGCTTAATTACCCTTTGCTCTTTATAATGATAGTTATCAGCCCAAGCAAATGATCTTTTTTTGAGGGAGAGTAAGTAGCTTAAGAAGAAAAAGTCTCCATGAACAACCAATATGTGAGAACTTACGTAGTCTGGAAAGTTCCAGAGTCATGTTGAGTAAATCTTCATAGCTCCTTCTGGAGACAGCCAAATGACAGACTTGTTTTGTATGAGGATGGTATTGTGGGAAAAAATAGACAGATGCTGTAAAAAACACTTTTCAATTGGTTTTAGAATTTGAAAATTGTTTGGGACAGTTTCTCTAGACAGTTTACTCCACTCACCCCATTGGCAAATAAGGTATGTGTCTAAGACATTCGTGAGCAGTGAGACTTCTTGGTCGTGGCTGCAGACAGATTTTGATGCCCCTTTTTGGCTTCGCATGATACCCTGAGCATGTTCTAGTCATTATATTTATTATAATGATTTTAGTCGATTTATTTGTTGTGTTTTCCCTGGACTAGTAACTCTTTGGGAGCACAGAATTTAGCAGAGAGTAGGTATGCATAAATAAAGTTTACTGAATAAAGTAACATCATTGCTTTTATTTCTCATAAGGGAAACAGTATAACATTTAATCACTATGATCTAAGTATGATAGGAAAAGTAAAATTATTTCAGAAATGTTGGGGGCTTAAAACGTCAAGTCTACTTTAGTTACTAAGAATGGAAGCCCAGTGAGAAAAGGCTTTGTGGAAACGGCCATATCTTGAAATGTGTTGAGTTGAACCTTGAGACTGTAGTAAAACCTTAGAGAGAACCTAAAAAATTCCCTCTCTCTCTCTCTCTCTTTCCCCGGCCCCCATCTCTCTGTGTGTGTGTGTGTGTGTGTGTGTGTGTGTGTGTGTGTGTGTGTGTGTGTGTGTCCCTCTCTCTCTTTCCCTCTCCTGGGCACATCTTCATTATTCTTTGGCTCACTGTAATCTACCATTCTCTGAGGCCCACATGAGGGAAAATAGCAGCTGATACTTCCAGATTTCACACATAACAAAGCCATCCACCCAGAGATGCCCCCAAATCCCGGAGAAGAGATGCACTGCAGCCATCTGGGTTCAGATGCCCAATCCCAAACCAATGAACTTGGCTGTAGAAGCAGAATTATGCTGCACACACGAATGATTTCCCAGCAATGAGGTGGGTAGAAAATTGCGGTGGGGCATGGGAAAAGGAAAAATCCTAGAAAGGTAGTATAAGCAATATGTGGCAAAGGGAAGAAGAACAAGAGGCAGACTAATTTGTGTTGTGCGATTCCAAGTTAGTTCCCTGCAAGTGTGTACAGATATGTGTGTGTTTCAATACACAGAGGAAAAATATGAAAAGTTGGCAATAACTTGTCAAATTTAAAGGAATGGAATCGATGGAAACACTATTAATTGTATTTCAGATGTTTCCTTATTATATATGTGCTCACAGCAATTGTGTATTACATTGTTATTGATATTTAAAATATTTTTTAAAAAAGAAAGGGATTCTGAGTAGATCATCCAGTAGTGATCTATCATGTTCACATTTTTTCTCCATAATTTCCTCTTAATTAAAGTTTAAAAAGTGGCATTGAACAGCAATCTGCCTTCTTTTGTTATATTGATCCAACTCTAAAAATCACTTACTCCAAGTTTAGAAAGATGCTCTGATATAGAAAGCCTCACAGTATACATTTAAGAAAACAAAAATTATATTGCAATGGGTAACACTGATGCATACTATCAAAATCTCTGGCTACATTTTATTCAACTTGACTTTCTCTATATAGTATGTTAGCATCCAGGAAAGCCATAGCTCAGTGCTGGGTGCATGATATGTGCCTGGCCACTTGTGTTTATGTTGCATAGATAAGAATGGTCTAAATGTGGGGTCCAAACCAATGGCTCCTACTTGTAAGAATCAGTCGGGAGGCTTCTTTCCAACATAGACGCTCTGGCCTTACTCTAAGATAATGGCTCTGCCCATGAACTGGGAAGGTTTACTTAACCAGCACCCAGGTAAGTCTGAAGCAGATGGTGCTTTGACTTTGTAGATGCCATTGGTGTGATGCCACAAGAGTCCATTTGCATTCGGGTTTTTTAGCTCTATGGTTAAAAACAGGGTGTTTAGAGTCAGCTCTACCTCCTACTAGCTTCATGACCATACAGCAAGTTACAAACCTTCCTTCATCCAAGAAAATCGCAATCATGAAAATCATATTCAGTCCATAGCTTCTTGTGAGAACTGAGTGGGAGAAATGTGGGCAGAGCTTTTAGCTCTGCACCTGGTACACAGGAAAGGCTCAATTAAGGGTAGCAATTATTATCATTAATCTGTAGACTCTACTAATGACTAAAGGTGTCAAACCACCGCATGCTAAGCCAAGGCCTATTAACTATTGGTAAACAACAGCCCCACTTAACCTCAGATATTAGAATAGGGGAAAATGAAGTGTGCCCAAGTGTGAGAGCCGATCCAGGTTCAGATGCCCAGAGAATAATCAAACCCGAGTTTGCAGGGCCAGCCATTGCCGATAGATCAATGCTTATCGTTATGCAGAGCTAAGGGTCTTGAATGAAGCTAAGACACCAGGCATGTCTGTGAGCTCCCTACAGGGGACGGACAACAGGTTTAATTTTATTTTTATTTCTTTCTTCCCATACTCTCAATCATTATGTCTCATCTGGAAGAAGCATTGAGTGGAAATAGATGGATTCTTCAAAGTGGAAATTATACAGAAAGTCAAGAACAGCTGGTCAGAAATAGTCACCACAGAAGCAGGAATCCAGAAAGCCAGGTAGATACCAGAGAATAGTGCAGCAGTTGTTAAATATCTAGGAGCCAACACGGGCATCTTAGGAGCTAGTATGCCAACTGTGGAGAGTCCCAGACAGTTTTAACTTTCCTGACTTTAGCAGCATGTGGTTTGCGGGAAGAGAGAAAAACAGCTTCAGTCCAACAGGCAACTCTCCTCGCCAGGGCATTCAGTGAACATCTGTCCTTGGTAAGCATGAGATGGGAAGTGTGGATCTGCTGTTGCTGCTGTGATAGGCTCCATTCCTGCTGCCTCTCAGATATGAGCATCTTGCACCGTTGAGTGTGATTTTAGTGTTTAAAGGGAAATATTTTCCTACAACATGGCCACTAAAACAAGCCAACCACTTAATCTGGTGTTCAGCTGAAGAAACAGCAATCTGTTTTGACACTGAAAGGAAAACTGGCTGTGGGGAGCTCTCTGAGAGCTGGTGTACCAGACACCATGGTAAGAACTTCAAAAGGATTTTCAAGGTAAGTTTGACTCTAGGAAATTTTTTCCTTGTGTACTAATTTTAGAATCTAACCCTGGAATGTAATGCAACTACATTTTGTTTTGTTTGGGGTAATCTCAATTGCTGATAATCTCTCTCACTGAATTCCCACCACTCATGTGAGAGGTAGATCTTGTTGCCACCATTTTACAGATAAGGAAATACAGCATCTGAAAAGCTACTGCCAACAAACAGGGTTAGATTTCATGACCGGACATCTGTCTTATATCCAGAGGTCTTTCCCTAGACCACATGAGAAAAGTTGAAACAAAAATACAAGGAGCTCCTAGAATGCTCAGAACTCATTATTTTGTAGTGGATGACACCAAATTCAGAGGAGAAACTGAGTGTATTCCAAGAATAATTAATGTCAATAATGTGCAACTGACAAAGTTCAGAGGAAGAAGACAGGCTTCATATCACAAAATTTTTAATAAAGGTTACTGACTATAAACCAAGGTGGAGGAATATATGTTTTTATTACACACATATGTATACACATTAAAATATTTAATATACTAAATGCAATTCAATTATAATTAGATTTGATATATTAAATATAATGAGATTATAATTAGATGATAAGTGGTTAAATTCTCCTATGATCTTCTCATGGTTTTACGTGCCTTTCATTCCTAGTGGTTACCAGTGTTGAGATGTTACATTTATTTGTCTTATTTGACTAAAAGAATCTTCCCAGCCAATAATAAGCTCAATGAGGGCAGAGGTTGCCCAGGCTAGTCCCTGACACATGGTATGGGTATATTAAGTGTTTGGTGAAGTAATGAATAAAATGATGCTGCATAGATTCTAACTTTGGCTACCTTTTTCAAGTGTATTTCCAATTATAACTAGATAGTCTCAAAAATTCGCTTATGTTTTCTCTAATTCTCACCAATTATTTGTGATGCATAATAACCCATCCTTCTTTACTTGGAAATTGAATGAGCTTCGGGAAAAAGTGCTATAAGTAGCCCTTCCTTTCCCTGGATGCCCATTATCACAGCTGTTCCTTGTTTTCACATTCCTCACACTGGGTTATGAGTATCTTAGCTTTGGCCAAGCTACCAGCTCAGCCACTTTCTTATCTACCACTGGGGTTAGTAGAGTAGCTCCTCTTTGCTAGGTTGTAGGCTCCATGAAGCAAAAACTGCCCTGCTTTGTCCTTTGCTGCTAATTGGGACTGGGGGGATTCCAGAAGCAAGACTAATAGGGTGGGCCATGGCTTCGGAATCCACTGGCTTCCAGCTATTTCAGCTGGCCAAGAGCCTCCTGAATGACACACAATGTACCAAGTAACTTGACTTTCTTGGCCATCTGTCTGTTGGCTAAATAACTACCTCTTGGACAGATCAAATCATCACTTACGCAGCTGGTGTTTGGCAACTGACTGAGCTGAAGCCCTTCTGGGCTGGACCCAATATTCCCTTACCACACACACACAAAATGAATTTTATGGGGTTTTGTATGGGTTTGTAGTCTTCATAAGGCCAAATAGAGAAATCAAAATAATTGAGGAAAGAGACGGACTATGTTTTAGAGCTAATGGTTTTAAGACCAGAGAAATTCTGAATTGCTCCCCTTTATTGCTTTTATTTTATTTTATTCTTTTTCTTTTTCACCTTTCCATGATTCCTCTGCTTTTCTTCTTCTTTTCTACCTCCTTCCTATTTTTTTCCCTAAAGTTCCCAGTTTTACACTCCAACCAACATTTAATTAGGACTTAGTATGTACTGGGTAAGCGCAGCAAACTCCAATGCCTTTGGGGACTGTGGTGGGCATCTCCTATCCTTTTGGTCACCCTTTTGGTATCCTTCCTACATCTGCAGGTTCTTCCTTCTTATTAGGCAGAGCCCCTCTCTCACTAAAGAAGCATCAAGTACCAGATACTCATTTTCCAGCTTCTCTTGCCATAATAGGACAAGCACATGACCCACGCTCTGCAAACATACCCACCCCAGAGGTTGAATTAGAGGCCTGAGAGGGAGCAGGAACCTCACAGAAACCTTACCATGGAAGGTGGCAGCAGGTTTCATGGTCTAGGACAGGCACCAGCATCAAGCATCCAGGGTGAGTGATGCGGGTGCAGCAGGCTATGAGGTCTGTGCTACGCAGCTGAACCATCTGTCTTGGTGATCGTGGTGCTGCAGCAGGAGCTGGGATGTCATTCCTGTCTGCTTCACTGCAACCCAGTTCTCCAGTCCTCTAAGATACTCTTGAACCACAGAATACACTTAAATAAATACGCTTTCTACCGAAATTTGTCAGTCGACTTTTGCTGCTTGCAAATAAGAGTCCAGATGGATAATGATGCTAAACAGGAGACACTAGTAGAAGACAACTGTGAAAAGAGGGAGCAAGCATCTTTGCCTCACCTCCAGCAGGCGGCTGCTGTTACACCGTGAACAGTGTGAATCCGGTAATGCCAGATACTTGGCTTTTCAATAGGAAAATAAATTCAGATTGTTTGCCAACTTTTAGATGTTAGCAAGTAATTCAAAAATGTTTGCGGGCTACCTTAAACATGATTTTGGGCTACATATAGCTCTAGGACTGCCAATTTGCCACCTCTTTAGGACTTGGTTTTACTTTTAAGGAGCATTTCAGGAGACCTGTAACAGAGAGATTTCTTTGTAGTAACTTTTGTAGGTCTCATTTACGCTATTTTTTTTTTTTTTTGAGACAGAATCTCACTCTGTCACCCAGGCTGGAGTGCAGTAGCATGATCTCAGCTCACTGCAACGTCTCCCTCCCAGGTTCAAGCCATCCTCCTGCCTCAACCTCCCAAGTAGCTGGGACTACAGGCGTGCACCACCATGCCCAGCTAATTTTTGTACTTTTAGTAGAGACAGGGTTTCATCATGTTGGCCAGGCTGGTCTCAAACTCTTGACCTCAAGTGATCCATCTGCCTTGGCCTCCCAAAGTGCTGTGATTACAGGTATAAGCCACCATGCCTGATCTGAGCTCTACATTTTACAATAAAATCAGATACTGTATTAATCCATTTTCATACTACTATGAAGAAATACCCAAGACTGGGCAATTTACAAAGAAAAAGAGGTTTAATGGACTCACTGTTCCACATGACTGGGAAGGCTTCATAATCAGGTGGAAGGCAAAAGAGGAGCAAAGGCACATCTTACATAGTGGCAGGCAAGAGAGTGTTTGCAGGGGAACTGCCCTTTATAAAACCATCAGATCTCATGAGACTTATTCACTATCATGACAACAGCAAGGGAAAGACCCACCCCCACAATTCAATTACCTCCCACCAGTTCCCTCCCACAACATGTGGGGATGATGAGCACTACGATTCAAGATGAGATTTGGGTGGGGACACAGCCAAACCACATCAGACACCTTAAAGCTTTAATAGAAAATTGTTGGGTACTAGGATGGTCTGAATGGGAGACATCGTATGTTAATAGCAAACTGCCACAGTTGCCCATGCCCTCCTGGTCAAACCCACCCAGCCAATCAAATTATTTGGAATCATGCCAAATCTCCAGCCTCAGATAGTGCCTCTGTCTCAGGGAAGCACCCAAATCATCTCCTGGTTTTCCTGCTTCAATTTATGATGCCTTGCTTTCTCCTAACCACAGGCCTTGCTTCATGTCACAACCTCACAAGTCGAAGTCTTAGGATGGTGCATCCCATCAGTGAGACCTATATCTAAGTGATAGCTGCAAGACAGGGTTTGAAAAGTGTGTTCCTGACATTTTCAGCTTACAAAGTGGAAGGTCATTCTTCCTCTCACCAAGACTCATAAGATGCATAATTCCCTGAACATACAAACGGCTCCTGATGCTGGTGGCCAAAAAGTAATGTCCATCTTCACTGCATATCTTTATTCGTACTTCTGTGGTACCCCTGTTCAGACAGGGCTCTGTTTTTTTTTTTTTTCTTTTCTTTTCTTTTTTTATTCTCAAGCCTTATTCCCCTTCTATCTCCCCATTAACATAGGGAGAATCTGACAATATCTACCAAAAATAGACTATGATTTCTGTAGAACTAGATTGCAACTAAATATTACATAATGAAAGGCCGGGCGCGGTGGCTCATGCCTGTAATCCCAGTACTTTGGGAGGCCGAGGCAGGTGGATCACCTGAGGTCAGGAGTTCGAGACCAGCCTAGCCAACATGGTGAAACCCCATCTCTACTAAAGATACAAAAATTAGCTGGGCGTGGTGGTTGGTGCGTGTAATCCCAGCTACTTGGGAGGCTGAGGTAGGAGAATCACTTGAACCTGGGAGGCAGAGGTTGCAGTGAGCCGAGATCATGCCATTGCACTCCAGCCTGGGTGATAGAGCCAGACTCTGTCAAGAAAAAAAAAAAAAAAAAAAGAAAATGCATAATGAAAGTAGACTTAGTTGCATTTAATCTTTCCATTAAGACTCTACATTATTCTCATACCATTACATCCATCTTCTTTTACTAGTACATGCTACTACCACCAGTGGTTCCCAAAGTAAGTTCTTTATTAGGACAACCAAGGAAGCACTTAAAAAGTTATAAGCCCAGACCTACTGGATTAAATATTCTAAGGAGGAGGTCCTGGTATCTGTATTTTAAAGCTTTTTTGGTAATTTTAATGCTCATCCTGGTGTAGAAATCTTTCCATTTTGAAGATGGGGATGGCTCCTTGGATAAAATAAAGGTTTCTTAGTACAATGGACATCTTGTTTCTGCATGCAAGCACATGCCTTTCCATTGAAAAGCTTCTCCTACTTCACTCAAATCTCATGACTGACAGGGACAATGTTGATCATAGCACCCTCTTCCTGGTCCCAGGAATGAGCATGTGATGCTGGCCTAGCCAAGTCATATTGCCCCATCCTCTGGTCATGATGGTTGCTCTAGAGGCAAGTACATCACCCAAGCAAAACCAGCTAAAGTTATTCTAGTAGGATTTTATATTTAGAGGCAGAAGAGAACAGATCCTGCCTTTGCCTTCAGGGCAGAAATTGAGGCCAGCAGATATAATTTTCCTTGTCAGCAATATTAGAGAATGATGCCAAGATAAAGAAGGATGGATGAGAAACAGAGAGACAAAGGTGATATTTTTCTTACAATGTCTTTGCCCACTCATACGCAAAGCCCCCTCCATATCTGGACTTTGCCAAAAGGGAGCCCATACATCCTTTTTATATTTGAAGTGGTTCAAGTTGAATTTCTTCCCCTTGCAA
Source organism: Macaca nemestrina (assembly GCF_043159975.1). Taxonomy (NCBI): domain Eukaryota; kingdom Metazoa; phylum Chordata; class Mammalia; order Primates; family Cercopithecidae; genus Macaca; species Macaca nemestrina. The sequence continues at coordinate 8,791,860 of NC_092139.1, read as the reverse complement.
TCAAAACCTCTAGCCTAAAGGGGTGTATTTTGTTTTGAACAGAAAACAGTGAAAAAATACAGGGACAAATGAATTTTCTGATTTTTGGTAAGGTGAATCAGCATAAAATGAGCATTTGCCTAATCACTTTTTTAATATTCTCAGCTCTAACCAAAAGCATGACTTGATTTAGCTCACAAGAAAGCATGAATAAAGAAGCCAGTCTGATTTGATGTAGTGACACGAAAGGACTGTGAAGGTTCAAAGTGACTTTTTCAGACAACCAGATGGGGACTTTGGACCACATGAGCTGGGAACAAATGCCCTTCGTGAAGACAGTTTAAATAGTAAAATGTAAACAACAGCAAGCCCAGCAAGTAATTTTGTTACCCACACTGTTGACCAAAAAAATTAAATACATGCTACTAGTACCTCCAGCTGTTCTGTGGTCAGGATTGGGCAGGCACAGAGAGGCAGCTAAGCTACAAATACTGAAAGGAAGGCAGGATGTGTTTCATTACAGGTGCGTGATGTAGATGGGACTTAAAGGTTTTACACCAAAGCCCACCAATCCAGTGACCCTAGAATTTCCTTTATAACAAACTAGTGCCAAAGAAGCCGGATTCATGTGCAAGTAATGATTGTACATGGCTTGCCAAAGACCCATTAAAATAGCCTCTCAAAAACACAAGTCCACATTGCTATGGAAACACTGTCATTCCAAACAAAAAAAATAGCAGAAGTTATTCTCAAATTCTGTGCAAACTGTTGGATCTGCATGTGTGTGAGCATGCGTGTGTTTGTACACACACATATACACACACATACACACACACACCACACACACACCACACACACACACACACACACACACACACATACACACGTGCGGGAAAAAGCCAGCATATGCTCATCCTCTTGACTGCAGATTTGCATTAGAAAGCTTTTTCCAAAGGAAATGTTTGGAAACGTCTTCATAAAAAGGACCTACAGAAGTCATTTTGCTTTGGTCCTAGGGTAAGGAGGTCTTGTTTGATAGATGAAACATGGAAAAGAGAAGTGTCATAAAGCTTTATTGCTCTTTTAGTTTCCCCTCCTGATTCCCTTTCCTGGGTTTTCAATACTCGCTTCATCGCCTTGAACATCCCCTTCCTCTCAAGTGCTTGAAGCTCCCTTTCCTTTATTTCCCTTTGGTCAGAAAGTTCTGAAATTGTAACTTTCTTGGCAACAAATAAGGCATCAGTATTTTTGCAACACAGTCTATATTGAGAAGTTGGCAGAAACACAGAAGATTTGCCTTATCTAGAAGTGGGAGTTCTTCGCTAATGACCTCCCAGAATTTCTTTTAGAAATCTGACAGCTTCCACTTCCACAGCATCTTCACCACCATCACTCTGGTCTGACCACCATCGTCTCCCACCGCAGTCCTGGAGCATTTTCTAACTGGTCACTCTGAATCCAGGGACCCTCTTCTTTTCCAATCCCTCACTGATGCCAGAATGATTTTTAAACTTCAAAGATGACCATATCATTCCCCTGATGGAAATGACTCATTAGTTTCCCATTTCCAACAAACCCAAAGTCCTTACTGTTCTATGACATCCCCCTCGCCTTATTCCCCAGTCTCAGCACAGTCCAGCCTCCTCTTTGTTTTCTGCTAGCCTCGCTCTAGCCACAGAAGTCCAGTGTAGCCCTTCACATTTAGCCGTGACTGTTTCCATCTCAGGCCTGTGCATGCAGATCCCTCTGCCTAAAATGACTCCTCCCCACCCTTATCCCCACCTTGGCTCCCTCCTACATTTCTTCAGGGCTGCTTGAACACCACTCCCTCATCGAGTCCTCACCTAGAATGTCCTAGCATGCCCTCACCTCCCAGACACACTGTTGTTTGTTGTTGTTGTTAGTTATCACAATTACCATTAACCAATATGTTATCTTTTCTGATAGTTTACAAACTCCATGAGACCTATGATCGTAACAGTCTTGTTCAGAAGTATAATTCCTATACCCAGCATGGTGCCTAGTACATAAGAAAAATTCAATATGTTTTGTGGAATGAATGGATGAATTAATTAATGGATCCTAGAAATTGGCACCCCAGACTGTAAATCACTTAAGGAAGAATCTCTTGGCTTGTCTGCCTGTTGTGTTGTAGATTGTAGTGCCCAAATATAAATCTGCATGACGGTAAGTGTCCTAAGCCAGATCTCTGCTAAAATGTAAATGTCTTTTAAGTCTCAAATTAAATACGGTCCAAGCCTCTACCCTCAAGGTGGTGGCAGGAAAAGGTAGGCAGGGAGAATAAGCAAGGAGGAGAAGTTATCTTGGGAAATGGACTTTAGAACTGAGAATGAAAGATTTCAGGAGTTGTTGCCCGAGAAAGTCTGAAGAATCCTGCTGGGGTTAGAAAGCGAACTTGACCTTAACAAGGGAAGCTAAGGTCATGGATCACAGGGCACAACTTTGATACAAGATCAGGGATTCAATGGGAGAATGGGGCAACGAAGGTAGTCCATTCATAAGGAGAGAAGATCTTTGTGACAGGCAGGTGAGAACTGACTCCCGGAATGGAGAGTATTCAAACTGGAGCATGGTATTCACTCAGATCCCAGAACATGCTTTGGGGACTTAAGTGTTAGCTCAGAGGAGCCACATGAGGCTAGACTTAACTTGCTGTTGTTTTCTGTGGCCCAGGCAGTGGTGCAATCTCGGCTCACTGCAACCTCTGCCTCCCGGGTTCAAGCGAGTCTCCTGCCTCAGTCTCCTGGGTAGCTGGGACTACAGGAGCCCACCACCACACTCGACTAATTTTTATATTTTTAGTAGAGACGGGGTTTTGCCATGTTTGCCAGGTTGGTCTCGAACTCCTAACCTCAGGTGATCTACCCACCTCACCCTCCCAAAGTGCTGGGATTACAGGCGTGAAGTACCATGCCTGGCCTTGCTGTGGTTTTCCTGATTCCTTCAGCCATAATTTATCTCTCCTCCTCCAATGGCTGACAGCAACTTCAAGCACCTCTTCTACTGCACGCAGCACATTCTGCCCCAGGTTTGAGTTATCTCTTGGGTCTTCCTGGCTAACCCAGGAGCACTGCTGAGGCCCTCTCCATCACATCTGTATCTCTTCCCTATCACAAGAAGCTCAGTGTTTGACACATGGAAAATTGAACCTGAATCTCTCACATGGAATTCATTGAGTGGTTGTGTAAGAAACTTGTACCAATAATTTATGAATTGCAACATGCTCTACAAATATCACCTGTATATCCCAAGGCTGTATGTTATTTAATATCAAACTCCCACACAGTTAGATGAGCAGAAAATCTAGTCTTTCTCTCTTTCCGTTGGAGATCCCTCTATGGTATGTTTAGGAATTCTAGGATGATTTGTCCAGTTTCAAGGGTCTTTCTGCGGACACGCTTGTTGTGGAAAACGCTTCCACAGTTGGACAGTCCAGACAGGCTATGGCAACAGTCCAGGGCTATGGCAACTGTTACCCAAAAGAACAGTGCTGTTGATGGAACCTTGCTCTTCTCCTTCTGCTACTGCTATTGTGGTTGATCCTCATGCTGGTTCCTCAGGGTGCAGAGGAGCAGGCACCTTTTTGTAGTTCTTACTCTAGCCATGAATAAACCTTACCAAAAACAGCCTGGACCCTCAAACTCAACTCATTCATCTGTTCTTTCTTCATAGATACATAGAGCTATTTCCTCCTAAGACACGGGTCAAAAAGAGTTTCACTATCATTCACATAACACCCCCAAAATAGCCCTCCTTTCCAATAACTTAGGTTTGAGTTAGGTCAAAGTCACCATTTCAAATTCCATCTTTTCTAATGTGATTTTTATCTATGGGGCCTTTTGTCCTATCTGCCACCCAGTCTTGATCGAGGCCACACAACGTTATGGGAAATGTTTTAATAATTTTAAACTACAAGTAAAGGAGTCAAATCCTCTTAGAATGCCCCCATGGTCTTAGGCATATTGCTCTAACACTTCCCCATAAACCTCAAAGTTGCAGTGAAAATGAAGTCCATATGTTCCAAGAAACCTTCATTCCAGAACAATGGTTCAATGTTTGTTTTTCATTTGTGTAATGAAAGAGCTCAATTTACTATTTTTCAAGATATAAAGGAGTCTTCCAAAGGAGTAATAAAGGCTTCTGCCACTAGAAAAAAAAGTATACCTCACTTTTTAATCATTGGTTCCCCAACTTTATGAATAAGTAAAGTCCCACCTCTACCAAGTACTTCACTGTATATATTGCTAACATTCTGGAGGTATTTTCATTATGATAGACACATAATGTACATTGAATTAATGAAAATGAAATGACAATGTTGATTAAAACAGAGATGTGATTGGCTTGGGGCCCACATAATTCACTTTAGAGCATCCATTCATTCAAGCTACATAGTCAACATTTGCCCTTTATTTGTTTAGCAACTATCAGGTAACACAGCATGCCCTGTACTCTTGCCTCCTGAAGTCTGTTCTTCTCATTGTCAACAAAGAGTGTGTTTTAAAAACCAAATACTATCGTGCTCTTCCCCTATGCAGAACCATGCCACAGTTCCCATTTCTTTTAGAAGAAAGTCCTGGCCCCACCTCTCCAAAGCTTTGCAGAGCTGGCTCCTGTCCTCCTCTCCATTCCTGTGCTGAACCACATGGCCCTTCAGTCACATGTGGCCTCTCCTGAGGTCCCCACATTAGCCATGTCCCTTGTTGCCACGGGAACTTCACATAAAATAATCCCTCATTCGGCCGGGCGCGGTGGCTCAAGCCTGTAATCCCAGCACTTTGGGAGGCCGAGACGGGCGGATCACGAGGTCGGGAGATCGAGACCATCCTGGCTAACATGGTGAAACCCCGTCTCTACTAAAAAATACAAAAAACTAGCCGGGCGAGGTGGCGGGTGCCTGTAGTCCCAGCTACTCGGGAGGCTGAGGCAGGAGAATGGCGGGAACCCGGGGGGCGGAGCTTGCAGTGAGCTGAGATCCGGCCACTGCACTCCAGCCTGGGCGGCAGAGGGAGACTCCGTCTCAAAAAAAAAAAAAAAAAAAAAAAAAAAATCCCTCATTCTAGCCATCTCCCGCCTCATGTAGTTAAATCACCTTCATTCTTCAGAGGGCTGTTTTCCACCAGAACTTTCTGTGATGATGGGAATGCCCTAGATCTGCCTCATCCAGTACATCAGCCAGAAGCCAACAGTGGCCACTGAGGACTTGAGATGTGTCCAGTGTGACGAAGGACGGAATTTAAAAGCTTATTTCACTCTAATAAATGTAAATACCCATAAGCATGTAAAAAAGCTCAACATCACTGATCATTAGAGAAATGCAAATCAAAACCACAATGAAACACCATCTCACACCAGTCAGAATGGCTATTACTAAAAAGTCAAAAAACAGCAGATATTGGTGAGGTTGCACAGAAAAGGGAATGCTTATACATGGTTGGTGGGAATATAAATTAGTTCAACTATTGTAGAGAGCAGTATGGCAATTCCTCAGAGACCTGAAAATAGAACTACCACTCGGCCCAGCAATCCCATTATTGGGTATATACCCAGGAATATAAATAATTCTACCATAAAGACACATGCACATGAATGTTCGTTGTAGCACTCTTCACAATAGCAAAGACATGGAATCCACCTGAATGCCCATCAATGGAAGACTAGATAAAGAAAATGTGGCACATACATGCCATGGAATACCATGTAGCCATAAAAAAGAATAAAATCATATCCTTTGCAGGGACATGGATGGAGCTGGAGGCCATTATCCTTAGAAAACTAATGCAGGCACCAAATACCACATGTTCTCACTTATAAGTGGGAGCTAACTGATGAGAACACACAGACACACAGTTGGGAACAACAGACACCGGGGCCTACTGGAGGGTGAAGGAGGTGAGGAAGGAGAAGATCAGGGAAAATAACTAATAGGTACTAGGCTTAATACCTCAGTGACAAAATAATCTGTACAACAAACCCCCATGACACGAGTTTACCTATATAACAAACCTCCACAAGTACCCCTGAGCTTAAAATAAAATTAAACAAACAAAGGCCAGGTGCAGTGGCTCATGCCTGTAATCCCAGCACTTTGGGAGACCGAGATGGGCAGATCACCTGAGGTCAGGAGTTTGAGGCCACCCTGGCCAACATGGTGAAACCCAGTTTCTACTAAAAATATAAAAGTTAGCTGGGCGTGGTGCCTGTAATCCCAGCTACTCAGGAGGCTGAGGCAGGAGAATCGCTTGAATCTGGGAGGCAGAGGTTACAGTGAGCTGAGATAGGGCCAATGCACTCTAGTCTGGGTGACAGAGTGAGACTCCATCTCAAAAAAATAAAAATAATAAAAATAAATAAACACCCACATCTGGCTGCCATATTGGATAGCGCAGCTCTAGAATTCAGTTTAAATGTCTTTCCTCACCCTCTAAGTTGAGGTAAACATTATATGTTAGTCCTGTATTTTTTTTTTTTTTTGAGACGGAGTCTCGCTCTGTTGCCCAGGCTTGGAGTGTTGTGGTGCGATCTCGGCTCACTGCAAGCTCCGCCTCCTGAGTTCATGCCATGCTCCTGCCTCAGTCTCCTGAGTAGTTGAGACTACAGGCGCCCACCAGTCCTATGCTTTTTAATCATAGGACTTACTATATAAATTCCATCTGTTCATCATATGATTGTTTATCTTCAGTTTCCCCTATTAGTCAACAATTTCCCTGAAGTCAGGGGTCAGGTCTGTTTTGTTCCATATTGATCTGTAGGGCATAGTACAAGTGCTGGCATGTGGTAGACAAGAATGTTTCTGAATGAGTGAATGAATCAATGAATAAATGAGACTGTGGCTGTGTGACCAGAAAATCACTGCACATCTCTAAACCTCGATTTCTTTATCAATAAAGGTCTATGAGTCCCTTCAAGCTTAAACATTTTGTAGATTTCACCACTAAATAAGAAATTACAGAAATGTGGAGCGAGGTGGAAATTTCTAGACATTACTTGAGACTATTTTGTTCCCATAATGACTTTTTCTAAAGCATCTAAGAAAATGGCAGTAATTTATGGTTGGAAGGTCAAATATGCCATGAAATTTTATCAGAGCACAGTCCCGCCACTTCATTAAGACACACAGAATCTGTACAATCCATATTTGACTATTGAAACAATTCATTGAGGTGACCATTTATATTTTTTTCAGGAATGAAAAGCTTTTCCAACTCAAAGTTAAAATCTGAGGTCTCAAAATATGAGAGACACTCCTGGTAATCACTCTGTCCCTGATTTATGCAATCTAGCAACTAATAAAATATGGATCAGAGAGATTTAATATAAATTTGTAATTATCTTTTTACTTCTTATTACTTTGGGTAATAACTTTTGTGGCTTTCTCATCACATACTCTCCTTTCAGAACAAAGTAAACCATACCAAAAGCACAGAAGGGTTCATTTGGCCGAGTTGTCAAATGAATTGTATAAAAAATAGAATGATGGAGGGTTTACATTGAAATTGAAAAGTTTATAGCCAATTTAAACTTGGCAAGAGTCTTGTGTACAATACTGGCTTAATCATCTATTGTTAAGATTCAGAATTTAGAAAAGTTATAGTCACCTTCTGGACCTAGCCTAAGAGTTATCCTTCTTCCCATATTGCCCCAGCCACGCTGAGGTTCTTCCCTCCTCTTTGCCCAAGGCCGATGCTTAATAAACAATCCATGGCAACGAACTCATCATGCAGACAGCAAAGACAGCATAGCACAGTGGTTAAATGCACGTGCACTGGAGGAGCTGTTTATGTTTAAACTTAACCTCTTTCTACCTTAGCTTCCTCAACTGTAAAATAGGAATAATAGTAGTACCTGCTTTGCCTTTGGTGTCAGAATGAAATGAGGTAATACCGTAGAGTACTCAACACAAAGTGCTCAAAGAACACTGACTATTGTGACAATGATAACAGTGGGTCAAAGAAGAAATACTATAAATCTGTGTATGAAGGTCCAGTACTCAACACTGTAAAACAGACAATGTTGCCAGTAAGTTTAAGGAGCTACCTTTTATAATAACATTTGTGTTGAATTTAATAACTGCCAATTATCAAGAACCTACTAAGTGCCAGGGGTACATAATCCTCCTCTATTCTCCCGGTAACCTAAAGATGTGGATGTGGTGGTAGTAGTTGTGGTAATTGATGTAGTGGTAATAATAATAAAAATAAAATATAACAATTTCTGAGTACATATTTGGCCTGGCACTGTGATAAGCTTGTTATATGTATTACCTCATTTAACACCTCTCAGCAAACCTACACTACAAGAATGATAATTACTTTCATTCTAGAGAAGATTATTGGCTGAAGAACTAAGAAGCAAGTCCAAGAGCCAACAATTCATGTGGCAAGCTGAGAGTGGAACCAGGTTTTTCTAGCTCCTGATAGATACTACCCCATGTCAATCTTATGGTCTTGGAAATTTAGGACTGGAAAACAGAGTATGGGTTAGTTAACAGTAAAAATATGAGCTGTGTGAATATGTAGACCAGGGCTGGGGCCAGGATGTGGTAAGTGAGGTTCCCAGGATAAAATATATATTTATACATATATGTATATATACATATATGTACGTATATGTATATATTTATACATATATATTTATATATATATATATATATGTATTAGAAGGCCCTTAACTCTCAGGAGGAACTCAAAGTAGGTGATATGAAACCAGAATTTTTTTGTGCAGATCATTGGAAATGACAGCAAATAGGCCCACTTATCCTTCTACCACAGGGTTCCAAAAATTCACGTTTTCTACCTACTGGAGACACAGAATCATATAACCAACTTGGCTGGGGCTGTGTGTTAGAACCTAGAGGATGGCACTGCATCCTCTAAGGAAAGCATCTCCAAGCTTTGCCTCTGCTGCACCTCCAAAAAGCCATTCTGTTGCTCAGGCTGGCTGCTTCAGAGTCTCCACAAAGTGGTAGGACCCATGTGCCCACGGCCACATTTCCTTTACTATAAAGTGATTAAACCCAATTTTATGCAAGATTCTGTGCAGACAGATCAAATACTGTAGAGTCTTGGAACATGGTACTGGCAGAGGCCCTGCGAGAAGGACAGGAAAACTCAGCTGGCATAGGTATTGACACGACTCAAGATGAAGCGTTGTGCCTTGCGAGTGGAAAGGAGATTGATGTAATCAATTTGCCACCAAGTGACTGACTGGACTCCTTAGGGAATAGTGTCCTAGCACATGCTTGGCACACATTCTGTAGCTGGCAGGTTGGATAACCAGCACTAGCAGTAGCTAGACAAGACTTGGTGATTGAAAACTCCTTGCTACTGGGCCATGCACATCTTCCATCCCTGCTACCATAGCTACTGCATCATCCACTTGCTGTG